>NC_089280.1:9899729-10228404 GCF_963678975.1 Dysidea avara
GGTTAACGATCGAGATATGTATGCAACTGGCTGTAGGCCATCTTTGTTGGAGTAGCACAGCCCCCAGACCATAAGATGTTGCATCAGCTGAAACTACAGTAGGAGATCTTGGATTAAACAGAGCAAGCACTGGACTGGATGTGAACATTTGTCTTAGACGTCAAAAGCCTTCTGTTGCACTTCACCCCAAACCCAAAGACGGTCTTTGACAAGCAAGTCTCTCAAGGGTTTTGTCTTGTCAACCAAGCATGGTGTAAATTTGCTAAGATGATCAACCATGCCTAAAAATCTACGTAGTTCGGAAATATTCTTAGGAGTTGGCATTTTCTGAATTACAAAAAACCTTGGTTGGATCTGGTTTGATGCCAGTTCCATCAATTAACTGTCCTAAGAATGGAACTTGCTTTTGAGAGAATTGGCTTGTTCAGAGTCTTACCATGCAGCAGATTGCATGGTTTGTAACATGTTGAGTAAACTGTGATCATGCTCTTCTTGTGTTTTACCATATATCAGGACATCGTCCATGAGACATACAACACCATCCAGATCCTTTAGGATTTGTGCCATTTGATGTTGGAAATGTTCGGGGGCAGATGTGATGCCAAAAGGAAGCCAATGAAAACAATAGCAGCCAAAGGGTGTGATAAACGTTGTCAGAAGGGTCGACTCTGGTGCAAGTGGAATCTACCAAAAACCAGAATTAACATCCAGTTTTGAAAAAAACTGTGGCACCAGCCAACTGTGAGAGGATTTGTTCTACTGCCGGAAGTGGATACCTCTCTCTACAAACACTCTTGTTAAGTTGGGTTAGATCCACGCAGATTCGCACTTGACCATTAGGTTTTGGAACAACCACCATACCCAAGCACTGTTCTTGAACCGGAGCAATGACCGTGGAATTCTATGGGTACACTATTCAATTGGATTGTTACTGCCCATGGGTTTTGCTGTGGAGTTTCAGAAGTCACAGCACCAAGGAATCCATTCTCGTCATCACAGTTAATTGGTAGATAGGCACAATCCTGTGGAACTGGGTCGGTTGTGTGTATATCTCTCACACGTTGTGTTGAACTTTGACATACTGTTTGAAAGTGGCCTAATTTACCACACAGTCAGCAAGTAGCATTTCGTGCTGCACAGTATTTACGTACATGAGCAGGTGATTTACCACAGTAAGTACATGATCTAGTCATAGTGTTTGTCTGTTGTGGTGGGTCATCTACATTACATGTGTGTGGCGACTTACTGACAACTGCCTTTTTCGAATAGATCCAATTGGAATATCATCCATATTTCCACTTTGTTGCTCTTTTCTAAGTAGAGATTGTTGCTGTTTAATAGTTTCAGATTTGAGGACACGTTGAATGGCTGTTTCCAGAGTTAGTTTGTCATCAAGCTGTAGTTTCTCTGAAAGATTGGAGTCCCTGATGCCCACCACTATCTGATCTCTAATCATTTCGTCGTGTAGTTAACCAAAAGAACAGTGTTCAGCTAGCTCATATAGAGCGGTGATAAAGGAATCAACTGATTCACACTGTTCTTGTTTGCGTAGGTTGAATCGAGCCCGCTCAAAGATTGTGTTGTGCCGCTTAACAAAGTAACTGTCAAATTTCTCCTTAACAGTCTTGTATTTCTTAGAGTCTTCATCAGTGAGACGAAAGAATTGCAGGATGTCATCCGCTTTGTCGCCCATCGAATATTTCAAAGTGTTTACTTGCGATGCCTCCTCCTTTTTGTGAATCCCTGACACTAGTCAAAAGCAGTCAAATCAGCGTATCCATTTCTCCCACTCAGAAGGGTGGATGAAATTAAATGGCTCAGGTGCTACCACTTGGTAACTGGCCATGTGATAAGGCTGAAAACTGAGCAAATCACTTCAAATGGTGGCATACAACTTAAAAACGTCACAGGAATGGTTCATAGACTCCTGTCACCATGTAGTGTCACGTATAGAGTTCTATATAGATGAGTTTAAAACTAATTTAAAATCAAATACATACACCATGTACAGTCACATTGTTCTCACTCTCTAATTACACACATGCATCTCTCACATGCCTATTACATCATGTACTATAATTACACGCATTCATCTCACACATGGCCTATTACATAATTTACTATAATTACAAAATCACAATACATAAATCGTAATTGTGTTTATCACTACATATACAGCAATAGTTTTACCCTTAAAAACAAAGTGGAGAGTCAGTTATCCAAACTACTTGGTGGAAGTTGAAAAGCAATAGCTAAGATTACACTTAGCTACCATCAGTGGGTGTGGTCAAGGCTTTGCTATCTAGCTAAGTAAAAATAAGTGGGAATTAATGGTTAGAAACTGCTGTACAGCTGTAATTTCAAAATAAATAGCAGTAACAAAGCATGACAACACTGTATCACAGAACCGCTCATCCCTTAGACATGATCTACTCATACTTAACAAATCATGTAGTATTATTTAGTCAGTTATTTTTTATAGTTTGGTAGAGACAGGACCATGTTTATACATTTTATTGCTTCATAACAATCTTGCTAACAACACTGTATATAAAACACACCTATGCCTTGATGGTGTTATTTAGTTAATAGAGAGCTTACCATTAGTGCTTGATAGTATTGAAATTTGAATACATGGTATTAGAAACAGGAAAATATCACAGTATATCGGTATATAGTCAACTTGTTATAGTGACCATTACATCATTCGTGGGCCTATCATGAAGTGGTATGCATCCCAAAAACCATAGAATGTAGTTCAGTACAAGTAGGCAGGTGTTTGTAATGTGGCAACCTCAGTGTTTGTTTATGGTGTGGTTTGCTAAACCATTGACAAAATTCAATAATTAAACACCAAATACTGGTATTTTGGCATTTCAATATACTAGTTATCAAAGACCGTCACAGTATAATAACCAGTCATATTAACTTATCACGACAAATGGTATTACCGGTATATCGCCGAGCACTACTTACCATGTGAGGTATGGCCAATACAGCTCAATTTTGGTCCATGGTATACTCTGCCAGTAAACATATTTCTGTTAAAGCGTGCATCAATAGTACACACACACTATTAATCAAAAATGCTCCAATTTATTTACATGGCTGTTCTGATAATGTTTGGTTAATGTACGTTTGAATCTCTACTGTAATTTTTAAAACCCAGATGTCTTTAACTAGCTATTAAGACCATGAAGATTATGAAATAGTATCACTTGAAATTATTGGTATTGTTTAGGGGTGATTCAGCAGTCGATACTATATCACAAAGATGTGATATACAAGACCTCAATACTCGCTGTATGGTAGGTGTATTGATGCACAATTGTTGGACTTTAATGCAATTGACATTCATTCCATGTTCATAAATTTATGATATAAAATTTTGAGATATTATTGACAACCTTACAAAGTATATCAATGCCATTAATAGAAGGCATGTTACATTAGTTGCTGTATGCCCCTTGTGTATCCAAGTACTGAAGGGGATCATGAGTATACATGATAGTGTACCAAGGCATAGTCTTACTTTTCAATTGCATAATATATTGTTATACATATTTTATGTTGTGAATTCCACTACAGTGATCATTAAATCCCAAAGTTACTTCAAAATTCATTGACATGGTCACGTTCATGTTGTCAGAAATTTTGCACAATTTTCATGATTTTGATTCAAAGTTTGAACTATAACAAACTTAAGAACTTTACTATTCTCTTAGGAAACAGCTGATGATAATTGGAATGCAGTTAACAATCTTTTGAAACCAGATATATGTTTACCAAATTCCCTAAAGAAGATCATTGAGTAATACACTACAGTTTCACAAATTTAATCAGGTGTCAGAAAAAAAATTGAAGTACAAGTTGATGCCTTGGTGCACTCTAAATGATGCAGAGGGTTTGGTGATTAAAGTTCCTTCGCATAAGCTAACCATTAAGCACCAGTGTAAAGTTAGCCTAGAATAAATATACTTATTGATGTACAAACTTTGCATTCATTTGTGTCAGTGTATATAAAGTGTGTGTCCCTAACACAACAACACAAGGTTTATGTTTCTCTTTAAAAATTAGCTAGGAGCAGGAGCCTTCTTCCACAGTCTAATGTATGTCAGCATGGCCTAAATAATATATGTGACCGGATTTGCGAAAAGGTACCTTTTCCACACATTTTACAGGCGAGCAAACAAAGCAATGTAACTTTTGACTCCATATATTGATCGACTTGGTCTTAGTTTCAAAATGTAGCCAGATACTTTAGCTGCACTCATGGAACATTTCAGGAAATTTTACGCAATGACTAAAAAGTTACGAAGCTTCAAAGATCAAAAAATGGGTATAATTTTGTGTGTGAAAAAGGTACCTTTTCGCAAATCCGGTCACATATTGTAGCAATTCAAATTTTAAATGTAATAGTTTACATATCTGATAAATTATCCAACATCTTTTTCCAATAATTGTAGAGTAATCAGATTTTCATGCTTGGTGTGTGACATGGCCTTACGTGTATCAGTGGAAATACATAGCTACAACCAACCTCTGTGAATACACATTGTATATAATTTAACTACTTATTTGTCATTTTCATTGTGCTACTTGTTACATTACAGGCACTTGGTAGCGGTGGAGCTGATACAATGAAGGGACTTGGGCTATTCACTCTTCTGTTGTTTGGAGTACTAGCCATGTTCATGTACTGAGCTGTGCCCCAACTGAAAACTATATAGCTAGCTGCTAGTAGTACACATGTTTTAGGCTATCAAGTTTTTAGTATATAAGAAAGAACAGTTTTGTCTGACTAATGTTTTGATACTATTTTTTCTCTTTTATGCTGAATAGATGACATGCACATATAATATGTATGAATGTGAATATTTGAAGATAGTTTCACTTAGCTGTAGAAAGTGGTTTAAAATATATCAGTTGTGTATAATTTATAGCTAACCTTCAATGCTGTAGCACTTCTTCTGCCTTAAGAAAGTTTTAAAGAATCCATAAGCTCAACACCATAGTGCAGATCACTACGATTACATTTATCTTAATCTTTTGTGTTTAAAATTAATCTTAGGTTTTTAATAAAAATACTTGCACCCTGGCACAAAATAACAAGCATTTAACTTGGGATACTTTGTCACCCCAGCTCCTATGGGTGTTTTATCACTCGCATTACAGTTTTGTGTCATTTTGTAATCTTTTAGAGCCTCGTAATGTATGCAGAATACTTTGAAACCAAAAAATATATTGTCAGATGGAAGCAAGAGTTCATAATAATATAAAGGACCCTCCCTTTATTATTATGAACTCTTGATGGAAAGTGTTCACTGGTGCTTACTTTAAATTAAAGGGCATAGTTAGTTTGCTTGAGTTAACGATTTTCAGCTCCACAACAACTTTCTGATGATTGTGTCACCAACTCAAGAGTACAAAACCACTTCAAAATCACAATTCCATAATTGAACCCGGCTACAACTTCACCTTAGGTATTGTTGCATCATTGTGACACCTCCACTTTACTTGTTTACCTTCATATAAGTTGCTAGATTTTAATCTTTTTATTCACATACTTGACTTACTTGCCTTTGGGTATACACCATTGTATTGAAAAGTGTGCAGTAGACAATGCTCTTGCATGACTATCTATTTACGTAGCATATATCCATTTTTCCAAAATTTAAAAATCATGCTGGAATGCCTACAATGCCTATCCATTACAATAATTATACGTAATTACTGATATTTACTGTACATAGATTCAGTAGCTGCTTGGGAAGATGCATGTAGGAGGCTTCCAGAAAGTCAAGATATTAACTGCACATGCCAAAATACTCGACACTTTTAAGACCAGGTACAGTGACTATTTAATTACTAGGCAGGTAGCACAACTCATTTGCCTAGGATGTAAAATCAACAATAGTGCAGTGCATGTAATTACAATCAAAAGAGTATGCACTACAGACCACTACTAATTGTGAACAAGAAGTTGCAGTATATGTGACAGGGCCTGCGATAACAGGGTATGTAGGCACAAACTACACCTCGTCACTCTACAGGTCATATGGAACAGAATATTTGCATTCTGTAACTTACATCATAAAGCCAATTAAATGCTTACCGAGAGCTGAAATTTGCACTGTAATAGCATGATGGTATTAAAAGTTATGAGTGATGGAAGTTTGAAAAAGTATATAGGCAAAAATCATGTGCCCACATGCCCCATTTTTTGCACATGTGTGTGTTACATCAAAAAGTTAGCTACAGTACATATGTTACAGTTACTATAAAGGGTACAGTACTGTATGTATGTATGTTATAATTACTAATCATAAACAGTAAAATCAAGACACACGGTAGTGTGTCGTGCTGCCCAAGAAGCCGGCGCGCAACACCCGTGAGTATATTGACAGGAAGAAAACGAAATTTTCGCACCTCCGTAGCTCTGTGCTGCCTTGATTAAACAAGACGAGTTTTGCTGTGGACACTCCCTCCACCTTCAGCACTCCACATTCCAAATTTGAGCGAAATCGCTTCGAGCGTTCCCGAGATATGCGACAATTGCGACTTCAAAAATTGGCTTAGTTACTTCGTTTTTTCTTCTTATTTTTCTTCCTCTTTTCGCACACTTACAAAAACTGCTATAAAACGCGAACACCATATCCGATTGCCTTGAAATTTGGCACACTGAAGCGGGGTATAAAGGCGCAACTCTGTACCAACTTTGGCTAGGATACGATAAACAGGAAAAGAGTTATGATCGATTATTCACGAAAAATAACACCAATATGTTGTCACGCCTACAGGGTAAACCGCGTATGGGAAGAAGCTGAAAATCGGTGGGTGAATAGGTTAACTATTGAACCTCAAACCTTTTGTGGTTTGAAAGAAATCGAGCTAAAAACCAGGAAGATACAACGAAAAAAACAACAGTGTGTAACAATTACGCAATCGAGATTAGCTAATAAAAAACGATTACTTGCCATGCCTACCAGATAAACCGCTTGGGGTAATGCTTTGAAAATCGCTGTATAGATGGAGTAATCATCTTAGAAAAGCTCTTCAATGGTGTAGAAGAATCAGACTTAAAGCCACGGAGTTAACACGAAATCCAACTTGGTGTAGCAAGTGCGAGATCGAGATACTCTAATAGAGCAGTCATCCTAATAGAGCAGTCACCCTGAAGAGAATTCAAGAGATCAGCTAGAAACAGGTAACCTGTATAGAGATCAGCTACAAAAAATTCACCCTGTAGAGTGATCAGCTACAAACAATTCACCCTGTAGAGAGATCAGCTAGAAGAAGTTACCTTGTAGGGAGTTCATGCAACTATGGAAAGAGATAGTTCAGCTAGAAGAAATCACCTTGAGTAGAGTTCAGCTACAAAGAAACTACCATGTAGAGAGTTCAACTACAAACAAATCGCCCTGTAGAGAGATCAATAGAAGAAGTTACCTTGTAGATAGTTCAGCTACAAAGAAACCATCATGTAGAGAAATCAGCTGCAAAAAAAATCACCTGTAGAGAGTTCAATTACAAACAAATCTCCCTGTAGAGAGATCAGCTAGAAGAAATTATCTTGTAGAGAGTTCATCTACAAACAAATCACCCTGTAGAAAGATCAGCTAGAAGGAGTCACCTTGTAGAGAGTTCAGTTACAAAGAAACCATCATGTAGAGAGTTCAGCTGCAAACACTTCGGTTTTTGCCAACACCTGTACTGCAATCGATAAAGAGATTTGTTACTTAATAGATGGAATGATACTTGACAGCTTGTTCCTCTGAACATACTGACTCAGCCACTCAGTACCAGATGGCAAGATCAGCAAGTGATTGGATAGTACTTGAGTGGAAAGTGTATTAGCCACTTCATCCTGTTAGTCAAGACTAAGCTCCAGACAACTGAAAGGGCCTGTTTGTTCGAACAACTTCCGGCCAGGGTGAATAGAATGCAGACCATCGTACTGAGACAGGTTATACGTAGATCCGCTGAGCACCACTGCTACTATGATCAAAGGTAAGCTATGCACACTACTACGGGCCTATGTACTTCCAATTTTGATACAGTTTGTACTTTAATAAGCTGTACAGAAACTTAATAGCTAGCTATATAGTTTTTGGGTTGTTATGTGTGTGTTTCTTATTTTCTACAGCTAGCTATTACAACAAAAAAAACTGTATTTTAAAAATTGTTAATTTAAAATTGAAGTAGGGATCTATGCAATAAAAAGTAGTGAAACAAGAGATGAATGATGGTATTACAGCATAGCCCAGTGGAAAAGTCCTTACTTTGGCATTGAATGGCAAAGTAAGGACAAAGTAAGGACTTTTCCACTGAGCTATGCTGTAATACCATCATTCATCTCTTGTTTCACTACTTTTTATTGTATAGATCCCTACTTCAATTTTAAATTAACAATTTTTAAAATACTAGTGTGTATAGATGTTAGTGTGAATACAAAAAGGTTAAGGTTTTACTTTTAATTAACATATATACATACATAATAATTATATGATATGCTGTAGATGCAGCTTTACAGACATGTTTCTCACATACTAGTAGAAAAAATGGAGAAAACAGTGTGATGTATATATCTAAGTGCATCCTTCATGCATGCTTCTGTGATTGAAGTAATGTATTGGGCTGGATCTTGCAATAATAAAATTTTATGTATTAAATTCTGTAAAGTTCTGTAATGTCAGTGATATATATGTAGTAGTACCCAACTGCAAAATGTTAAAGAAGATGTAGCATTTAGACACTTTAGTTAAATAGTGATATCAAAAGTGGTAGTCAAGAAATGGCTTCAATGATGATCTTGCCAATTACAGTGTATGGTAATAATGGCTACATCTATGAAGGTAATCCTATTTATGGACTGGTAACAATATATAGGAGAGCATTATTTTTTTGAAGGACCAACACAGTTAAAGTACATGGAACTTGATTAAGTATATAGCATATCTATAATAGCAGGTAGTCTGGGTCACAGCCTTTTTAACTTTAGGGAAACTTAAATGCTTACTATATTAGTATGGTATTTTAACTGCATTCAAACCAACTATGAAGTTTGGAGCAGACTGAAAATAGTTGTACATATATCCAAAAGAAGTTAGTTTTAAAATGGTCTTTTGAAAGCACCAAACAATGGTAGCTATAGAGTTTCAATTGGTGTGGTAGAATGTTTGGCACAATGCTAAGGTAAGACAGCAGTGCACAGGTCAAGACTCAAGAGTAGGCTCACAAAATTATAGAAGAGATTTAATAAAATCAATTTAAGGGTTCTATTAGAGTAGTTGACTGTTCAAATAAAGCATTTCAACTTTCAGTTGGTTTGATTCAAAGATTACTGATGAAACATAACTATGACCACCAACTCTATAGTCATTCTCCTTGCTCTTCCCATCTTTCTGTACCTATACTTACAGTACATACAATTGTGACTCATAACTTTCACTAGATAGCATATAAAATTTTATGACAAAAACACATACATTCATTGCATAGTTTATTTAATTGATCACCTGATTGTCAGTTATGTATATACATTCAATATACATTGTGATTTAGTTTGCCATACATTGTTCCAATACTGAATCACATGATTTGTTTCTGTACATGCATCTGATAGTATGGTGTGATCCTATTAACAAATTACCATAGTGATAGATGCCCTATTGTATAGCAATAATGTGGTTGCTTATCAAGGGTTGATAGGTAACCATTTCTTAAGATAAACGTCACTTATGTATCATAGCAACAGTTGCTAGGCAATGGTTACTATGTGTGATTAGTTTTTTCAGTGCTTAGTAACAGTTACTATAGTTTTTGTATTAAGATAGCATGAAGGGTGGTCATGATGTGATTAGTAGGTAATCACACACATCAGATTTGTCTCTTGCACTTGGATTTGACTTGTATAATTTTGACTGTTATTCATACAAAAGCGTTCAAATGTGTGATTATTAACACTAGCCATGTTTGGATATGATATTTTTTTCTGTAGTTTAGTGAGTCTTAGTTACAATTTCCTTGTTCAGAGTAAACTGTTTTGCAAACCTGTGCCCATAAAATTAATATTGATGCACTTTTGTAATGCACTTTTTCCTCAACAACAAATATATCAGTATTTTGACAATATTAATTATAGCTGCATCATATGAAATCTCAATCATTTCCAGGTCTTCAAGTATCACTGCATTGAGTAGTCTATATCTGTGTTTATAAATAGGATCATTAACACACAAATCTATTCAGTGGTGTTGGACCTATATAGTAGGGCATGGGCCTTACCAAACAACTTTAGTGCCCAATATAGCTACCTGATCGATGACGGTACGAGGTCCAGTGTTTGTATGCCTTTAAGATTGAGACACTATCAAATACATACTAATAAAGTAATCATGGTGTTCAAAGGATTTGAAACCGAGGCAGTGTGGCTATCTATGTAACTATATTAATAATGTTGTGTTAATTATATTGGTAGGCAACCCCTCCCTTCAGCACTTTATCTTTAGTATTGCTCATTGTATTGTATAGTAGATAGTCACCTTAAACAGTATCCAACTACAGGTGTACTCTATTATATCCAAATAAGCATGCACTCTATCTTAATAAATAAACTAATGTCCATTTGGGACCACAAGGGGTACTTTGAGATAATACATAAGTCACTCTCTAGAGTTCCTATGGATACATATACTTGAAATTGACAAGGAGAAAACATCCTGACTGTCTGGGAGACGCCTAGCTGTAAGTGTTCGAGCGTTAATCGGATGGCTGCAGGTTCGAGGCTGCCCATGGATTTTTCTCCTTTCTCCACCTTTTCAAACACACTTACTGTATACCAACTTTAAACAGGCTGTAGGACCAGGTGTCCTACAGACTTTCAGCACTTGTGTTGTAAAGCCTTAATAAAAAAAGCTTTATAGCACAAGTGGACTTGGAGCACTGCACATTGTTTCAAAGCCAGAATTGAACAAGTGACTCTCCAGTTTTAAAGATTGAGCTCTAAGAGAGCAGTCATAAGTTTATTCAAATAACTCCAATGCAGCACAGCTGAGAGTGTTATATATTTAATTCTTAATTTGTTAGCATGTACGTACCAGAAATCCTATGTATTCTTTTATGGCGAATAAGTAATTATGTATGCCATTTTTCAGTGTACATAATACATTGAATCAATTATAATAATTAAAAATTATGACAGATACTCAGCAAGTGAGAAATATACCACTTTATTATTATAGTAGTTGGCTACTGGTAGTGTCTTATGGTGCAATATTTTGTTGTAACAAGCTGGGAATGAATTCTACTTATCCTGGAAAATCATGTAAGCACATTAGTGACTACAACAGAGTCAGTCATGGACAGTCCGGATACAATATTACAGGGTCAAAATGATGAACTATAAGAATATGTCTACTGTGACATGGAGTTGAGTCCCTTTTGCATAAGGATGCTGTCCTTTCTTAGGTAAAGTTGTCAGTATTAGTAGAGACTAAATAGAGATGAGGAGTCAGCAACAAGCTTAAAATCTTGTAGGTCGATTAAAATCTCAATTAAAATTTTTACTAAAATATCCTGAAATTTTTTTGAAATCTGAAATCAGATTTTCCAGAATCTATTGGATGCTTTTGGAAAGTACGTGTGGTTTTCGCTGAAACCTTTCCAAAAATCCTTGGAAATCTATGCACCAATTTTCAGAAATCTTGAAATCTTTGCTAATATCTGAAATCTTGTAGGCAATTTTTGGTGCTAATTGGTTGATTGTTGACCCCTCATAGATTTCAAAAGCTGTCTTTACTAGAGAGGTTAAATTACAGTGTCCTTTATAATTCAGAGAAACATTAAAGAGAGGCATTAGTTATAAATACCAGTGTTTTGGTCTGCATGCTAAAAGGACACACAAGTTATTTGCGATGTAGTATATAGCAAAAACATCACTGTGGATAATTTAGTGAAAACTGGGTTGGCCCTACTTCAGTGGGACAGGCACTTTAAACTAGCCTGCCTTGAGCTCCACAGTATGTTGATCTGGTTTTGTTGAACCGAAGTAAAAATTTTGGACTGTAGTAGTTCCAACACAAAAATATAAATGGAATAAATACCAGCAAAATAAATTTCAGACCTGTGGCCAGCAACTGACTTCCAAAAAAAATTACAAGTTTCGTCAGTTGCCTTCTTGTTTGTGCACACAGATCTCGTCAATCACTAACAATGTCATTGTGAACAAATACTGAACAAACCTTGTCTATGTATTATAGTTTCTTGCTAAGAGTCAACATTATTTTTGCACTTGTAAGTTATTCTATATAGGTGAATGCATAGCACCGTTGGAGTGAACCTTGTTTAATAGATAGCTATTCGATTTGGTCATTCTCCAATTGTTAGTCATGCAAAGAATATTAATCCTACATGTGTGGAACTAATCATGTGTAGGATTAATAATCACTTGTGGGAGATTGAAGTAATAAAAGGATGATTTATGCAGTATAAGGAAAAATTATTAAGAAGTTAAATGTCAGGTTTAGGCAACCTTCCTTATCTACTTTTTAATTTTTTATTTCTATGATCTCTTAAATTTCTTTATAGTGTATGTGTACTTCTTGTTTTACTTTTTTGCAACATTATGACTGTGCATACTGCACAAGAAAGAATAGCACCAGGCTTCTTATAAATAGCGAAGTGGCCATTATGCTTTATATTTTTGGCCAGAACAGCCCAAACATTCATGATCCCAGTACTATGTACTGTATGATAGAGACAAACTTGGCATGTATCAGCACACATGTACAGTGTGACACACACAACAGCTAGTGGTATAGCCTTATACACAGTGTTGGGAGTAACGCGCTACTTATGTAACGCGTTACGTAATATTATTACTTTTGTGGTAACAAAGTAATATAACGAAATACGCTATAAAAACAGGTAATATAACGCAAGCTACTTTACTTACAAATGTAACGCGTTACCTAAGTAATATAGTTACTGTAACGAGTCTAATATTACGTAATATTATTACTACAAGTAACGAAGTTACTAATCTCGTTAGTTATCCTCTGAGTAATGCCTAGCCACAGCGAAGTAACGAGGCCTACTGAATGAAGCTTATTCACCAGCTTCTTACTTATAACCAAAATTTGCATATTGTCCAACAGCGAAATCATGTCACGTGATAATGTGGTAGTTTCACACGTGACAGCTTAAGGCTGTGGACACAAAGTAATATAATATGTAATATTATTACAGTTACTTTATTTTATGGGTAATATGTAACTGTAACTAAATAGTTCAGTTGCAAGTAATATGTAATATGTAACTAGTTACTTTTACAAAGTAACTTGCCCAACACTGCTTATACATAGCAACCAGTTACCTTGTTTGATGGGTTAGAACAAAAAAATGCAATTAAACTTGTAGTACTTCCTACTTAGCTATCATCTATGGTAGGTGGCCAAATGAAAAATGCATATATAGTGAAGCCATGCTACACTACCCAGTCAGCACTTAGGTGGCTTTTGGTTACAATGTTTGCATTTCTTGCCTATCCAACTGTCTATTACTATAACAATAAATAAATCAACAAGTTGAATTATTAACAGTATACTCCTTTACTACTCTATAAATAGGAAAAGTGCGTAAACATGGTAGATCAACTCGTTTGCTCAGTTTGTCACATATATGATAATCAGATTAAACCCACAAACACTCAATATTAACTGCCAAATTTACTCTAAAGCAGTTACAGTATATAAATGAAAGTTACATCATAATTAAGTGTTACTTATAATCTGCAGTCTTTTATTGTTCCATTCCACAACATAGATAGTTCCAGTAGAATTTATCGCTATGCCACGAATACCATGAAATTCTCCTTTGTGACTTCCCTTGTCTCCAAACTGGTTAATCAGCAGATGATCGGGACCCCACACTTTAATATTTGGACCATACTCACAACCTGCTATTATATGTCCATCAGGACTAACAGTCACGGCCAATGGATTTTCACATTCTGTCCTACTAATAAAGTTGCCAGTAAGACTGAAGAAGTTAATATAACCCCCATCACAATCAGTGATAACTATCACATCGCTTTTACTAATTGCTATTCTGCTAGGACTCAAAAATTGTCCAGGATGCAACTGTCCAGTTGACCCTCTACTACCAAATGCAAATGGCATTGCATTATCATAAAAAATTAGGACTTTGCAATTTCCCTCATCTACAACATATAACACTTCGTTATGGTAGGCTAGTCCTTTAGGACAATAATTTTTGTCCATATTATCTCCACTATTTATTGATAAGACCTTTCCTTGGAGGGAATATTTTTTCACTTGATGATTACGACCCCAATCACTAATGGCTACAACACCATCCTTGCTGACCGCTAGACCAATAGGGTGAACCAGTCTGCTAACACCTTCTCCTTGTCCAATCACTGTCTGCAAATTTAGTGAACAGTCAAACACAATCACACAGTGGTTAGTATTGTCAATAACAAGTACTTCTTCACTTGGCCCAATGGCAACATCAAAGAGACACCCAAATTTATGTCCCCCAAAATGTGTCACCACCTGACTACAGTCATTTTCTGACATCTTGCTGTAGTCTCTCAATACAACTGGTATCCTACAGTAACATGACAGAACAAGTTATCCAAAACAATACCTTGGTAGTGGTGAAACAAACTATTCTAAAAAAATCAATACTAGCAACTTCTGCTCTCAGTAATTTGACTATACACCTTTACTCACATATTCAAACTCATAAATTAACTGTTTGTCCTGTGTTACAGGGGATTGGGATGCGTGGGATAAACCATAGCAAAAATATGCCTAAGAAATTTGTAAAAGAGTATCTCAGTATAGGCTGATGATAACACATGAAAAGGCAGGTATTACTAATCGAATGAGCCGACCCAACAGATGGATTTTGTGGATGCTATATAACACACCCACCCCAACCCCCAAATACAAATGTACTGCAGCCACAATTATTGTGACATAATACTCTCAACAAATACGTAATACTAGATATGAATACAAATAGTTTAAGTACATGCTATTAGACTAAAAAAAAAATTGCAACATGCTATCAGTATGATTTAGGACAACAAATATTTTATATGGTTATTATTTGGGTTACTATTTACCTGTAAGGGCTGCCTGGGATCTGGTTTCCATTAACAATAACTGCCAGTGAGTGATTCTCTGGTGCTCTGGGAGTAAACAATACTGCAAACTTTTTATCACCAACATCCTTGACTAGTTTCACCACTACAGCTTCTCCCGTTTTGGTAGTTACTGACACTTTTAATTTATTACTCTCACTATCACCTATATCATACTGGGCATCTTGCAGATCTATTATTATAGTCACTTCTCTATTCATGGTTGCCTCTGGAATGGTAACCTCACAAACAAATCTTCCAAATCTGATCACCTCTAGGCAGAGATTTTCAGTATTTTCATATTCAACTTTTGGTTGCTCCTTCATTACTGGTTCTAGTCTTGATTTCCTCATCATTAAGAACAGGTGATTTTGTCGACGTTCTAGTATCTTCCTCCTTCTAACCAGCTCAGAGACAGCCACTGTATCTTCTCTTGCTTTCTTCATCAATTCCAGACAATTCTGTAGTTGTGTCCACAGTAGCAGCAAATTCTCTAGCTGCAACTAAACGTATATAAAAAGCAAACATCACTACAGCATAGTCCAACTTTTTACACATCAACGGAAAACACCAAAAATATTAGTTTGACAAAGAAGATTACAAGAAGAAATCAGTATTTGATGTTAGATGAACTGATATTATTCATAAAGGTGATTTTCATCGTGTAAGATGTCTCTAGTTAAAAGCGGTATTTTAAGTGGCACCCATCACTTTTGGTGGGATCCCTAGCTACTTTAATGGTACTGCCATACTGTTTGAAAAAGTATTCCATTACAAAGAGCCAGGTGTGATCATTAAATTTTACAAATGTCCAGTGCAACAACTACTTGAGTACAGTAATTTAGTTGGTGACCCTACTACATATGTTACTGACCAGAAGCACATATTGAAAGTGTTTAGAGATGTGCTAAAATATCGATTTCAAATAACAACCACTTAATTTATCAGTAATAAACCTAACACCCTTACATTTTCAAAGAATGAGGGGTGACATAATTTTTCTTTATTGCATCAGTCAGATTTAGGGGTGGTGCTTGGGGGGCTGAAGCACCCCCCTTTCAAAATTTTACCATGTGCTGGCTAGAAAGATAGTAGAGACTACAGTACAGGTGCAGTTGCATCTAAAGCATGAAAACGTGGAAAGAGTGAAAAGAGAAGAGCTAATCTCTTCTAGCAATCAACAAGAGAGGAACAAGGGGTAAAACTGCTAAACATCAAAATACTCTAATAGAACAGTCAACTACTCTAATAGAACATCCATCATTAAAATTCTTAAAGAACAAAGATGAACTCCCACTTTGAACTTTTGCTACAGCATTTATACTATACTCTTTATAAGAAAGCTAGTTACCACTGCTATAAAATAATCGTTAAAAGTGGCTCACAATTGCTTATTTGATAAGGTTCAGTCAATATTATTGCCAAATTCAATTTCAGAAAGCTGAATTTGCAAAATTTTCTGGTGAGGGCATGCTCCAAGATCTCTTAGATAAAGCATGCTCCTCGTGCTGAGTGTTCTTCTCACACTACACTACTAGTTGTATCAACCAGTTGCCACATTTTTGGCCCCCACTATAAATGCCCCTAGCTTGGCACCCCCTTGGGAAATCCTAGATCTTGTTGCATAACCCATAAACACACTGATACCTCCTTGTCACTCCTACACCAGTTAGTTCCTGTACTACCAGAGGTCATAACTTTAAATTTCAACCATGTCAGAATTCCCAACATTGACAAAACTTCTCTTACACAGTTGTAAGTACTTACCTGACAAATTGTCAATGCATCATCAAGAATTTGATCGACGATTATCTAAAGGACTTTAAGTTTGATATACTATATTGTTACAGGCTATCAGCCTGCTATCCCATATTTTAATATATATATATATATACAGTCTAGTAGGTTTTAGGCTCCTGGCTGGTGAGTTTTATGCAATAGGTAAATGTATAAGTACATACACTACAGTAAGTTTTCTGTATTGCCAAGAAATTATTATACTTATAGTGTGTTTACACTAGCAGCTCCAGCTCGGTATGGTACACTACGTTTTAAGTGCGCGTTTACATTGGTAAGGAAATAACCGTGCTGGGCTAGTTTATACATAAGCACGTGATGGCTAAAGTATCGTCCTACGAGATGCCCTCGCCGTTTTCAAGCTCGTTTCAAGCTTTTGCTGTCGCACAAGTTAGCAGCAATCCGTTTGAGGGACAATATCAGCGGCTCCCGCTCGATGGACAGCTCATTCAAGTCGAACGTGGTAACTGGACTTTGTTTCACGTTTGGCCATGGTAGAAGCCATCGTATTTACGTACAGCAGCCAAGGATATGGTTTGTTTCAATTTGTCTACCGTGCCGTGCCGTACCGAGCCAGCACGGTTGAAGTAGCAGGGCCAGGCGAGCCCAGCATGTAACGGTTTGGCTCGGATCGATACCCGTTTACACTAGCAAAATTAAGCGTACCGTGCCATGCTGCACTGTGTCGTACCGTGCCCAACTGCTAGTGTAAATGCACTATAAGTTACAAGTGCAATCGTGCTTTTGAAATAGGGAATAAAGCAGCACTCACAACATTGAGAAGAAATGTCAAGTCACAGGTCAAGCACTGATAGATGGTTCAAGTCACAGGTCAAGGTGAAATTTCATTCGGTCAAGAGTTTTACCATGGTTGCAGATCACCTATGGCACATGCCTAGCAAACAATCCCTTGTACATATACAAATTGCCCTCCTCCCCCCAAGAAGAAATCGTAGAACTGCTACAATCATACCCACCTTTAATGCTCTCTCCCTCTTGTCCGCTGCTGTCACAATATCAGTCCGTATTTGTTCTTCCCTTTCATCTATGACATTTCGAAGAGTATTAAATGCCTCCTTCGTTCTCTCCACATTGTGTTCTTTTCTACTCTTGACACTTTGTCTTGTCTCCTTCACTACTGACACTGCGTGTTTCGTCTCCTCAAGCAAAATCGTTATACTATTTACTGATTCACGCAGTCTCTTGGTTTCCCCACTGGTCACAACTACGGGGTCAACGAGTTCATGCACTTCAGAATGACTGTCCGAGGCGTTCAACTCGGCGTTCGAATATCTAGGCCGAGATGTGGCTAGCTGCTTCATCAAAACGACACAGTCTTCGCAACAAGTAACAGCATCCAGAAGTTGTTGGGGAGTTTCAAAATGTTCCAGCAACAAATGAAATTGTGGTTCCATTCTGAGAGCTTGATTGAGACAAGGATTGTGAGGACAAACCAAGAATCGAGCCGTTGACTTTGTGAGGGTAATTCTAGGAAGCAGGAACGGAACCGAGAATGGAACAAAAACGGAAAGAAAGTGTAAACAAACGGTCATACATACGTACATTGGCGTATAATGACAAATATTGTCTTTATGCCTAAAGACAAGATTTTACGCCAATGATTTCTTTAACCCTAAAGAAAAGATTTTACGCCAAGCTTGTCATTAAGTACTTAACGACAAGCTTTTACGCCACTGTCTTTGGCATAAAATGCATTGTGAAAGTAAATTTACAGGGAAGTGCACTATAAAGGGAAGATTTTACTCCTATGGCATAAGAAAGCAAGGAAAGGGACATAAAGCATATAATGAAACAGAAGTGAAAACATGATGAAATGGTAGAATACGGATACCTACAGGTACAGTTATGTAATATTAGGCAGGCATCATGTGATTCATTTAGTAAGGATAGTCATGTGAATTCTTTGTTTTTAACTGCTTGGTGTAAAATCTTCCCTTTATAGTGCACTTCCCTGTAAAGTTACTTTCACAATGCATTTTATGCCAATGACGGTGGCGTAAAAGCTTGTCATTAAGTACTTAATGACAAGCTTGGCGTAAAATCTTGTCTTTAGGGTTAAAGAAATCATTGGCATAAAATCTTGTCTTTAGGCATAGAGACAATTTTTGTCATTATACGCCAACGTCTGCACAACCGGTGCATTAGGCGCAGGCCTACCATCAGGACAATCTTCTCCTTGACTGGTATCAACTTTGACTATTGCCATTGTCTTCAGTGTACACCTGAAGACAATTTGGCTTAAAAATGGCCACAGTCAAAGCCCAAGGGGTGGAGGTTTCTAACATAGGCGGCGGAAAAGGGGGGGCTAGGGGGCTGAAGCCCCCCTCGGTCTGCTGGCACTGTGCAAAAAGTGGGATATAAGATGGTATTTCCAGTGGCTTATTGAATACAAATAAGCCTTAATATAAATCCTGTAATTTTATACTTTAGTATAATCCATACTATACTATTGCATATATGGTTTCAGTTTACTTATCACATTACCTGAAATAGCTTATATCTAATATAATGTCCATACTATACCATCGCATATATGGTTTCAGTATATTTAACACATTAACTGAAGTCTTACAAGAGATTGTTAGTATAAGTGTGGCCCAAGAAGCCGGCGCGCCACACCCGTGAGTATATTGACAGGAAGAACGAAAACGCCATTTTCACACCTTTGTATCTCAGTGATCACTTATCCGATTGGAACCAAATTTGCTACACAGTTGCCCGCCAGCCAGGGGAGTCTACATTCCAAATTTGAAGGAAATCGCTCCAGCCATGTCTGAGATACGAGCTGCCAAAGTTTCGGTTTTTTTTCTTCGTTTTTTTTCTTCGTCTTTTCGCACACTTGCAAAAATTGCTATAACAAGCAAACGCGTACTCCGATCGCCATGAAATTTGGCACACAGAAAGGGAGTCCAAAGGCGAATCCTAGCATCAAATTTGCTACAAATCCGATGAATGGTTCAGGAGTTATGACCGATTATTCGCGTAAAACAAGATCGATTTGTTGTCACGCCTACAGGGTAAACCGCTCCATGGAATGAGTTGAAATTTGCTATGTAGATGGAGTAACCATCGTAGGAGTGCCTTTTGGTGGTTTGAAAGGAATCGAGATAAAGACCATGGAGATATGACACAAAACCCAACCTGTGTCAGAATTACGCGATCGATTTTTATGAATAAAAAAGTATTAGTTTTTACGCCTGCTAGGCAAACCGCTTAGAGCAATGAGCTGAAAATCGGTGTATAGCTGGAATAATCTTCATAGAAAGTCCTTGCAGTAGTACAGAAGAATCGGATTACAAACCACTGAGTTATGATTCTAAAGCCAACTCCGTGTAGCAAATGCGAGATCGAGATACTCTAATAGAACAGTCACCTGATAGAGCATTCGGGTAATTTATTTACTCCATTATAGAATTTTATTACATCACAAGTTATTCTGTAGGGAGTTCAGCTGCAAACAGTTAATCTTATAGACAGTTCAGCAAGAAGCAAGTCACCATGTGGAGAGTTAAGCAAATATATCACTATAGAGATTCAGAACATTACAAGTCACACTGAAGAAAGTTCAGCTATAAACAAGTCATGCACCCTGTAGAGAATTCAGCTACAATTAAGTCACTCTCTAGAGAATTCAGCTACACACAAGTCACTGTGGAGAGAGTTCAGCTACAAACAAATTACCCTGTAGAGAGATCAGCTACAAATAAAACACTTTGCAGAGTGTTCAGCTACAACAAATCAACCTTTAGAGCGATCAGCAATGAACAAATCAACACAAATTTACCTGTAGAGAGATAAGCTAGAAACAAATCACCCTGTAGAGAGTTCAGCTACAAAAAATCACCCTGTAGAGACATCAACTAGAAACTAGACACAATGTAAGGAGTTCAGCTACAAACAATCACCCTGTAGAGAGTTCAGCTAAAACAAATCAGCCTGCAGAGAGATCAGCTAAAAACAAATCACCTTATAGAGAGTTCAGCTACAAACAAATTACCCTGTAGAGAGATAAGCTAGAAACAAATTACCCTGTAGAGAGATCAGCTACAAACAAAGCACCCTGTAGAGAGATCAGCTAGAAACTAGACACAATGTAAGGAGTTCAGCTACAAGCAAATCACCCTGTAGAGAGTTCAGCTACAAACAAACCAACCTGTAGAGCAATCTGCTAGAAACAAATCACCCTGAAGAGAGGTCAGCTACAAAAAATCACCCTGTAGAGATATCAGCTAGAAACAAATCACCCTGAAGAGAGGTCAGCTACAAAAAGAGAGATCAACTACAAACAAAACACTTTGCAGAGAGTTCAGCTACAAACAAATCAACCTTTAGAGCGATCAGCAACAACCTGTAGAGAGATCATCTAGAAACAAATCAACCTGCAGAGAGATCAGCTACAAACAAATCAGCTTGTAGAGAGATCAGTTACACACAAATCAACCTGTAGAGAGATAAGCTAGAAACAAATCACCCTGTAGAGAGTTCAGCTAAAACAAATCAATCTGCAGAGAGATCAGCTACAAACAAATCACCTTATAGATAGTTCAGTTACAAACAAATTACCTTGTAGAGAGATCGGCTACAAACAAATCACCATGCAGAGAGATCAGCTACAAACAAATCACCCTGTAGAGAGATCAGCTACAAACTAGACACAATGTAAGGAGTTCAGCTACAAGCAAATTACCCTGTAGAGAGTTCATCTACAAACAAATCAACCTGTAGAACAATCAGCTAGAAACAAATCACCCTGAAGAGAGGTCAGCTACAAACAAATCAACTTTTAGAGTGATCAGCAACAAACAAATCAACTTGTAGAGAGATCAGCTACAAACAAATCAACCTGCAGAGAGATCAGCTACAAACAAAACACCCTGTAGAGAGTTCAGCAACAAAGAAACTACCATGTAGAGAGTTCAGCTGCAAACAAATCACCTTATAGAGAGTTCAGCTACAAACAAATTACCCTGTAGAGAGATCGGCTACAAACAAATCAACCTGTAAAGAGATCAGCTAGAAACTAGACACAATGTAGTTCAGCTACAAGTAAATCAGCCTGTAGAGAGTTCAGCTAAAACAAATCAACCTGCAGAGAGATCAGCTACAAACAAATCACCTTATAGACAGTTCAGCTACAAACAAATTACCCTGTAGAGAGATCGGCTACAAATTAATCAACCTGCAGAGAGATCAGCTACACTCAAATCAACTTGTAGAGAGATTAGCTACAAACAAATCACCCTGTAGAGAGATCAGCTAGAAACTAGACACAATGTAAGCAGTTCAGCTACAAGCAAATCACTCTTTAGTGAGTTCAGCTACAAACAAATCAACCTGCAGTGAGATCACCTACAAAAAAGCACCTTGTACAGAGTTCAGCTACAAACAAATTACCCTGTAGAGAGATCGGCTACAAACAAATCAACCTGTAGAAAGATCAGCTACACACAAATCAACTTGTAGAGAGATCAGCTACAAACAAATCACCCTGTAGAGAGATCAGCTAGAAACTAGACACAATGCAAGGAGTTCAGCTACAAGCAAATCACCCTTTAGTGAGTTCAGCTACAAACAAATCAACCTGCAGTGAGATCACCCACATAAACGCACCTTGTACAGAGTTCAGTTACAAACAAATTACCTTGTAGAGAGATCAGGTAGAAGAATTCACCTTGTAGAGAGTTCAGCAACAAAGAAACCACCATGTAGAGAGTTCAGCTGCAAGCAAATCACCCAGTAGAAAGATCAGCTAGAAGAAGTCACCTTGTAAAGAGTTCAGCTACAAAGAAACCATCATGTACTAGAATTCAGCTACAAAGAAACCACCATGTAGAGTGTTTAGCTGCAAAAAATCACCTGTAGAGTGTTCAGCTAGAAACAAATCACCCTGTAGAGACATCAGCTAGAAGAGGTCACCTTGTAGAGAGTTCAGCTACAAAGAAACCACCACATAAAGAGTTCAGCTGCAAATAAATCACTTGTAGAGAGTTCAGCTACAAATAAATCCCCCTGTAGAGGGATCAGCTAGAAGAAGTCACCTTGTAGAGAGTTCAGCTACAAAGAAACCATCATGTAGAGAGTTCAGTTACAAACAAATCACCCTGTAGAGAGATCAGCTAGAAGAAGTTACCTTGTAGATAGTTCAGCTACAAACAATTCACCCTGTAGAAAGATCAGCTAGAAGAAGTCACCTTGTAGAGTGTTCAGTTACAAAGAAACCATCATGTAGAGAGTTCAGCTGCAAACAAATCACTTTGTAGAGAATTCAGCTACAAAGAAACCACCATGTAGAGAGTTCAGCCTCAAACAAACCACCTTGTAGAGAATTCAACTACAACAAATCACCCTGTAGAGAAGAAGTTACATTGTAGAGAGTTCAGCTACAAAGAAACCAACATGTAGGGAGTTCAGCTACAAAGAAACCACCATGTAGAGAGTTTAGCTTCAAACAAATCACCTGTAGAGAGTTCAGCTAGAAACAAATCACCCCGTAGAGAGATCAGCTGGACGAAGTCACCTTGTAGAGAGTTCAGCTACAAAGAAACCATCATGTAGAGAGTTCAGCTGCAAACAAATCACCCTGTAGAGAGGTCAGCTACAAAAAAATCACCTTGTAGAGAGTTCAGCTAGACGAAGTCACCTTATAGAGAGTTCAGCTACAAAGAAACCATCATGTAGAGAGTTCAGCTACAATGAAACCACCATGTAGAGAGTTTAGCTGCAAACAAATCACCCTGTAGAGAGACCAGCTAGAAGAGGTCATCTTGTAGAGAGTTCAGCTACAAAGAAACCATCCTGTATATAGTTCAGCTACATTTCAAGTCACCCAGTAGAGAGATCAGCTGCAAAAAAATATCCTGTGGGGAATAATGGGCATGTAATAAATATATGTATATAATTTGTATAATTACTAATAAAATCAAAAATAATTGAAGTATTACAAATCTTCTTTAAGTTATTTTCTTCTTCCTGTGGTAAAGAAAAAACACATGGGTTAAAAAAGCCCCAAAGCTAGCCATAGGCCGGCTTTGCAGTATACTAATACAAAAAGAAGTGATATCTAATCAAAAACAGCCAAGCTGTAAAAAAAGGTGCGGCCCCCAAAAAGGCCATGGTGAAAAAAGATGTGAAATCCAAGGTGGCGGCCAAGAAATGGCTGTGATGGTAGGTTAATGGTTAAATTTTAATAACGACAATTCAGGTGAATTTTGTGCCAAGACCAAGCACCTTTTTTTACAGCTTGGCTGTTTTTGATTAGATACAGGTTATACCAAGCTTTTTTGTATTCAATAAGCCACTGGAAATACCATCTTATATCCCTCTTTTTTCACAGTGTGGGGGGGCGGGGTTTAGTTCCCCCTCAGAATGATATCACGCGAAATTATCCTTCTTGGAGTGGGGCTGAAAACCGTGATCAAGATCGAGATACTCTAATAGAGCAGTCACTCTAATAAAGCAATCACAGTATTAGAGCAGGGTGTAGCGAGCTATGTAAGGATTTTTATGTAGTTTATCAGTATAAATTCGTAGCTGGTGAGGTGGGCAGCTATTGTCAGCTGGTTGTGTGACTTTTTTTTTGGTCTCACCTTACCAAATCAGAGACAATGTAGTGCCTCAGTTCATTTCCACCCCTGGTCAGCCCCCCCCCCCCCCCTCCCCATATCAACTACTTCCTCCGCCACTGGTTTCTAATCCTGTCAGGACCCACGGGGCTGGAGATAAGACTTCACCAGCATCATTCATCTCTATTTTTCATTGCTGGATCTCTACATTTTTAAATACATTAATACTTAAGCTACCATATTATGCTCTAATATAGAATGTTCACATATTGTAAATAGAAAGAGTATCTATTCCCCTTCAGAAATAGTTAAGAAGGGTATGTATGTAAGGATTGCATTCCAATTTTATAGCATTTAAACGTTTCCTCTAGCTCATACTTTACATATTAATTACTGTACATATCTCCCCAGAAGACTTGGTAATCTTGGGGGTACATTTTGCCACACCAGAATTCTCTTGTCAGGGCTCTGCCTTCTGATATTCATATGACATCGCTTATGATCAAATAATTGTGAGTATTTAAATACATTAGGAAAGTATTTAATTACAAATACATCCAGTTTCTAAAATACAAGTACAATTACTCAAAATTGTATTTAAATGCTAAATACAAATACTCATGTATTTGACCCCAAGTCTGCTACCAAGTTCCTACCTCATTCTGGAAACAACATGTAAAATAGACTTTCTGGTATACAAATGTGTGCTCATTAGTTGATGGTTTTCATCCAGATTGCAAGCAGTGAAAATTCCCTTTAGAAATTAAAGATAAGAGATATTGCCACCAATGAAGTGGTAGTTGATAGCTACATAGCATTGTTCACTTTGTGTGCTGTTTCCTTTAATTTTTAACACTTGATGTCTGTCAATACCAAGTTGATGTGCTACCTGCTCTAAACTGTCCAGTATCATGGAAACTTGTATCAGTATTCATCTGGTAAAGAGTATACTTTGAGAAATGTAGCGAAACATTTTCCCTTGTAGCTGAATCAGGTTGTGCATCGTTATTTAGTGTGCACTATAAATGGATGGAAATGTATACATTTATATACTTAAAGTTAAATAACATTACTTAAAGCAAAGAAAGAACCAGAAATAGTGTAGCTATATATACCATTAAAGCAACCAAGGCAATAAAGGGAAAAGGTCCAAGGCTTTTGGAAACTGAGTTTAAAAGAATATAATTAATTTTATATTGTAGCAAAACACAAGGTACTCTTATAGAACAGTCAAAGATGTTAATTTAAAATAGAGAATCACACTAAACTATAACAGAGCAGTCTGGTGTAGCTGTGCTATATGCTATTGTTATGGCTACACTCTGGACATCAGAATATATTCTCTGCATAAGGCCAATGAAACTTGATTACCAGTTTCTCGCTCAGATTTTTGAAAATTTGATGCGGGCGGGCGGTTATTATTCATTATTCATTATTTTCCAAAAGCACAACACACATCCCAAATATGAAAATTTCTGCCAAAAAAAAAAAAACAGTGAGATCTACACTGATTACTCTTAAAGTACGTTACTAATCCATATAAGAATATATAGCTATTTCTGTTACTCCTAAACAAGTGATTTTTCCATTGCAGCATAGCTGATTGCTCTATTAGAGTAAAAGTGACTGCTCTATTAGAGTATTTCGATCTGAAATACCAATAATGAAATTCCATGCGGGTATACCAAAAGCATGCGGGCGATGACGCGAAACTGCTAGTCAAGTTTCATTGGCCTAAGCATTATGACACATGAAATTAACAGGGAGAAAACATCCTGACCGTCTGGCTGAGTCAAATATGCTCAATTTTGCCCAAAATACTTTCAGGAATTTCCCAAAATTTCCGCCACTGCTTTTTCAGTGTTCCTAAGTTAGCAACATTTGTGACAATTATCATGGAACATTTTAAACAGTGAATGCTCTGTTAGAGTATTTCACTATAAAATGACTGTTCTATTAGCGAGTATTGATCTAAGGAGCTATGTACAATGTATTTGAGTGCTCTATTGCAGTTTCCACTGACTATTCTATTAGGGAGTATCAATCTATTTTCATGGAATAGTTTGAAATATCCACCTAATATGCCAGCATTATGCTGTCATAGCACTCCAGCCTATTATGCTTTTTATTATGCTGGCATATTTGATGCAGGCCTACTGATGGCTGATGACCACTTTCTGTTCAGATAACTAATAAATTAGTAAATGCATATTTCTGTACTTTTTCTGAAGTACTCCAATAGAGTATACAGTCATTTAGCATTAATTTGGCCAGGTACACAACCTGGTGCTTTGTCCCATATACACTTTACAGTACATGCAGTATGTTACATGTAAAAATATGCAAACTTTAGGTTTTTATAGTGGAACCTGTTAATCACAGGACACTTAAAATGTCCCAATTCCCTTATCAGACATGAATATCAGGACACCTTGATAATCAGGGCACTTTTGATCAGTCCCAAGGTATTCTGTTGTGTATAGATTGAAGTGTAGATATCATCATGTAGCTTTCTCTTTGGTGAGTAATGTGAATTCATAGATACAAAAAAGTGGGCTAATTGAATAGCATCTGGTAAACTTTGGTGGAACTGCTAAGCTGTAATCATGAGATAATGGAACTTTCTATTCTCAGATGTATTCAGCTTCAAATATGGAAATGTTTTGTCAACTTCATAAACTAGACACAATCCACAAAAGTTTCGTAGATAAAATGTCAATGTCAGACACAAAATTAATGGCCTAGTAATTTTAGTAAACACCAGTCATTGCCCTGTGTGTATTGCAGTGACATAATTATTACAACATTGTGGTACTGTTCATAATATAGTGCTGAAACGAATAGCAATTTTTACTAATCGGAGAATATTTATTTATTCTTTAAGCTTATACTTCTATTGAATAAGTATTGAAACCTTTTGTTAGGGAGCAAGGTAAAGCCTAAGAGCTACCATGCTGACCAAATAGTCAAATAACTGAATAATCATTTCAGCACTGGTTCACAATCACAATTGCTAATCATCAATTGCGTGATATTTACACTGTACACCAGTACTGTTTGCCAAAAGGAGTCAATTCCTCTCACTTCCACAAAATATGAAACTTAAATGTCTGCAATTAGGTGGAAGTATGTAGCAATGGTCCAGAGCAACATCCTATAATAAATAGTCTGCTTGTCAGGTGGAACAGCATTTGGTGGGACCACAATACAAAACTTGTGTACAAAAGAGTATAGCTCCCCATCCTCACTGGTAAACACTGCTGTTTTGCTATACTTTCTCAAAGTAACTATCCACATAGCAATAAACAATTTCTGTGTGATGTAGCTAATAACAAAAGCACTGTTTGTTATTGCATGTTTATGAGCACTTTATGGTGAATGGAGTTGCACACTTACAATATGCATACATACATTAACGTGTGTATTAATAATGATTTGATTCTGTACCAGGTTCAGTTGTAGTTTCAACATATTCATCAAAGTAATGTGTAATCCAGCTTCATACATAAGCATAATTTATTCAATTGCAATCAGAAATTCAGAATGCGTTGTCTGATTTTGATGCAATAATAAACTATGCACGTAGCCATCACAAGCATTGCACAATAACCTATTTTGAACAGGGCTAACCATTCTTAGTATTCAGGTAGCTGCTCCCTAGACTTACTGATCAAGTGCTTACAAATACTAGCCACCTGTAGTCATACCTATGTGATGTTTTATACCAGACCTTATCAAGTAACAGTACTGATACATGCACTATATTTAAAGTACTGGTGTTAGGGATCCTGCATGACAAGGCAACATGCACCAAAATTCTTAAAGAGTACTCAACTACTCAAGTATTTGTTTCAGCCCTAATTTTGAAGCGTTTAGTGTGCCTATTATTTCTAACTGTGCATAAAGCATGTGATCTGTTATACTTAATTACCTGTTGTTAGTAGTAATACATTGTTAACCACAGAATTAGAACTGTCGTAAAGAACAGCACGGGTGCCTACTGATTGGTGTGCCATAGCTATAGTGGAAATAATCATGTACTCTGGAGGATCCACAATTTCAGCCAGTGCATGTGGACTAGCATAGAACAAGTTTGGAGTATTTTTCATCTCCTCTACGACACTCAGAAAGTTCTAGAGTTTATTAATTCTGAAACCAAGTAAAATATGTCTTCTGCACTTCCCTACTAATGTACATGTGTATTGTTGTGTATGAAATTTTCACTGCTATTAGCAATCAACTTTACTATATTGGCAACAATTAATTAACTAAATTACATACTTGGATCTAATTATTTAGCCATGCCCCATGTTCATTGGTGATTGCTTGTAATAAAAGATGAATATACTCTGATAGAGCAGTCAATAGAATAGTCACGTTTGCGTCTCTTAAAACTGTAAGTATATATTTTTTACAGTGAAAATGGCCTAAAGAACTATCTGTATGGGCATGTAAGTATATCCTTATCTCTATGTATGCTACAAACTCTATGACTTCTGTACAAAAGCAGATTTTAACTAGGTCTCTGCTTAGTTACATTTACTACCTGGAACCCCACCCATTGTGTTTGGAATGAGGTCAGGGATGATAAAGCAGGCCAAATTTAATGAAATAGGATGGAGTTTAAGGTTTCATGTAGCCAAATGCACACATAGTCACACTGTAGTGACCAAATTTTTTTAAAACCAGGCTTCCAATCATATCCACTTCCCACACTCAAGATATTGACCTACACTTTTCCCCCAATATTATTAAATGAAATGTCAAACTTTGAAACCAATGGTGTACTCCTACTTTGAGTTATGTACGCATAAAACTAAATGTGTGTTTGAAAGCATGTTGTTTTGTAGAGTATTTCTTGTGTGCAATATATTTTTCTAAATAATATCTGCTTGGTTTCCATAGTAGCTAAAATTGGCATCATATTTCTTTGGTTATTACAGTCACATACGTCAGCCACATTGGTGTGTAACTCTACTGAGCATTGTACAGCAAAACCTTGAGCCACTTTACAAGTTAGCCTGTCTATTACATTATATTAATTTGTCTCCTATTACTAGAGCTGACACTCATTGTGATCTTGGTATCTTACTTTCCTCCAACCTTTCCTGGGAGCCACATTATCAACACATCATTGCCAAATCATAAAAGTTATCAGGCCTATTGAGGCGTACTTTCTCAACTCATAACACCATCAACAGTAAGAAACAACTATATATATCCCTTGTTCGCTCTCAGTTATTGTATTGCTCAGTTTTATGGAAACCACATCTCATCAAATACGTACACCTTTTCGAACAAGTTCAATGCCAAGCATCTAAGTACTGTATATACTCAACAATTTCACCATTGACTACAAGATTTGTCTTCTCAAATTGTATTCATTTGACTTAAGTGGTATTATGTTCTTCATGAAGAATTACAAATCACTTCACGCAGGCTTCGACATCACAAAAATACATCTCATTTGCTACCAGAAATACTCGACATGCCCCCCTGTCATTGATTTGGATCTTAATGTTCTTACCATCAAGCAAAAACTACATACTTACCTTTGGAATCACTTCCTATCAAATGTACTTACTCGTTATTGTGTCCTTGTGTTAATTGCTGCAAGTACCTGAGAACTCCATACTTTGACTTTCTTTAATACACTGTAGCTAGCTATAATCAATGTAATTCTCACTTGTACTTAGTAGGATATAGCTAACTTAATAAGTGTAACTTCTGGCCAATGGTACAGGATACCAGTGGACCATCAGTGCTGCTCCTGTAAAAATTTTAAAATAAAATAATAAAATAAGCCTTACATGGTGGCCAATTTTATGTGTGGAACATGTGCAGTAGACTAAAACAGGAATTAATTGTCTACCAGTATATCTGTAGTTGTAGGTGATCTCCCTTGTTTCACTACAACTTTTTATTTCTATGTGAACATGATTTACAACAATTTTGACTGTGATCAAAGTGTCAATATTATTATAATAGTAATAATATTTACAATATATATAAGTGTGCGTATATGTCACAAAATTATAATGCACATATATTAGTCTACACCAATAAGAGGTTCTTGGAACTCATCATACTTGTAAGCCACATCTGGTACAATATTTCTAAGCTGATAGCTTTGTGGCTGAATTACTTGTGGTGGCCTTCGGAGAAAAAAACATTTTGCAATATTAATTGCACTTCTAGCAGTAACAGTACAACTGCACTTTATCTGCAAATATTGCTGTACACATTTTAGCACGATGTATATTAGCTGCACAAAAGCCAATGCTATTAATATATTAACTGCAATAACATTGGGAGTGTTATATATAGACACTACTAAAAGAATTAGGAGGTTGACAAAGAGAAGTAGTTCAAGAATATTATTTGATTTGTCTTTGAATGGGTGAACATACCCATGTATGGAAATCATTACTCCAGCTAGTATAATACTACCCATCAAGTTAGTGCTCCTGTCCAGAGCTGAAACACCAAAAAACACAGCTCTTAATAAAAGCTGTAGACCAGTCCAGTAGTAGAACTTGTCTTTGTATGGACCTTGAAAGGCATCCAACAATGGTTTGAAATGATTGATGAATTTCAAGTGGGACAGAGTCCTAGTAAACAACAGTACTATATTAAAGGGTAGTAGTATAAGGAACAGGAGAAGACATACTGTGAATAGTATTGTGAATTTCACCTCAAAAAGTGGAACGTTTGCATCCACCGACCACACCAGTGTAGAGTGTCCACTGGGTAGGTGAGTGATTGTAGAGTAGAAGAACATCACACTACACACTGTACGCAGGATCTTAGTATAGGATAATAGGAATAGAGTAGCTAGTACTGGTAAGGCTCTGCGAGCTGTGAGTCTCTGTATCATAGTGGAGTATCGACTGGTGATAATGAGTGCTGTGGCTATGAAGGTGATGTATATGGGAAATGTTAGCTGTAACCACATCTTGGCATAATCATCCATTCCACTGTAAAAACATGTCTCAATTCCAAGATCAAGATTAGCTAATGAAATAAATGTGTGTGCAAAAGTAATTGAATCATTTTGAGCTGGAAAAAATGTTGAGGTATTAATGCTAACAACATTGATATAAAATAGAAATCCATTTATATATCCATCAGTTACTGTAAGGTTAATGAAAAATAATAGAAACACAAGAACAAGTCCTGCTACAAAAATTGGTATGATAATTAACAAATAGATATTAGAACAGTGTTTACATTGAGAGGACCCAAACACAGTACTGAGACCAGGCTCACACTCTCCACACAACACACCACACCTACTGAATTGACATTGCAAGTCACTGATAGTAAAATTTATGTCAGATGAATGAGGTATACAGTAGTCAAATGGACATTTTAGTGACATATGATAAGTGTGCGAGTTGTTAATGGTATCACCAGATATCCAACTATTACCAGGACGTGGTATTGTACCATCATTGATGTCACATGTAAGATGCACCAATACGACATGTGATAGGATTGGATCACACTGGCAGTATCCTGAGATTGACAGTGAAAATCCTTTAGGACAACGTCGTAAAGGAATATAAAATATGTCAAAAGATAAACTAGTGCGTGAATCAATTAAGTAATCTGGATGAATTACATAATGTTGTTCTATTAATTGATATGTAAAAGACGATGATTGAAATACTACATAAATCTCACATTGACCTCCATCTTTGTGCAATACTGTGTACTCCATTGTGGTACACTTAATATCATCAATGTGCCTCACTACTGGTTCATTGGGACCTCTACATGCTCTTTCAGGTTTATCATCTATTCTGAAATGTCCTACAAAATTTTGTTTTGGATGTATAAATTGCAGAGTGATTGTTTGACCTGGATAAATTGAATCCAATTCATCTCGTTGACAAATTGCATTATTGCTGTTATCGCACAAGCAAATTTCTTTATTGTCCTGTAATTTAAAATTGTTCTGATAATAATGAATAATCTTTTTATTGATGTAATTAGGGTGCGCTGTTAGAAATGCACCGCTTGGGGACCAGCTGCAATGGGTTGTCCTGTACTTTACTTCAGAAAACTGTTCTGCAAAATTATTATTAAATATAATGCTGTATTTCAACTTTTTGCTATTTTGAAGTGAGTAACTGTCTAAGTTTCCATTGTTAGAAACATACTGAAATAAACAAGGTGAAACTAATGTCTCAATAAACACGTTTCCTTTGAAGATTGTTACATATGGCTCATCATTTGATAATGAAAATAAATGTGTTGCATTGTTCAATGTGAAGTTTAACACAGATTCTTCTTCAAGATATATTTCAGTAACATTCATTAATGTGTACACAGTGTTGTTTAGTACTCTAGTGTGATTACGGACCGTCAAATGAGAATTGTAGGCATTAATGATACAACAAGTACTCTGAATGTTCTCAAATAGCACTGACCCTTCAAAATAAATCTTAACGTTGCTAGCATCAATTACTGATCGTACTCCAGTAATCCAAAAAAATGAAGTGTTTTTAAATAGCAATATGAATGAATTGTAAACCTTGATTATGTCCCCACCAAAATTTTCATCACACTTTCTTCTGGACAGTGTTCTTTTTTGTTTAGCTGTTCGAATGTATCTAGTTTCAATTCCCTCTATATTACCAAATTTACAATTTACAATATATATTATAGTTTTACAGTTAGGGTTACATAGGATTAAAACTGCTTCAGGCTTATAAAAATATGTTTCAAAAATTCCCACTTTTAAGCGATTATTCATGTAACTATTACATACTATACTGATTGAGTAGTGTATAACATTTGCAAATATTTGGGTGTAGTTAAAAACAATAACGTCTATTATCATATGAGGAGGAAGGTAATGGCGATCAAGATAATCAATTACAAGGCAATTTGATGAGATGTGACTCAGCAGAGAAATGCCCACGTTATCCTTAAGCTGAATACCACAAATTGCTGGGAACCACGTAAATATGGATTTAAATTGTATAATTTGTACTTCAATGCAATGAAAGATAAACTAAGACATTTCCTTGAATTTATATGCATCAGGATCATCTTCAATGTCTCTAGCCACAGTATATTCAATGACGTTGTCATTAATACAATTCCACAAAACAAGGTTACTAATCAAGATGTTCTTACTTCTTTCCACTAACACACTAGCTGGAGAGGAACAGTTTATCACAGTGTGAACTTCTCCATCAGAAATATTTCCAACAAGTGAAAAGTTACTGATGCCACTTATTCTCAGGTCAGTATCAAGGAAGTATTGCCCTGGTAGGAAGTGTAGTTGTACATTAGAGGTGAAGTATTTCCAGGTATAGTTGAGGCAGTGTTGTAGAGTATAAGTGTTATCATTGGTGGGATAATGATCATCAGGGATCACATGATACACTCTACTACTTGTTGACTGGACCAGTACCATTACCAGTAACCAGATGAACAGTTTTTCTATTATGATACAAACTTAATTTGCTTTTAGGGAAAATCATAGTAACAATTTATAATTATTATATCTGTATGTAGTCATATATATGTACTGTAGTTCAAATAAAAAGTTAAATGATAGTTTAACAATATGTGACGAGTTGAGCAAACACCAGTCATTTTTTCACATATTCTTTCTTTAAAGTTCATTTTATTACTTCTCTGTTATAAACAGTAACATAGAAAAGTTCTATTGGAGTTTTAGTGCTAGACAATTGAAACAGCAATAAACCCGATTTGTACAACAGTACAGCATATAAATATCAAGTGCTTTCATAACTCATAACTGAATAGCTACATCTACGAAGACAGGACTTGGCTTAATCTATTCACCAAAAATTCATTAGATACATATAGTGCTTTTCTTGTGCTCCCCGTGTGAACAAAGAAGAAGGCCATTCCAACAAGCAAATGGTGATGGTAAACTTTACTTCTACCACATTGTAAATTAGCACCCATAATTTATGTGCCTTTTGTTGTACAAAAACTGAAACAAATATTTCGTACACTCTTTGAACATGCAAATCTGATGGTGGTTTATTGATTTGTGTTTTTTCAGTGTACTGAAACAATTAAAATGTGTGTAATTTTTATGTAACGTACATATTATTATGTAGTTATATATGTTTTATAGGAAATAGAATTTTGCTCACTGGTCACATATAGTTGTACAGTTGTATATAATCTAACTGAAAAAGGCAGTACAAGAGGTTTACAGCAACTACGTAAATAGCTACTACATAAGCACCATATATGACATCCAAGTTTACATGACAGTTTAACCGACTGCACTGGAGCAAACCTACTGTAATCACCTATAAACTCTGACTCCTGTTAACATTGCTATTATCTATGGTAGCTATGTATATACTATTTAGCTCAGTAAAGCTAATACTTTATTACACCATCCACCTCAACTGGCTATATCAGCATCAGAAACATTCCTCTAACAGGTTTTTGTTCACATTACATGCACAAACATAAGAAAAAAGTGATGTCATTCTCATACTACAGATATACCTTCTACTATCAAAGATGGAGTAGTCATCACCCAGAGTGCACAATATGTACTCTACTAAACATGTAACTATAAAGCAGAATGTGAGTATAGAAGTGTATTATATAATTTAAAAAGTTGTTTTGCACTTTCACTTATGATGCACTGTCAAAATCTAAACAGATATGTACTCAAGTTATCATTGATTATTGTTATATCAAACTGTAGGGAGGTTTAAGAACCATCCTTTTGGGAAAGGACTTTTTTGGCTGAAGTACTTGAAATTAAAAGCTAGAACTGTTCAATACTATAAAGAGAATATTTATTGCATAATGTTAGCACCTTTTAGTGCTCAAACCACTCAAATTACATACCTACGTACCTTTGGCTACTAAACCACCCCTAAAGTGGTAGTCCATAACCTTCAATTATATAAATAAAGTGTCTCTAAAATGAGCATTGAGGTATTTACCTTCAACCTATAACTATATTATAACTGCATGCCTTCAAATCTGTCTGAAATCCCTTACACGGTAAGACTGAATTGTCAAAATAGAAGTGATATCATTTGTGTCATTATCAATTGGAGATTGTAAGCTCTGTAGCCACCCTTAGGAATAGAGTTTGGTTTATCAGACTATGTTACCAAATTTAATGTCAGAAGGCTAAGTTTTCAATATTTTCCTGTGGGGCAATCACATTATACAATATCATGGAGACCTTTTAGTTACAGCACAGCTTTGTATGCTGAGTGTGTGCTTCTTGAGTGACTTCCACTTGTGCTTTCTAGACAAATCCTATAAATCTGACCCAGTTGCACAAACTCCCTTTGACTATTTCTAGATTCGCTACTGATTTGGAATCATAGAAATAAAAATGTAATGCAACAAGGAAGGTCACTTTCACCTACAGGTATACTAGTAAAGATTTAATTCCTATCATAATACCATACCTGTTTCACTGCCCATACAAAAGTCTCAATAGTAGCAGTGAAATTTATCCCGTATTTCACTGGTAGCAGTGAAAAAGTTGTAATTGCAATTTCATTGGCTAGAATTTATGTTAACAATTAGTGTTGACACATTTTTAGTACATAGTGACAAATTGCGTACATAGCAACGCTAATGCACGGCATGCGCATATGCAGCGAGTATGGTATTAACTGGGAATAGCATGGGTAGCAGTGAAATTTGGGATAAATACCACTCTTGTTGTATTGGAAATGGTAAATTTCACTCGGCTTCGCCTCGTGAAATTTATCCCCATTTCCAATACAACACTCGTGATATTTATCCCAAATTTCACTGCTACCCATGCTATTACTAGTATTAATTCGATTTATTTCGTGCAAAAAATGATAAAATTTTTTGTGTAAAAATATTTTTGTATGATTTACGTGAATGACTGCTCTATTAGAGTAGTTCGGATTATGTAAAATTTTTCACGTAAGAAATTTTCGTACAAGTTTTGCATACAAAAATTATTTTACAATGAAAAAAAGCAAATTACGGTATTTCAGCTCCAATGGAACTTAAAATTCCTAATTTTTCTTTTCACTTGTTACCATGATATGTCTGGGTAATTGCATATTACACATGTGTAAGAATGCTTTCCTTAAAATTTGCATGTATGTGTAGGAAATGGGAATCATGCTGGTATTTTGAAGCAATTATAAAACTTTAATGGTAAAACATTCTGCAACTTGTACAATTCCCATTGAAAAAGATCAAAATATTCTAATAGAGCAGTCAGAAATTCAAATATATAGAATAGTTGTAGTGTATACTCTAACTATAAAATTGTGGGGGATAGCTATTGCAAATTTGGTCTACTTGGTTGCTTGCACAGATTGACCAGTCATTAAGCAAAGAACATATGTTCGTAGAACATCAAGTCACAAGTGGGATAAACAATCCTCAGTGAGTATTAAGTTGAAGGGGATTGATCTAATTAGTAGAGTGGCTAAGCAACAACATTTGTAAAAATGATTCACTTTGTGATAAAAATCAAAATTTCTGTGTAATTATAAGTTGAGTAAATATACCGTATAATGGGAATGATTCGAGGAAGAAAACATTCGCAAATGATATACTATTTCCTAATTCGCAAGAAAACATTAGCAATTTGTTGCATAACATAATCAATAATTGGGCACGTTCCCACAATGAATTAATTTTTTCTATGAATAGGGAACGCTTGACTATATGGCTGACTCTGACATGTTGCGTACTATGCATACTAGTAGTAGCCATGTATGATCGCTGTTTCACTGGAGAAGTAGGCAATCACGATAATGAGCGTGGATGATAGGCACGCCTATAGCCTTAGGGGCAGCACTAAAACCGAGGCCAAGACACACCATTCCAGCACAGTGAATTGCTGTTCTGCAATTATACTTGCCCCATTTAGTAGCACCGATTATTCCACTGTCACTGAATTTTGCATCTCTGTTCGAATCACACGCCACGGTCCTGCACCTCACTGGCTATACCGTCACACATATATAGCAGTTTAGTGAGTAGCAAGGCGAGTGCACTTGTTTCATGAATGCTACATCAACTGATCCATCAAACTTTTTAATTGTAGGAAAAATCTTGCAAGAAAACATTTGCGAATGCACCTAAAATCGCAAAATTTGCAAATGTTTTCTTCCGAAAATCATTCCCGTTATACAGTACATGATACAGTGCCACATCAAAATCATTGCCTCAGGGAATATTTGGAAACTTAAACAGATATAAAGGCAATTCTAGCTGCCATAAAAGCATATCCAAAACAGCTTACATACCATGAATTTATTTCAATATTACAGGTGCAATCAGAAAATCTTTCAAAATGTGGTAGAATAAACTGTTTTAGTAACACTTCTGAAGGTGCCAATATTTCAGTGTAAAAGTACAGGCACAATGGAATAGAAATAATACACTTGACATGTATGGCTTCATACAGAATAGACCTTTGTGCTTCTCAAGATTACAACCTATTGACCTGGATTGATACCTGCCTTGATCATCTTTTGGAATTGAATATCTGAATTATATTGAATTGAATATCTTTTCACTAAGTTTTAGATCAACAGATTTGCTTTCATTCTGTCCTCGTAATTGTGAGCATATTTCCTTGGCATACCAGGTCTGAAACTCATTTCACAAGAAAGATTTCACTGGTTCGTTCACACTTAAATCTAAGGGTTGCAACCTATCAGTGCAGTTTGCTGGGACCAATACAACATTGATATTATTTTAGTGTGAGGAAGGCAGGAGTACACTGGGCTTTGAAATTGTCCAAGGTAAGCAATGCTGGATAATCACTAGTAAGCTTCAATTCTTCCCTTTTCTTATGGACATATGGTAAGATAATGTGGTCTATGTATTCTTTCATTGTGTCCTTGTTTGACCAGTGATTAGCTGAGAATGTTATATGCCAATCTGTGTCATGCCATGTAAAACATTTATTTCCTTAATTCACTTAAGTATTGCGAATTTCAAAACATTGTCCGTAGTCACCTTAGTAACACACAAGTACATTTAAGTTATTATGAATATATAGATGTACAAGAATGACTATCTCCACTGCATATGAAATTACCAACATGTACAATTATATCTACACACATGCATGTGTATATATATACACCCATATATATACCCATATATATATATACACACAAATATATAAATAGGTGTTCTATCCCTTTAGGGGAGGGGGTGTGGGGGCAATACCTTTTCTGCACGGATGAAAACCCTTGTCACCAGTCAACACTGATTGCCACTTAAACTCAATTGTCACTGTTGCAAGTTATCCTCTGCCAATTATTGCAGTTTGCATGCTAATAAGGAGGCAATAAGGAGGCAATAAGGAGGCAATAATAGAGGTGCACACATTCACTCAGCGGTCCGCACTGGGGCACTGCGGACCCTGAGACCAAGGAGTATTCATTATATTAAGGTCCCAAACGGCATCTATGGAAGAGTAGAGGTGGTCGCATATTGTCTGTACTATTACCTCAGACACACTTATTTGTTGTAAATGTAATACATGTACCAGAATGACTACAAATGAAAATACTAACATCTAACATACACTATATATTACACACACCCATATTAGTATGTATCAGTGCTCTATTCTTTTAGGAGGGGGGGGTGGTATGGGGGCAGTACCTTAATCTGCCCAGGTGAACACTCTTTGTTACCGATCAACATTGATTGCTTGTTGCAAATTACCCTTTGCCAAATTATTGTAGTTTTAAGGAGGCACTACGGAGGCGCACACATTCACCCAGTGGTCCACGCTGGGGCACTGTGGACCCTGAGACCAAGGAGTATTCATTATATTAAGTTCCCAAACGGCATCTATGGAGGAGTGGAGGTGGTCGCATATTGTCTGTACTATTACCTCAGACACACTTATTTGTTGTAAATGTAATACATGTACCAGAATGACTACAAATGAAAATATTAACACCTAACATACACTGTATATTACACACACACACACACACACACACACACACACACACACACACACACACACACACACACACACACACACACACACACACACACACACACACACACACACACACACACACACACACACACACACACACACACACACACACACACACACACACACACACACACACACACACACACACACACACACACACACACACACACACACACACACACACACACACACACACACACACACACACACACACACACACACACACACACACACACACACACACACACACACACACACACACACACACACACACACACACACACACACACACACACACACACACACACACACACACACACACACACACACACACACACACACACACACACACACACACACACACACACACACACACACACACACACACACACACACACACACACACACACACACACACACACACACACACACACACACACACACACACACACACACACACACACACACACACACACACACACACACACACACACACACACACACACACACACACACACACACACACACACACACACACACACACACACACACACACACACACACACACACACACACACACACACACACACACACACACACACACACACACACACACACACACACACACACACACACACACACACACACACACACACACACACACACACACACACACACACACACACACACACACACACACACACACACACACACACACACACACACACACACACACACACACACACACACACACACACACACACACACACACACACACACACACACACACACACACACACACACACACACACACACACACACACACACACACACACACACACACACACACACACACACACACACACACACACACACACACACACACACACACACACACACACACACACACACACACACACACACACACACACACACACACACACACACACACACACACACACACACACACACACACACACCCATATTAGCATGTATCGGTGTTCTATTCTTTTAGTGGGGTGGGGGCAGTACCTTAATCTGCTCAGGTGAATGCTCTTTGTTACCGATCAACATTGATTGCTGTTGCAAATTACCCTTTGCCAAATTATTGCAGTTTGTATGCTAAGGAGGCATGTGTTACGGCACTACAGAGGCGCACACATGCACACATTCATCCGGTGGTCCACGCCAGGGCACTGTGGATCCTGAGACCAAGGAGTGTCCCTAATAGTAAGGTCCCAACAGCATCTACGGAAGGGGAGTCACCTACGAACAACAAAGACAAATATATTGTAGCTAATTAGAACTTGCTTGGCATCATTGATACATAGGTTTAGCATCATTGATACATAGGTTTAGTTGTTAAAAACAAAAACGGACGATTGTGGGGACGTTATTCTACATTAGGGGAGCTGTTTAATAGCCTCCGTTGGTTCCTGTGTTAGCAGTAACTTCTGTTAAGTTCCCTGACTTTTCTGTTATCTCCTGCTGTAACGCCTTACTGCATCTCTTCTGGGCATCTTTTAGGCAGAATATCAACGAATGCACTGGTGGTAACGTCGGGTCTAGTTCCTTCACTTTTCTGTGACGCCTCTCCCATGTGTCACCTTGGCGGCATATCAACGAAACGATGAATGTCTCATTGAGTTGGTTGCGTTAAACTTCCGGTATAGTTCCAAGACTGTTTCATTTTCTGCCGTAAAGCCCCTCTTGCAGCATCCTTTTTTGGCTGTATGTTAATGAAACGACAAGATTCGCTATGCCATGTAGCACCATGTGTTCTAACACCTCTACACACGCCTTTTTCTTGTAACGCATGCACAATATTATTCTTCAATTATTGTCAACCCTTCTCACGTGTGTACCTGTCAAATCTTCCCCATAGTCATGGTGGAGCTTCAGGTTAGTCACTATCATAATACACTCACGCATGTTTGACTGCAACATTAACCTAGTTTAACTAGTTAAACTCCATATAACAAAATATCGCGATATCAATACTTTCAAAATATTGTGATATATCGCTAAAACGGTAGCATCTATCATGCATAGAGATTAGGATTTTTCTGGCCAAAAATTTCACCAAATAACCACCTTCACAACACTATCCTGGCACCTCGGTAGTATTTATTAGGTATAACCAAGCCTGCCTGCCTGCCTGAGCCTGCCTGAGCCTGCCTACCTGATGCTTTCAGGTAAGCATACTTCAATAGAATCATCCATATTTTCTGTAGTGACTGGATTAATTACAGAGGCAATTCTAACACTGTTCTTTATTTGTAAAGCTGCGTAACGAGCTGAACATACGTAGCTGAAAGCGAAGCATAATGGCCACTGCACTTTCGAGGCAGTAATTAATAGCTGGGAGCTCGTGAATCATATTTTCATGGTGACTGGATTGTTACAGAGGCACTTCTACTGTTTTTCGTCTATAGCGCTGTGTGACAGGCTGAACATAGCTGAAAGCGAAAGCGTAATGGCCACTACACTTTCAAAGCAGCATTTGATAGCTAGGGTGCGCGTTCATACAAGAACATTAATTCTGGCACCATCCTTGCAGTATGCGTGGGTTCACCAGTCATAATAATGTTATAAGAAAAATAAACAAACAAGCTTAAGGAAAACTTGGGAATTTTAAGTTCAATTAGGGATCATAGAATAAAAGTAGGGGTCACCTACACCTGCAGATATACTAGTGAACATTTAATTGCTAATTCAGTCTTGGTCTTGGGTACAGACTGAATTAGGGATTAAACGTTAACTAGTATATCTGCAGGTGTAGGTGACCTCCCTTGTTTCACTACTTTTTTTGCTATGATCCTAATTGAACTTAAAATTCCCAAGTTTTCCTTAACTTGACAATAATTACATACTGAAACCTTAGTTCAATATCTTGCAGTCTTACATGTCATTTTCAGTTATTGTTGGACCCCTCAGAGGGACCCACGTACAACAGTGTAGTAACTGTGATGTCAGTCCTGACCATGAAAGGCAGAGCCTCTACGCAACAACTATCCTTTCCCACAAACTTGTATGAATATGTTTATTTGAGGTTAAGTTTTATACCTTCCATCTTACACATGAACAATTCATACAAATAATTTAATGATGTGAATTTGTCACGTACCTCATGAGGTTATACTTTACACATAATTTGTCCACAATAAAATGCTATACAGCACAAAATACATCACATGATGTTGATCTTGTAGTCCACAACTAACATTGATGTTGGCTTAAATTAATATGGATGATTCCTGTAAAGTGACCTTACCAAGTAGGTGAAGAAATTACAACAAATGATGTACAAACCACACACTTTAATGGTTTTGTAATTCTCTTGAGGTCTTTTAGAGACCTTTGCAAAAATTATAAGAATTGCAGTCACTGGCTTGATAGACTGCTAGTCAAGGTTACACAATCATTTTATAGCCTCACAAGTGATATTTGATTGTGGGTTTTGGTTTATACATATGTGACTAAAAGATTTTCATTAAACCAATGACATTCCTACAGTGGAGCCTATGTAAAAAGATGGTCACCTCAAAACTGCTGGTCTTTATATACAGGTGGTTGTTATTGAGAAAAACCAGCACACGTCAGTCAGCAGTATTATAGTGGCTATGAGTGTTATAAAAGTTTATGATTAATACTCTCACCAACCACAACATTCCATTAATCCCTAATTCAGTTTCTGAAGTAGGAATTAAATGTTCACTAGTATATCTTAAGGTGTACGTAGGTGACCTCACTTGTTTCACTACTTTCAATTTTCTTTAAAAATTCCTAATTTTTCCTTGTATACTTGTTCGAATACTTTTTCATTATGATTGGTGAACCTGCGCATACGCATTAGAAGAAACAATAGCAGCAGGCTTTTGTCTTATCTGTGCATGGCAAAATCAAATCAAATCACACGTACAGGATTATTCAGTAGTTTCAGCTATCATGTTGTGCTGCTATGCATATACTGTGCATTGCTGCAATCATGTACTACTTATTGGAAGACCTACTTACAAAATTCACCTGAATTGTCGTTATTAAATTTTATTGTGCCATATCCACAATGTTTACCTGCCTGGCTTGTGCAAAAGTTGCTACGCCTTACTCCAATATAGTTGCCCTTTTCCCAAAGTGCTTGATTGTATCAGTGTTTATTTGCTGTGTATTGTTATGTATACTTTATGGTATTTGCATTGTTATGTGGTAGATATTTGCATGAGTGTTTGTTTGTTTGGTGTTGTTGCATACACTTTATGGCTTTGTGGAAAATGTTATTGTGGTTGGAGTTAGGGCAAAAGTAGGCAATAGAGCTAGGAAGGGCGAATATTATATAGTCAGGTGTACTTTGTATGCATGCATGTACACATATGAAATCCATTGTAAGTGGCGATTGCACCTCTGGGGTGTGCACTGCCAAGTGCACACCGCCCGGGGTGTTGCCACATCAATGAGGATGTTAATTACTAAAATAATGAAGTGGCCATTACATGTTGCTTTCAACTATGTTCAGCATATTGTACAACATTACAAGAAGGACCTCTACAATCAATCCAGTCACAATGGAAAACTCAAATGATTTGTAGAGAAGGTGCTACCTCAAATCAACACCTTGTACTGTCTGCAAAGATAAATGGAACACAAAGGAGGTTACAGGTAAGTCCATGATGCATGCATTGTACATACTGTGGTATGCCAAAAAGCAACTGTCAAAATGAATTGATGTTGAACAGTGAAGCCCGAAGCTTTAGCCGTTACCAAGATTATGCTTATCTGAAGGCATCAAATCAGTCAGTCCACTGAATAGTTATTAAAATCTGTTGCAACCCATTGTAGGTCATACTGAAAGACATTTTTGGACTTGGTTATACCTAACTAATACTGCCAAAGTGCCATGAAAGTCTGGTTTTATGGTATTGTTGGCCATAAAAGCTCATTATGTCATGAGCTTTTCATGGTCCATGAAAAGTCATGTTTTTCATGGGCCATGCCTACACCTTTGTAGTCCCTACTATGCAATACTATCATACTGTATGATACATTACAGGAGCTCATTTAATTGATCATAAATCATGAGTGCAACAGGCTACAAAGTTGGGACTTGTGCCATTAGAACTGATGCATTTCTCCAGGTACAGTTTTTGGCCTATATCCACCCATGCAGATGGCTGTTCAAGCTTAGATTCAGCTACATTTTACCATAACGTAAACAAGCACATGTAACTCACGATTACTTCATCGTACAGAAATGAAACAAAGATATTCTTACTGTAAATGAAAAGGTAAATCTAGTGATTTATTTACTGAATATTTCAATCTGTGTCTTCTTTTACTGTTTGCTGAAGCAATTAAAATGTGCGTAAAATTATTTTTCTAACATGCATTTTTACCCAATGCATTACAATGGAAAAAACAGAATTATGCAAACAAGCCGAGTTTTCATTCAGATATCACACAGAAACAAGAAGTGTAATAATTCTGTGATCACATACATATCCCATTAGGGACCTACAAGAACACTACTGAAAAAGGAAGTGAAGAAGCTTAGCTATGAACTGATACACACATGACAAACAAATGTGACTGGATCTGCAGGAATCCCATATGTTAGTGCAAGCCTAGTTTTACAATAGAATGAAATAAACACAATGGGTGAAATAATTACAAAATCGAAAAAAAATTCCATAAATATTTTGAGCGCTTGTTTCAGGTGAACAAAAGTGATAATGGCAAATACCTTGATAACATCGTGATCCCCAAAGCAAGAGGAGTTCGGAAATCTTTGTTTTGTGTCAGTGTTCCCACAGAGAAGCATTAGTCTGCCTCACGCTGGACAGACGTTTACTATCATTTTTTCCTCAAATTTTCGCCTTCACCCAGGTTGTAGAAAGGCCTGGAAGGGAAAATTTACCTAACAATGGATTCGCCTGTTCATGGAGAATCCGATGGTGTAAGTTTCATCTCACTACAGGACTGCATTCGTAAGTTATGACCATTCAATTAAGCACCTGTAGTATATTTTCCGTATAGTCACTATACAAATCAATTTTTCGGTTGCTATCACTTTGTAGTACTGTATCTTCCTAAGTTCAAGGCTTCTAGAGGTTGACCATTCCTTTGGCCATCTAGATAAAGAAAACGTAATAAAGTGGGATTCAAAAATGTACTAACATATGGGGCTCTTGTAGATCCAGTCACAAATTATGTAAAACTTGAATGTGTGTTGAGTAACTAAACCTTCAAATTGATCTCAAAACACTTTTAAATGATTGTTACATGTGGAAGAAGTGTACAAATCTTGACCATGATAGAGTGAATAATAAAGTGATAGAAAATTTGAATACAGTTTGTGCGAGCTACTAACAACTGATTATCACCTTTACATACGTGAAAAATTATATCAAATATCATGTTTGATAAATCAAATTTGTAGCGGTAGATTTTGAAATTTGATCATTCATAAACCTTTTCACAAAAAAATCTTAACACTTTTACTGATCTGGGCCACTATTGACAGCAACACCTTAAGGGAACAAAGTGACTACGCTAATATTTCATTTGCAATCTCAGGAATGATTTATGATAGTGACCATACCATAGTAAAACAAAGCACATCAACACTATAGAACATTAACTCACCCTTTCTGCACACAGTGGATCATCATCTGATTGCTCTTCAGTCAACTAATCAACAATCTAGCTAGTATGAACATCAAGGTGGTATGTGTAGTGGCCAACAACAAATGAATAATCCCAACTCATTAAACATTATATCCTAGAAGAATGAAAAATAAAAATAATACTCATGTACCAGAACAAAGTTACCATTAAAAAATCAATCCGAAACTTTGCTTCCATAAAATATTCAATGGAACAAATTTATTCCAACATTAAGGCCTATAGTGTTATTCATAATTAAATTACTCTAATAGAACACACACTAACAACACATCACGATGACTACAGTGGAAGCTGTTTATTGCTAGTACACAAAAAATCAATTTTCAACTAGAGTAGGGACCATAGCACATCGATAAAAAGTATTGAAACAAGCTGTGAGTAGTTTTAATCACAGTAAAACAAAAAGAAATGTTATATCCCTACTGTGTTCAAGATACCATAATGGAAATGCACAGTAGGGATATAACACTTATGTATTATAATGTTTTACTGTAATTTGATATCATGCTCAACTCCAGCTTGTTTCAGTACTTTTTATTGATGTTATATGGTCCGTACTCTAGTTGAAAATTCCAATATTTTGTGTTAACTTTTTGTAAATAATTATTATGACCAGTGAACCCACACATACCGCAGTCACCCTAATATAGAACACTCACCCTGATACAACATGCAGTCAAGCAAATTTTTAATATAATACTTTGATAGAATTTAACAACTTAAATCGCTCTCACAACCAATCTCAGATGGTCTAGGTTTACCAGGGTAGCATAACCTGACCCCTGTTGACTCCTGTTATCAGTGCTTATAATTATACTACTTGGGTCAAAGAGTGAGCGACATGCACAGAAGATCTCATGTTTGCCTCATTTCATCATTGCAGTCACCATATGCATTTTAGCTGTATTTTTTTCACATCTTATTCTGTTTATTAGAACTACGTTGAATTGCAAGGTCACAACTGCTTATATTTGGTATGTAGAACTAGATCGAACCATCCCTAGCAAGTCCACTCCAGAGCGGTTCAACATGGTTCAGTTTGATACAAGCAGTTCAACATGGTTCAGTTTGATACAAGCAGTTCAACATGGTTCAGTTTGATACAAGCAGTTCAACATGGTTCAGTTTGATACAAGCAGTTCAACATGGTTCAGTTTGATACAAGCAGTTCAACATGGTTCAGTTTGATACAAGCAGTTCAACATGGTTCAGTTTGATACGGCAAACATTTACACCAATCTGGAAATTGTTTTGATTTGAGGACATTCTTTGCAGTGGGTGTGCAGGGAATATCCCAGAGGTTGTATGTTTCCTATGGCTTGGAGGGAAAGGCAGTTGCCTTTCTTTAGCATGCAGAAATTCTTTTGGCTTCAGAGAATGTTAGAATCCCCAAGCATTCCTACCTCCAAGCCTTTGTAGTAAAACATGCTGTATACATCATGTAAAATTGTTACAAAGGGGCCTATTTGAGAATTAACAGGAGAATCCATGGAACCCTGCACACCTACCAAAACAACGACCATCTGTTGACGGTGGCAACCCGCTCACAACAGGGTAAGCCCTGCTGATTGACAAGCAACATTAACCAGTATGTTATAGTAATTGTTGACACTAAAAACTACTTTACATATGCAAACTCAGTTTTACCGTCGATTTCAGAATGCAATTCAGCGATTTGCACATGTGAGCTATTTCTTTACAACCACATCCTTTGTAATAATGCAATCAACTTAAGATCATTAGACAATGCCAGGGACATATTGAGCTAGTTATTTACACATTTAAAGCATGTGTGAACATTCATGTTTGCAAATCAGATATGCAAATTGCTCAATTGCATTTCACAAGCAGCCTAAAATCAACTGTACTTGATGTCACTGTAGCTAGACACACCCCTATGTTATAGTATAACATACTGCATGTTTACATAGTTTGCAAACATATAAGACGTATGTAAAACAATAGAACATATTTAATGTCCACATTTGCACACTTACCAGCATAGCCTATACCTAATCTACTCACTCGGTCATGATGATTCACTGTAGATCCAAACATCATTGATTAAATAGGCAGATGACTGCAATTATTGCACAAAATTTATAATTGAGGGATTTTATCTGGTTAGAGAACCGTGGCTGCTATGCAATATTACAGGTTATACCATTTACTTATAGACAACTATGCTGACTTCACTGGGTACTGTTCTTTATGAATGAATGGAATTTGGAATTTTTGTCATAATATAATACCATATAGGCAAACCATACAGAATGTTCTATTACGACCTCACACACTTCAAGGATAAATAAAATTTGCTAGAGTCTTGTTTCTATTAGCACTGATAAATGGTACACTGCACTTATTTGCTTCATTTTTCTTTTACCTGATCTATTATAAAAGGAAACTTTGATGGTTACTTTGGTTCACTAGGACACTGTCTTATTTAGGTTGTACGTAGGTCAGCACTGCTGACCCATTGACCTGAAATAACAAACACTTAAATGATGTGACACAAAAATTATGGCTGAAGTTGTTACTTTCCAAATTGCACGTTTTTCTCACGGCTTTGAAGTGAGTGCTTCCCTTCTCATACCCTAGTAGTTGCAAATACAATCAGGGTAAATGATGCCAACTTTCACTTATCTGTGCTTTTACAGAACAAACTAGCTACTGAGGTCACAACCTGGATACATGCAATCAGCGTAATGTACAGGTATAAGACTTTTTATGCAGTTATGTACGTTTTCAACCAACCAATAGTGATAATGTGCAGCTCAACAGTCACACAATAATATATTATACACATTAAGTTCCACCATGTTCTTACAAAAGTCCTAGCCCGGCTTCCTTCACTTAGAGACTAGCTTTCACTACGGAGCTTCAGCCATTCAGAGTCATGCCTTTTCTTTTGTTGGGGAATGAAAAAAAGATTCACAAGTAGTCTAGTTAGCTATTTTATCTGTTATTCACAACATTGAGAGGACAAGGAATACACTGATTCTTGACCCCGTGACCATTTCCTCGGTACTCGCGAACCATGGCCTTTCCGTAAAACAAACAAAAACGGTAAGATGAAAAATTTTCTAAGTCAAAAGTGTGTCCAAAAATTTTTTCGCCCTACTAGGTGAGTGGTACATAACAGTTATACAACGTGCACTCGTGCTCTGCCTGTATAAATGCACGAGCCTGAAGGCCGTCAGGCCCGAAGGCAAGTGCGTTTATATCAGGCAGAACACTCGTGCCCGTTGTATAACTATATAATACGTAACTGTGTTCTTTACGGTGCATTGCACATTACTAAAATGAATGGCATGATGTTGATTTTATCGAACTATCCACTTCGAGGATAGCATATAGACTTTGTGGCAATGCCACACCAAGAATCACAGCCAACTCATCCACATTATACCTCGGAGCAGGTCACACTAATACAGGAGGAAATATCCAAGCTCCTACAGAAGCAGGCGATACAACCTGTGGAGTACTTCTCAGAGAACTTCTACTCCAACATATTTCTGGTCCCTAAAAAGGATAGGAGGCAAAGACTCATCATCAACCTCAAAACACCTTTGTTCACCCAGAGCACTTCAAGACGGAGGGCATTCACACCCTAAAGGACCTTCTGGGACAGGGAGGCTGGCTGGCAAAGATCAACCTGAAGGACACATACTTTGCAATTCCAATACACCAATCATATCAGAAGTACCTGCAGTTTCAATTCCACAGGAAAACCTTCTGCTTCACCTGTCTTCCTTTTGGCCCCTGCTCCACCCCATGGGTGTTCACAAAGACTCTGAAACCAGCCCTGGCTGTGTTACGCCAGAGACGGATTCGGATGATTGTCTACATAGACGACATACTCCTTATAGCAGAGTCCAAGGAGCAAGCTCTGGATCAGTTTCAAGCAGTGGTATGCCTACTAGAATGTCTGGGATTCATCATCAACACAGAGAAGTCTGTGCTCACCCTAGACCAGACCATAAAGTTCTTGGGTCTCACAGTCAACTTCATTAATATGGAGTTATGACTTCCTCCTGCCAAGATAAAACAGATTCGAGCAGAGATTCCACAGATAAAGAAGATGACGGAGTTGACCACAGTCCAAACAATAGCATGCCTATTATTGGGCAAATGGACTCACAACATGCGTAATTCCTCCTACACCCCTCTTCTACAGAAATCTGCAGTTGGCTCTCTCCAATGCCCTGGAGACTAACTCCCAGGATTACGAGGGCACACTGACCCTCTTTCCAGCCAGCTTGAAAGAGCTGAAATGGTGGGACACAGAGATGTCCAAATGGAATGGAAAGACTCTCCTCAAGATGAAGATAGACATGATTGCCAACTCCGTTGCATTACTGCAGGGATGGGGAGCTTGTTGTGGAATACAAACTACAAGGGGAGCATGGTAACAGGAGGAGGCAACTCTCCACGTAAACTGCTTGGAGTTGCTGGCAGCAACAATAGCAGTGCAGTCATTTGCAAAACACAAGTACAAACTAAACATCCTGCTGAGGATCGACAATACCACAGCAGTTACATCAACCATCTGGGGGAGACCGTCTCAAGAAACCTGGTCAATCTGAAAAAGGATATTTGGATGTGATGCCAGGAGAGAAATATACACATCACAGCTCAACACCTCCCCAGAATCACAGATGCAGAATCACGAGCCCAGACAACAGACACGACAGACTGGAAGCTGTCTCCCTCAATATTCCACAAAATACAGAAAATCTTTGGACCACTGGATACTAGTAATCCACTGTAGGTGGATATCTTTTGCGACTTGTCTGTCTGCCCAGTACTCACGGTACTTCAGTTGGAAGCCAGATACATCTGCAAAAGCAACCAACGCATTTCTCCAAGTGTGGACACATATCAAGGTATAAACCAACCCACCTTGGAATCTGATAGGTCAGACACTCACTCAGGTCCAGACTCAACAAGCCAACATAATTTTAGTAGCACCAGTGTGGAGATCCCACCCACAGTATCCCACACTCCTACACATGTTGTTGGATTATTTCAGACTGATAACAACAGAAACTGAGATAATGGTCAACAGGGACAACTCGCTGTTGCTCCCACAACTAGCCATATGACATATCTCAAGGAGAGATAAAGAGGTCAGCAGCTTTCGGAGGAAGCTACAGAACTTATGCTTAGTTCCTGGAGGAGACTAAAACAAACAAGTTTTATGACTCAGTATTCACTAAGTGGTGCTGCTGGTGTTTCTGAACTGGGTTCAGATCCTTTTTGCAGCCCTATAGCCCAGGTGGCTAACTTTCTGGCATACCTCTACAAGGACGGATACCAATACAGCTCTGTAAATACCTATCGGTTGGCAATTTCCTTAGTTCATGAGATGATCGATGGCTACACAGTTGGCCAATGCCCCCTGGTCTGCAGGCTTGTAAAGGGAGTCTTCTATGGTAGACCTCCACTGACACATTATTCACAGACCTGGGACATTCAGAAAGTGCTAAACATTGACACACCAGTTTTATCCTTGAAACACTTATCATGGAAAGTGACAATGCTGCTTGCATTGTCTTACCCATCAAGATCACCTGATCTGTCAAAACTGGAAATATACAAACAGGTGTACTGGAGTCTGTTTTTATCCAAGCACTTTGACCAAGCAGTCAAGGTTAAGGTCCACATCACAGATTACCAATTTCATTTTCCCTACCCTTTCAGGAGGTAGTAGACTGTGCTCAGTGTCAACCTTGAAGGAATATGAGAGTAGGACACAAACCCTTCGGGGAAGGGAAACCAACCTGTTGATAGCAATTATCAAGCCACATAAGGTGGTATCTTCAAGTACTATGGCTAGATGCTTCAGATATTCATACTTGAATATTCGGTGCTCATAAGTCTGCAGCTGCATCGGCAGGTTGGAGTTCTGAGTCAACTTTTCAATGATTTCACTATAGACCGACAGACAACCCTTCATTTGGCAGAGTGATGCTCAGCCAACCGGCTACAAACAACACTGAGACTGAGCTTTCTGAATTGTAATTCATAAATGGCTCAGACCATGGAGTGGTTGCAAGCTATTTGGAATTATATGAAGACGGTAAAGTCAAGCATATCAACGGTCCCACCCACCCATCCCGTAGGGAATGGTCGCAGCTATTCAAAAGGCCAAAGTAGGTGGCTCAATTGTGGGTTTTGTTTTATCCAGAGGATAATTTCTACTGCGGAAAGCTGTTCAACTGAGAGAACTGGCCAAACACTGTCGATATGCTTGACTTCACCTTCTTCATATAATTCCAAATATATAACTGGTAACCACTTTGTGGTCTGAGCCATTTATGAATTATGTTAGGAAACACCACCAAAGATGTACCATACACTTACATCATTGTATTGTCTTTTGAGGCCTTCTAGAGACCTTTGCAAAAATTACAACTCTTTTCTTATAGCATTTGTTACACCCATTAGTCAAGGTTACACAATCTTTTATATAGACTAACGAGTGAGACTTGATTGTGGGTTTTAGATTACATATGAAAAATTGGTCATTATGAATATTTCAATTTCCCAATAGTGATAATTCTTACTAGCTCTTGCAAACTGTTTTTACAAAGTTTCTATCACTCTTTTATTCACTCTACTACCATTGGTACCTACCCTACATGTAGGATCATCTCAACATTACACATGTTAATGCCAGGAGCAGGGACCAAGCATTAAACATCATGTAGCTGTGTAGTGTGCATAGTGATGTCACTTTTAAGCTGAAATTAATGATGCACATCACCAAAGTTACAGTAACTGGTCCCTACTATACAATAACTATTGTACCGCATGATTCCTGAATTATTGAAGTATATTAGGTGTTCTTCTATTTCCTTTGTAAAAACTTTCAATTATTCATGATTAATTAACTGCCTCACCTCTAATGAATAGAGGTGCAAAAATGAAACCAGGGATTTGCTGAGTTTATTTATTAAACTTTTATGTCAAATTAAATTAAATTGATACATCAGGAATTTCTTACTTTATTGGCTGTCACTCTGAGATTAAAAAATGCTGACCTTGCAGGAATCTGTACATATGATTTTCAGATTCTCCATGCTCTAAGCTTTCCAAAAATGTATAGGTTTGGTAATCCCCATAAACTTTGAGCGAAAGTGTATTTTTTGACATAGTGAACCTGACTACTAACTTTATTTAAACCCCAGTGCGTTGGGATATCAAAGTGCCGCGCTGGGTTATAACTACCATACAGCTAGACAGAGCAGCGCTGCTACTGTACGATATATTAGTTATCACCCAGTGATAATTAACTTATCACCCTGTTGCGGAGCCACTCAGTCTCTTTCGTGACATCATAATAACCGTGAATGGCATTGTTTACCGATGGAACAAACAGCCAAATAAGGAAATATTGATACAAAACACACCAATACAGTACTTAAAACTACCTAAATCTTACAAGAAAACTGTTAATCCTTCACACAATAACACTACAAGTTACCAATACGATAGTTTACCAAATGTCAAGAATAGTACGTGACGATTTTCGCTCCAGCAATCACTCCCAACGGTTACTATGGTGAAGAACTAACTTCCTCTAGCTTCATCGTTCTATCTTGGACTATGGTAGCCACTTGTTGGTCTTTATTTTTCTCTTGCACACCACGCGACACCACTATACCAATTTCTGACGAAGGTGAATCATACCTGGAACCGCTGCTTCATAACACCGCCCTTTGCTACAGTTTTGTAGGCAGTATGTAAGGTCTCTCTTGTGGCTACAAAGTAGAATCTCCACACAATTCGGACGAAATCTTGAGCACAGTGACAGTAACTCAAACCAGAACTTAATTTACTATCCATAAACTTCTGCGCACTCCCGCGCACTGGGATATAAAACAGTTATATCCCATATACCTGGATGATATCATTGTTATTACACTCGTCCTCGGCTCCGCCTTGGACTCGTGTAATAACAATGATATCACCCTCGTACCGGAATATAACTATAACGTATATGTTAAAGCATAGCTGCGAGTGCTATATGAAAAATAAAGTACAAAACGCGTGGCCGAGTACTTTATTTTTCATATAGCACAAGCAAGGCTATGCTTTAAATGATTTATGGAACTTTCTACTTGTGTAGCTTCACCATACACTAGAACTCGTAATTAACACGCATTACACGAACTATTGGCAGCCTGAACACACACAAACCAGTTTTAGGCCTGAGCCTATTATGCTTTTGAAATTGCCTATTATGTTTTTGAGCATTGCTCCAGAATTTCCCCTATTATGCTCCAATTATGCCCAGTTGTGTTCCAGTATGCTCCAAATATGCTCATATAAAATTGTGTCTTGACTGCTCTATTAGAGTATCAAATGCATCTGTGAACGTTCTATTAGAATATTTCATTATGCGGTGACTGTTCTATTAGAGTATATCGATCTTTAACTAATCTTTTTTTCATAACGTAGCTGTAAATCTGATTTTTACCATGTTTGCACACTATCCCATCCTGCATCATGCAAATTAGGCAGAGTTTCAGCTCCTCTGATAACCAATGTACAAAAACTTTGCCTATTATGCTGGCATTATGCTGATGCTTTTGGTTACCTATTATGCCCCAAATTATGCTGGCATAATCGGCACAGGCCTAACCAGTTTAACAAAGTAATCCACAAGTAGTTCACCATAATTTGGCATGAAAGACGTTCAACATGTATTTTGGCAGGTTTTGCTTGCAACCCACAATCGATTCTATTGTGAGCCACATTGCGAAATATTCCCATGATATCTCCAGGACTTGTCCGGTTACATTTACAAACGTAATGGCAACGTTACTTTCTCCCATCCAACATCAAAGCATTTAGGTATGTCTATAAAAGTAATCCGGTGGTAGAACTCGTATTGGCCTGGGTGATTGATCACTCAGGGCGGCAAGGCTATCAGCCTTCACCGGCATGGGTGATTAGTGGTACTGGCGAGCCCCGTAGGCTATTAGCCTACAATAAGGCACGTGGGCAACTGTGCTTTATTGCACCGCAAAGAGTGCTTTATTGTACCGCAAAGAGTACTTTATTGAACGAATAAAGCACTCTTCGTGGTCGATGAAGCAGTTGGCCGGTTGAGAGTGTACTTTATGAAATTTAAAGTACACTTTTCCCTTTGATCTCACCCACGCAAAGTTCTATAAGTGTCATCAGAGCTTCCATCATAGCTATTGTCTTCCAATAACAATAATCATCATATCACATCATATTCTAAATCAGACAGCGTGACATGTTAGATAATACCAAATTCAATGACTGAAGCTCAACTAAACTGCCTTTCTATGTCTTGGCACTAGTTAACTCAAACCCACAATGAAAAGTATTCGTTACAATGAGGTACAGTGTAGCAAGGCTAGGATGCATTGTTTCTACTGGTTTTCAAGAATCATTTCACCATCCAAAATAGGTTAGCTCTCGAATTTGTGACTGTTACAGCAGAAGTTATTATACTATTGTAATAGAAATTTATCCCATTATGCTGCAATTATACTCAGTATTATGCTTTATACTTTTCATCCCCTATTATGCTTAAAATTATGTCGGCATAATCAACACAAACCTAGCAAATGTGCTGATGCAAAATTATACTTCTGGCACCATTCTTTCTTTAATGTGGTTCATTAGTCATAATTATGTTATAAAATAAGTATACAAACAAGTAAAAAGAAAAATTAGGAATTGCAAGTTGGATTAGGGATGACAAGAAAAAGTAGTGAAACAAGGGAATAGCTAAAAGTAGTGAAACAAGGAAGGTTTCCTATACCTGTAGATATACTAGTGGACATTAAATTCCTAATTCAATCATGGTTATAGACTGAATTAGGGATTAAATGTCCACTAGTATGTCTGCAGGTATAGGCAACCTTCCTTGTTTCACCACGTTTAGCTATTCCCTTGTTTCACCACTTTTTTCTTTGATCCCTAATCCAACTTAAAATTACTAATTTTCCTTCTACTTGTTAAATATGTACATGATTCTTGTAACAATGTTAAAATTCGACATCTTCAAAATAATTTGCTAACAGCTTGTTACATGTTGTACTAACTCACACTTGAATACAGCTGCAGTGGCAATAAATTCTATTCCCTTCTTGGAGTAGAAATCGATAGAAATATCTGCAAAATCCAAGATTATGAACAGTAACCCTCAGAAGGCTTGATCCTTTATGGCAATACTGGAGTTCGACCTTACTATGTGAGCAAACCTTCACCAAAAAGCATTGGTAGTTTGATTAATGAGGTAGATTTCCTGTCGCTGCATCATTTGAGCATGATTTCGGGCTCCAAAAACACGTCTTCGTCTACAGACACCAAACGATTGATAACCAAAACTTCCTCACACCACAGTAGTGATCATCCATCGACAAAAAGTCACATACAAAGTTTGGTTAAGTTGTGACATCTCTAAACATCTGAGTGTGTGTGATATAGGGAAATATTTGCTGGAAATCACACCTAGACTACATAACTTGCCCACTCAACTGCTTAAAAATAGAAATCTTGGCATAAACAACTGTATGATTCCGAAAGTACAGCTAGAAGTGAGGTCATCATTGTCAGGAATCATAAGGTTATAAATGGCACTAAGGAAAGTTACAATTAACTAGCATGATTTTTGCCATTTAAGACACTTGATGTCTTATGCAGTGCTATGACAATTATGATCTCATACTTCAATACAAATATTGCCTGCCTGGTAATAATAAACAAACAAATGTAGTCAGTGTATCATTACTGACCACACCCAAGCCTAGTCACACGAGCCTGTTTGAATAGGCTGAGTGGGTTTGTAGCTAGCTGAATTGCAGCAACAATAACTTTACGATTAGTCATACTACAGTTTTATACCGAGATATCTATTTTTAAGTGGACATGTTGTGTAGACAAGGTGTAACTTCAGGAAACCTTTTGTCCTATATCATGTTCACCCAGATGGTTAGAGATGTAACAACTTAACCAAACTTTGTATGTGACTTCTTTGTTGACGGATGATTACTACTGTGGTGTGAGGAAGTTTGGGCTATCAATCATTTAGTGTCCGCAGACGAAAACCTGTTTTTAGAGCAAACCTACCTCACCAATCAAACTACCAATGCTTTTAGGTGAAGGTTTACTCAGAGAGGAAGATTGAACTGCAGTATTGCAATAAGGGATCAAGCCTTCTGAGAGTTACAGCTTGTAATCTCAGATTTTACAGATATTTCAATTGATTTCTACCCCAAGAAGGGAATAGAATTTATTGCCACTGCAGCTGTATTTAAGTGAGAGATAGTCCAACATGTAACAAAAGTGAGCAAATTACTTTGAAGATGTTGAATTTTAATATTGGAAAACCTACTACAAAAATAAATTGGATGATTGCTGTAATTGAGTGATCCTCACCAATTAGGTGAACTAAAACTATCATCAATGATGTATCACACATTTTAATGGTTTCATAAACATTGTATGTTTTTTTGAGGTCCTCTAGAGACCTTTGCAAAAAGTATAACAATTGAAGAACAAATTCCTTTATCCACATTAGTCAAGATTACACAACCTCTTATATAGACTTACAAGTGAGTATTGATTGTGGGCTTTAGTTTATGCATTAAAGTGGCTGTGACTATTACAAAAGTTAGCCAACTAAGTATTCATTGTAATCCAAGAAGTGTAATAAATCTCTATTACTTGTGATCACATCACATCCCATTAGGGACCTACAAGAACACTACTGAAAACCATCATAACAAGCTTAGCTACAAACTGATACACACATGACAAACAAACGTGACCGGATCTGTCAGAATGTTAGCGCAAACCTAATTTTACAATAGAACGCAATAAATGCAATCAGGTGAAAATTTTATAAAATCGAGAAAAAAAAGGAAATTGTTTGAGTGCTTGTTCATAGTGAAGAAAGGTGGTAATGGCAAATACCTTGATATCATCGTGATTCCCAAAGTAAGAGGAGATCAGATATCTTTGTTTCGGGTCAGTACTCCTGAGGCAACGGAAGATATGAGTGCTAGTTTGCCTTGCGTTGGATAAGCAGTTTACTATCATTTTTTCTTCATGTTTTCACGTTCACCCTGGTCATAGGAAAGGCCTGGAAGGGAAATTTTACCCAGCAATGAATTTGCCTATTCACAGAGAATCCGATGGTGTAAGTTTCATCTCAGTACAGGACTGCTTTCATAAGTTATGAGCGTTTAATTAAGTACCTGTAATTTATTTTCTGTATAGTCACTGTACAAATAGATTTTCCAGTTGTTGTCACTTTGTAGTACTGTATCTTTGAAACTTCTAGAGGTTGACCATTCCTTTGGCTATTTAGATAAAGAAAATGTAATAAAATGGAATTCAAAAAAATGCACTAACATATGGGATTCTTGCAGATCCGGTCACAAATTGTGCAAAACTCTGAACATTTCTTGAGTAACTAAACCTTCAAATTGATCTCAAGGCACATTTAAACGATTGTTACATGTGGGAGAAGTATACAAATGTTGACCACTATAGAGTGAATAATAGAGTGAATAATAGAGTGATAGAAAATTTGTGAACACAGTTTGTGAGAGTTACTAACAACTCAGTATCACCTTTACATAAGTGAAAAATTATATCAAATATCACATTTTGATAAATCAAATTTTGTAGTGGTAGATTTTGAAATTCATAAACTTACTCACAAAAAAATTTTCACCTTTAATGATCTGGGCAACTATTGACAGCAACACATTAAGGGAACAAAGTGACTACACTTGTGATAGCTAATATTTTATTTACAATCTCAGGAATGATTTATGATAGTGACCATACCATAGTAAAGCAAAGCACATCAACACCATAGAACATCAACTCACCCTTTCTGCATACAGTGGGTCATTATCTGACTGCTCTTCAGTCGACTGATCAACAATTTAGCTAGTATGAACATCAAGGTGGTATGTGTAGTGACCAACAACAACTGGATAATCCCAACTCATTAAACATTATATTATCCTAGAAGAATGAAAAATAAAATTAATACTCGTGTACCAGAAGAGAGTTATTATAGCTACATACCATTAATAAATAATAATGAATGAATGAATGAATAAATAAATAAATAATGTTTGAGAAAACTACAAGGCCTAGAGACATGAACTAAGCGGGGATAGATTTGTCTGTGAATGAAGGCACAACCGTATGCCTGTTCGTGCTGATGACATGACCGTACATGTAATTCTATATAACGCCCAGCACCACACCCTTGCTTAATTACAGATTGCAGGAATGAGAAGATAATTAAACATCTGTGGAGTGATATCAGGAGAGCCAGAGGCCACTTTACATGTAAACAACAAGATTACAAGTAAGTTTAAATGTTTGTAACTGTGTATTTTGTATGCAGGACATGCGCTCCAGTGAACAACCAGCTGATGCCCAGCTGGGATACCAGCTGATGCCCAGCTGGGATACCAGCTGATTTGCCCGTAAACAACCAGCTGATGCACTCGTGAACAACAAGGTAATGAGTAACGTAATACTTGTAGTTGTATTATACATCTTCATCCTTCATCTGGCTTGCTAGCGGCTGGAATTATTTTCCACCTGGCTTACTACGCTACTGTGAGTCTGTAACAAGAAGATGCATTACTACATATACAACAATGTGTAACTGTCTCCTGTATGTTGTGCATGGCTGTATACATAATATTATAGACTAATCACTGTGCCAACTAGTGCCAATGCCACACCGCCGATATACTGACACATCACCAGTGGCCTCTAGTTACAATGGAGTCTGCTGTGCCATATTGGCTTGATTGGGATCATTTGCTAATTAAGACATCACCATGTCCCTTGTTCTGCATAGCCTCACTTCACTGGTGAGTCATTTTCAGAGTCATGTCACACCTACAATATAAACTTTCAATATAACTAACTTAACTTGGTTTTTGTGTCAGTTGTGTTTTAGTATTGTGGTTTTCTGATGCCAGTTAAACTCCCTTGACTGTGTATATATGCATATGTATCATTTCCTGTGCATCTTTTCTACATGATCTGTACACACTGTGTTGGCCATGCACTGTTTGTACATGCCCCATTAGTAGGTTGTCCTGTTGATGATTGTACTTGGTTGTATTTGCCCAGGGCCTAGAGACAATTATAATAATAATAAAGTTTCTCCTGCAGAGAAAAATATGTAGAGCTAGACCTGTTGGGATCAAACTCTTTGTCATATTACGGAGGAGTTTTCACTGTATATACTGTACAAGTCAACCTACCTGTAGTGAATACTTGAGCACTTCACTGGTGATCATCTCCTGGACTAGTTGTAGTAACTTCTCATCCAAACTCTTCCAGCTCCACTAGTTGTTTCTACTTGTTGGGGTCATCATTAGGCCCCACATCAACACTCTGGATCACCTGAGCTAGCTGTGACACGTGCTCCATTGTCAGTGACGTCCTGTATGTGAGAGAAGTGAAAGTGTACTAATTAACATACTTTATTGCATGAGATTTCACTACACGTAACAAAATTATTTACCATACCTCTTACTACAGCAGTTGGTACCACGGTACTAACTACGTAATTAACTAATAAAGAAGCAATAGTCCCATAAATAGTAGCACATCTGCTCCAATGTCACTTTTACTATTGTTGTATGTGGTTGTAGTGTTGGGAGATACTGCCTTTTGTGATAACTAGATTACTCTTTTAAAAATAATCTCGATTTTTGATTAAATCTCGATATCTGGTTTACTGATAGTATGCAATTTACCCCTCTGCATCAAGGCATGCTACAAGGTCTCTATCAATCATGATGGTTGTTCTGTTTGTCAACAAGCTCAAAATTTCTTAGCATGCTAAGCCCTTTCTGTGACCAAAGGAACTTTAACAAGACCAAACCTATTAAGGGTGGGGGATAAAACTTAAACTAATCATATCCTAGCTACACTACTGTGATGCTCCACCAACAAAATTGATGTTTGCTACTTGACAAGATGTAAAATGGATTAGTGATTAATATCTAGATTGATGAAAAAATATCTAGTTTAATTGATTAATTGCCCAACACTATCAGCGGTTGATGGTTTGTGTCATGATGTCAGTTCAGCAACTCAAGATTCAAATTCTATCCAAGTCAAGTACAGCAAAGCAGAAGGCAAGAAACATATATCAGAATTACTGGATGCCAGAGATCATAAAGCTAATGGATTAATTATGCAGAAGTTGGAAAAGGTGTGCAAGTGAGTCAAGGACATGTGGAGAAGAAACAATCACATATCCTTTCATGAGTGGATGGGCTAGCAGCTTAGCCAGTGTTCCCAACACAGTTCCCTTTTGTCGTACCACTGACATTTTGGGAACAGTTGGCTACTACACTAACAGGTCAGTCATTCCATAGTTCTGCAAGTTCACTAGACCAGACATCATGACTAATATAGCAGACACAGCAAAAACCTGAGTTTCAGTTGCACTATTGCTTGAAAGCATATTACATGCAGAAAATTATACAATACTCACAGCTTGTGCTTGCATGTATACACACACACATAAACACACTCACACTGTTATATTACATCACAACGGATAACAGCTGGTATTTGAAAATTTATTAGCAGCCATTGCATCAATATTTAGCACTTTATACTCCTTTAGAAAAATGTACCATATCAAGTATTGTATTGATGACTACACAACTGTTAGATACAGATAACTATGTTCTTTAAGGGTGCTCGCGGCTATTTGGAGCCATACAACAAGCAATTTTTGTATTGTTGCTTATACTCGCATAATGTATAAAATGAATCCATATGCTACTTACGTTGGAAGTGCTTCTCTTTCTCTTCAACACAAACCAAGCAGAATTCTTCTAGCCTATACCATTTTATAGCTATGCGTAGTTCTTTATGAAGCGCTTAAATCGAAACTAGTCCTCCATTTTTCACAGTAGAGCACTGGAAACCACATTGAACAAACTTCAGCTTATAACTCACAACTCTATGTTTAGTATTAGTACACAGCGTACATATAACTTAAGTTAGTACTAAAAGTGTGCTACACCATTCAAAATCTCATGTTCTCGGTGCCGTAACTCATGAAGCCATAACGCTATGGACAAAATCTAAACATAGATCTCTGGAGAATTTATCAGCGAATCTCCCTATAAAATTTGAAGCCTTCACGGCTATCACTCAAAAACTAGTTTTATTTTTAGTAAACGTGCAAAGATTGCGTGCGCCCAACATTATTGATACAATAACCACACAAATTCCTATTGACCGCAATCACCAACTTTTCAAAATAACATGTCATAAACGTTGTTCTAAACACAAAAAGCTCTGCTTTCTCTTCTTCACACACAGGAACAGCTTCTTGCTCCGCCTGGAGTCTCCAAGTCGCTCTTGGATAGGTTATGCTAGGCACGCCATCATCAGCAGCTTGTAACGTCTTGTGATTCCAGCTGGTAACATTGTCCCCTACATAAGCAGCTTACAATTACAATACTAACTACCAGCATACCCTATCACTCGAGAAAACAAGGCACGAACGCATGTTGCCTACAAGCGAAAAGTGCGTTCACCTTTGTTGCCTTAAATAACACTTACTTTTAGATTAATTCATAACTGTTGATCCATCAGACAATCATTTGCTAACACTTCAGTGACGATTCTGAAGCGAAAAAACATGCTATTCTTCCTCGTGTTCTCTGACGCAAAACATGTCCGCTTAACACGGATACTACAAGTATGCGTACTAATGCCAATTATGATGCAATAGCCGCATGTGGTTTCTGGGCTGGCACTTAAATGGCTTCAAATATCAGCGAGCACCTTTAAAGTGTATCACACATCACTAACATGAATGGCATGATGTTGATTTTTTCAACTGAAACATCAATGCTGCCTCAACATTAGTGATCCTCACCAATTACATGAGGAAACTACCATCAATGACGTATCATACAATGTCTTTTAAGGTCCTCTAGATACCTTTGCAAAATCAGAACACTTCGACCTCGTATTGTTATTTTAACTTGCTAGTCAAGGTTACACAAATCCTTATACAATCTAACAAGTAAGGATTGATTGTGGGTTTATCTTGCTAGTCAAAGTTACACAATTCCTTATATAGTCTAACAAGTAAGAATTGATTGTGGGTTTTAGCTTACATATGAAACAAGTTGGAAATTCATTACAACTACACATTTCATTGATTTTTGCAATTTCCCAAGAATAATAATCAGTTGTTAGTAGCTCTCACAAACTGTATTCACAAATTTTCTATCACTCTATTATTCGCTCTATAGTGATCAAAATTTGTACACCTCTCCCACATGTAAAAATCTTTTTAAAGTGGGTCATCATTTGTTTGATCCTTACTACTCTTTAGTCGACTGCTCAGCAATCTAGCTATGATCGAGGTGGTATGTGTAGTGACCAACAACAAGTGGATAATCCTAACTCATTCAATATTATGGTACCACTCAAACATAACATCGCACTCACTCACACCTCTCAATTGCAAGTGATTAAAAAACTCACTAATCAAAGGGTGTGGCACCTGTTTCCTTTGCGAGTATTCAACAAGGAAACGGTTGCCACGCCCTTTAATTAGCGAGTTTTTTTAATCACTTGCAAATCGAGCGGTGCCATGTTACGTTTGAGCGGTACCGTGTATCTTAGAAGAATGAAAAATAAATACATATGTGAGTGGATCTGTGAAAACCCAACATAATAGCACATTTTTTCAAATTCTTTATTATTGAATATTTGTAATCTACATACGTACTTAGCCAAGTGTATGTTCTGGCCAAGTTTTAGTCTTGTATGCCAACAACTTTAGGAGTTACAGCCCTACAAAGTAGCAACAACAGAAAGATCAAACTGTACAGCAAGTAGAGGAAAACTAAATTACAGGCACTTATAAAACTGCCGTAACTTACAAACATAATTAGGCTCCGGCCTCTTATGCCCAAAATTTTACCTATTATGCTTTTGAGCACTGCTCAAAAATTAAGCCTATAATGCTCAAAATTATGCTTTCAAAATCAAGATTATGCTTTAGAACTGACTGTTTTATTAGAGTATATCAGCCTTTCCTGACTGTTGTATTAGAGTAAGTGACTGCTCTATTAGAGTATTTCGATCTCATTTCTGCAAAGCGTGAATAACTAACAAAGAAACGGTTTAATAAGTTATATTATGCACTAATAGTACTATTGGCAGTGAATATTTGCTTTCTTTCAGGCGTGCGTATTGTGCATTTTAATTAAATTTTCAAATATCGTCCCTATTATGCTGGCATTATGCTTGTGCTTTTGGTCACCTATTATGCTTTAAATTATGTTGGCATAATCAGCAGGTGCCTAAACATAATGCAGTACAGATCTGCTACTTACACTATCGTGTTTTACATGAATAGGGGAGTCCATTACTGAGTAAGTTTTCCCTTCTATCACTTTTCTACACTATATGTGACTGAATTTGACAAAACAAGGCTTCGACGCACAAAGCTTTGTTAGGAGATATGGCGATTTTAAGGAATCATTGTGTAATAACTTCCCAGTGCCTACAGCTGTGCAAACAAAATTTGCACCAACTGTTCATCTTTTCACTAGCTATCACTGAGTGGGTGTATACATTTCTGATACCCAAAATTTGCCCTGTTTTGAGCAGCTTTTTTCGAGCGGGTAATAATATCACAGGTGGTAGTAATAGGGTGGGAGGGTGGGGGTGGACGGTGGTCTTAATATACGGGTATAAAATGAAGTAAGAAGACGATTGGAATCCAGAGGCCAAGTTTGGGCTCTCCATGGCCCTCCATGACCCTCAAATTACTCCAAATTGACTGAGAACACTATTGGCGAGCTCTCTGTGAAGTCCCAGCTCACTACACACCATTATCACAAAGCCGTGGCCATTTAATGGTGCCAATCTCACACTCGTGGCTTTGACAGGGTCGGAAGAAAGCTGCTACAGAAACCAGACTTGTCAGTGCTGAAGGAAGTACAGTGTGAAATATGATAGTGTATTAGACCAGCAATCCATTTCTGGTAAAATCGTAAGTTTGATTTTGTGTGTGTGGAAGCCTTGTTATGTGAAATCCGATCACATATGTATACAGAGACGAAATCAGTGAAGAAAGATCAATAGTGCATGTACGATCACTTTGATGTGACATAAACAAATGCCATAACTCACGTATCCTTTAGTCTACAGCAATGAAACAAAGATTTGCAAACTCCTCTTGAGGAGGTGAATAAGATGATACCCAGGTTTTATCATTGGAACCTTTCTTCACAAAGGACAAAGTATTTTAAAAAATTTGCAGAAATTTTTTTCAATTATGCAATATTTTTATTCATTCTAATCAATGATCTATACTGAAAATTTGGGCTTGTGCCATTACAGTGTATGTCAGGTTTTTTACACATCTGATCACATAATATAATATTCATGTACCAGAAGAAAGGTACTATAGCTACATACCATTAACTTATCCCCAAACCTTGCTGACATGTCCAAAGAAACAAATTTATTCCAAAATTATAAGGCTTATTTATTTATAGTTCAATTACTCTAATAGAACACACACTAGCAATACATCATCATGACTACAGTGGAAGCTGTTTGTTATGAACACTTCAAGACAATTATAATAATCTTATAGAACTTTGCGTGGGCAAGATCAAAAGGAAAAAGTGTACTTTAAATATCATAAAGTACACTCTCAGCCGGCCAACTGCTTCATCGACTACAAAGAGTGCTTTATTGCACCGCAAAGAGTGCTTTATTTGTTCAATAAAGCACTCTTTGCGGTGCAATAAAGCACTCTTTGTGGGCAATAAAGCACAGTTGCCCATGTGCCTTAGTGTAGGCTAATAGCCTACGGGGCTTGCGCCAGTATGACTAATCACCCAAGCCGATGAAGGCTGATAGCCTCGCCGCGCTGAGTGATCAATCACCCCAGCCAATACGAGTTCCACCACTGAATTGCTTTTATAGACATACCTAAATGCTTCGATGATGGGTGGGAGAAGGTAACGTTGCTGTTACGTTTGTTAATGTAAACGGACAAGTCCTGGAGATATCACGGAAATACTTCACCATGTGACTCACAATAGAATCAATTGTGGGTTGCGAGCAAAACCTGCCAAAGGACGCAATGAACGTCTACTATGCCAAACTATGGTGAAATACGCGTGAGTTACTTTGTTAAACTAGTTTGTGTGCGTTCAGACAGCTAATAGTTCGTGCAACGCTTGTTAATTGCGAGTCCTAGTGTATGGTGAAGCTACACGACTAGAAAGTTCCATAAATCATTTAAAGCATAGCCTTGCTCGTGCTATATGAAAAATAAAGTACTCGGCCGTGCGCCTCGTACTTTATTTTTCATATAGCACTCGCGGCTATGCTTTAACATAATTATACATAAAGTTTTTTCTGCAGAGGAAAATATATAGAGCTAGACCTGTTGGGATCAAACTCTTTGTCATATTATGGAGGAGTTTTCACTGTATATACTGTACAAGTCATACCTACCTGTAGTGAATACTTGAGCGCTTCACTGGTGATCATCTCCTGGACTAGTTCTAGTAACTTCTCAGCAAACTGTCCAAACTCTTCCAGCTCCACTAGTTGTTTATACATCACTATTGATCACATCAACACTCTGGATCACCTGAGCTAGCTATGACATATGCTCCATTGTCAGTGACATCCTGTATGTGTGTGAGAAGTGAAAGTGTACTAAACAATGTAATATATTTAATAAGATTTCACTGCATTTAACAAAACTATTCGTGGCCGGCTGAGCAAAAAATGGCCATTTTTGCACATTCCTCAGATTCCATTTTTATTGCATCTCTGTGATCTATACTGTACAGTGGGAAATTTTGGAGGAATGAAACTTTCGCGAAACTGTGCAAAATACGATTTTCACATTTTTAAATTCACGAAACTCTAGAAAGTGGGTGATAGCGATGTGTATAAGCTGCACAATTATATTTTCACGAAGCTATCATCACTCACGAAATTTGCGAAAGTTTCGTCCCTCGAAAATTTCTGGCTAAATGGTAGTAACAAAGAGTGGACAGCCAAAGTTTCAACCTTTTGATGAATGGTCTTTGAGTTATAACACTTGACAGTTGGAACAGCCCCGGGCAAAATAGAATTTTGTACAAATGGTTGGTTTTCACTCAGCAGGTCACATTTACCATACCTCTGACTACAGTAGTTAGTACCGCTAACTAATTAACTAATAATGAAGTAATAGTCCCATATATGGTAGCACATCTGCTCCAATGTCACTTTTACTGTTGTTGTATGTGGTTGTAGTGTTGGGCAATATTGCCTTTTTGATAATCTAGATTATTCTTTTTTTAAATAATCTTGATTTTCGATTAAATCTCAATATTTGGTTTACTGATAATATACAAGGTACCCCTCTATATTACAGCATGCTACAAGGTCTCTATCAATCATGATGGTTGCTTTGTTTGTCAACAACTCAAATTCTTTGTATGCAAAGCTCTTTTCTGTGACTTTAATAAGACCAAATCTTTTGAAGGTGGAGCAAAAAACTTGAACTAATCATATCCCAGCTACACTACTGTCCTACTCCACCATGAGTGGATGGGATAGCAGCTTAGCCAGTGTTCCCAACACAGTTCCCTTTTGTCATACCACTGACATCTTGGGAACAGTTGGTTATTACACTAACAGGTCAGTCCCTCCGTAATTCTGCAAGTTTACTACACCAGGTCATAAGGGATATTATGACTAATACAGCAGACACAGCAAAAACTGTGTTTCAGTACATATTGCATGTAAAAAATAATATTACAACACTAACAGTTCGCACATGCTGTGCGTGCGTGCATACGTACCACACACACACGCACACACACACACTGTTACATATATCACATTACAATGAATAACAGCTGGTATTTGAAAATTTATTAGCGGCCAATGCATCAATATATTATAGCACTTAGGACTCCTTTAGAAAAATATACCATATCAAGTATTGTACTGATTACCACACAACTGTTAGATACAGATAACTATGTTCTTTAAGGTGTATTACACATTACTAAAATGATGTTGATTTTATAGAACTATCCACTTAAAGGATACTGTATAGACTTTGTGGCAATTCCACACCAAGAATCACAGCCAACTCATCCACATTATACCTCGGAGCAGGTTACACTAATCAGGGGCGGATCCAGGACCTGGCAAGGGGAGGGGCACAAACAGGGAAGTTGTATGTGGCCAGATCTTCTTGTTAGTTGCTGCATTTTTTGAAGCAGCAAATAATACACCTCTTAGTAGTAACTCTTACCATTTTTGGCCTTTGCAGATGGCTATGATGTCTTTAAAGCTGTTTAATAAAGGCTCTGAATGTTTTAAACAGCAACACGATAGTTATTTTTAGAGGCGCTTAGTATGCACGAAGGTGCTGGGTGACAGTTTCATAGCTAGTTTGACTTTGGTTCGAATTCATAATAAATGCTAGTAAAATTTGCATATTTTGTGAGTTTTATCTTGGACTGACATAACGTTTAGTGTTTTAATCAGAAGTATGGCTCCTCCACAAGGTGAGGGGAGAGGGGCGGGGCATTTGCCCCAAATGCCCCATCCTGGATCCACCATTGCTAATACAGGAGGAAATATCCAAGCTCCTACAGAAGCAGGCGATACAACCTGTGGAGTGCCCCTCGGAGGACTTCTACTCCATCATATTTCTGGTCCCCAAAAAGGATAGGGGGCAAAGATCCATCATCAACCTCAAAGAACTAAACAGCTTTGTTCACCCAGAGCACTTCAAGATGGAGGGCATTCACACCATAAAGGACCTTCTGGGACAGGGAGGCTGGCTGGCAAAGATCAACCTGAAGGACACATACTTTGCAATTCCGATACACCAATCATATCAGAAGTACCTGCAGTTTCAAGGAAAACATTCTGCTTCACCTGTCTTCCTTTTGGCCCCTGCTCCGCCCCATGGGTGTTCACTAAGACTCTGAAACCAGCCCTGGCTGTGTTACACCAGAGAGGGATTCGGATGATTGTCTACATAGGTGACATACTCCTTATAGCAGAGTCCAAAGAGCAAGCTCTGGATCAGTTTCAAGCAGTAGTATACCTACTAGAATGTCTGGGATTCATCATCAACACAGAGAAGGTTGTGCTCACCCCAGACCAGACCATAAAGTTCTTTGGTCTCACAGTCAACTCCATTATAATATGGAGCTACAACTTCCTCCTCCCAAGATAAAACAGATTCGAGCAGAGACTCAACAGATACTGAGGATGGCGGAGTTAACCTCAGCCCAAATACTAGCACGCCTATTTGGCAAAATGAACTCACAACATGTGTAATTCCCCTACACCCGTCTTCTACAGAAATCTGCAGTTGGCTCTCTCCAATGCCCTGGAGACCAACTCCCAGGATTACGGGGGTACACTGACCCTCTCGCCAACCAGCTTGAAAGAGCTGAAACAGTGTCCGACTCCGATGCATCACTGCAGGGATGGGGAGCTTGTTGTGGAATACAAACCACAAGGGGAGCATAGTCACAGGAGGAGGTAACTCTCCACATAAATTGCTTGGAGTTGCTTACAGCAACACTAGCAGTGCAGTCATTTGCAAAACACTAGTCCAAACTAAACATCCTGCTGAGGATCGACAATACCACAGCAGTTATATCAACCATCTGGGGAGACTGTCTCAAGAGACCTGGTCAATCTGACAAAGGGCCTGGAGAGAAATATACACATCACAGCTCAACACCTCCCCGGAATCACAGATGCAAAATCACAAGCCCAGACAGACATGACAGACTGGAGGCTGTCTCCCTCAATATTCCACAAAATACCGGAAATCTTTGGACCACTGGATACTAGTAGTCCACTGGAAGTGGATATCTTTGCGACTTGTCTGTCTGCCCAGTGCCCACAGTACTTCAGTTGGAAGCCAGATACATCTGCAAAAGCAACAGACACATTTCTCCAAGTGTTGACACATATCAAGGCGTATGCCAACCCACCTTGGAATCTGATAGGTCAGACACTCACTCAGGTCCAGGCTCAATAAGCCAACATAGTATTGGTAGCACCAGTGTGGAGATCCTAACCACAGTATCCCACACTCTTACAGATGTTGGTGGATTATCCCAGACTGATAACAACAGAAACTGAGATAGTGGTCAACAGGGACAACTCACTGATGCTCCCACAACTAGCCACATGGCATATCTCAAGAAGAGATACAGAGGTCAGCAGCTTTTGGAGGAAGCTACAGAACTTATTCTTAGTTCCTGGAGGACTAAAACAACACGTCCTATGACTCATTATTCACGAAGTGGCGCCACTGGTGTTCTGAACTGGGTTTAGATCTTTTTCGTAGCTCCATAATCCAGGTGGCTAACTTCCTGGCATACCTCTGCAAGTAGGGATACCAATACAGCTCTGTAAATACCTATCGGTCGGCAACCTCCTTAGTTCATGAGATGATCGATGGCTACACACAGTTGGCCAACACCCCCTGGTCTGCAGGGAATCTTCTATGCCAGACCTCCACTGACACATTATTCACAAACCTAGGACATTCAGAAAGTGCTAAACTGCATTGACACAACAGATGTTATTCTTGAAACACTTATCATGGAAAGTGACAATGCTGCTTGCATTGTCTCGCCCATCAAGATCAGCTGATCTATCAAAACTGGATATATCCAAACAGGTGCACTGGAGTCTTTTTTTATCCAAGCACCTTGGCCAAGCAGTCAAGGTCAAGGTTCACATCACAGATTACCAATTTCACTTTCCCTTCTCTTCCAGGAAGGAGTAGACTGTGCCCAGTGTCAATCTTGAAGGAATATGAGAGTAGGACACAACCCCTTCAGGGAAGGGAAACCAACCTGTTGGAGCAATTATCAAACCATATAAGGTGGCTTCTTCAATTACTGTGGCTAGATGCTTCAGATATTGATACGTACTTCAGTATTCGGTGCTCACTCAGTCTGCAGCTGCATCAGCAGGTTGGAGTTCTGAGTCAACTTTCCAACGATTTTACTATAGACTGACACACAACCCTTCATTTAGCAGAGTGGTGCTCAGCCAACACAGTCAACCAGCTGCAAACAACACTGTTAATATGTGAGACTGAGCCTTCTGAATTGTAATCCATAAATGGCTCAGACCATGGAGTGGTTGCCAGCTATTTGGAATTATATGAAGAAAGTGAAGTCAAGCATATCAACAGTCCCACCCACCCATCCTGTAGGGAATGGTGGCAGCTTATCAAAAAGCCAATGTAGGTTGTTCGATTATGGGTTTTGTTTTTATTCGCAGGATAGTTTTTACTACGAAAAGCTGTTCAACTGAGAGAACTGGCCAAACACCCTTGATATGCTTGACTTCACCTTCTTCATATAATTCCAAATATCTGGTAACCACTTTGTGATCTGAACCATTTATGAATTATGTTAGGAAACCACCACCAAAGATCTACCATACATTTACATCATTGTATTGTCTTGAGGTCTTCTAGAGACCTTTGCAAAAATTAAAACTCTGTTTCACTTTCTTTTCTTCTGGATTTAGCTACAATTAGTCAAAGTTACACAATCTCTTATATAGTCTAACAAGTGAGATTTGATTGTGGGTTTTAGATTACATATGAAAAATTGGTCATTATGAATATTTCAATTTCCCAAGAGTGATAATCAGTTGTTAGTAGATCTCACAAACTGTTTTTACAAAGTTTCTATCCCAATTTTATTCACTCTACTACCATTGGTACCTACCCTATGTGTAGGACCATCTCAACATTACACATGATGATGCCAGGAGCAGGGACCAGCATTAAACATCATGTAGCTGTGTAGTGTGCATAGTGATGTCACTTTTTAAGCTGAAATTAATGATGCAAATCACCAAAGTTGTTTGTTTGTGGTTCTGACAGGAATGTAGTTCAATTCAGTATTCAGTGAGTTAACAATTATATATGCAGTACACATGGTACAGCTATGTTTACCTTACTGTCATTAAAGAGAAATTGACTTGTGCATAATTTAAAACCAGTGACCAGGCTTGTGAAAACAGGGAATGTGGGCACAAACTACATCTCTTCACATAACAGGTCTTATCTCAGTACTGGAATACACTGTTTGTATTCTGTAGACCGTTATCGAATATTCCACAGTACCACAGATTCTTAGTTTCTAGTTAATAAGAGGTAAGGTGAATATCTGTGTCCAGCAAGCCTCCCGGGTTTCGGCACCATATGTCATGGATGACTTATCGACCTGATTCTAAAATATGCCGGAACAACAACAGTACAACAACTTTCTTTTCTCATTTACGAACAATGAACACCTGCTCTCAAAAACCTGTTTAACTAGTATTTCTATTTAATACACACACATTAAATCTAGTTACATCATTGGTTCGCATGATCCGCGACAATCATTATGCTATTACAACGCACTTTTCAGCTATTAATAAACTTTTAATTGGCTTTTTGATGCAAGCATTCTTCTTGCATCTGTCCCTGTCTGCTAAGCTGGTCTATAATACTATGTGCAGCATTGGATGCAGCAGATGCGTAAGTAGTAGTTGCATGAAGTTGCACTATTATTGATAAGATATCATAACTAAAAGTCCTTAGAGGAGAACTAGAGCAGAGACGACGTGAGAGTGATAGGAGACACACAGTAACAACAGATCAAGTAAGACAAACACAACAGACAGGGGATGTAGCAAGTGATTTGTCACCACAGACATATAATCCAATTAAACCCCCCCCCCCCCCTCCCCCAGCTTGAAATTACTCCCTTTAGTGGAGACGTGTTGAAATGGAAGGAATTTTGGGATGCGTTTGAGGCGTCCATAGACAAGGTTAAAGTATGCTTCTATTGATAAACTAAATTACGTGAAGTCTAAGTTGAGAGGGGAGGCATTAGAAGCCATTTCTGGTTACCAACTTTCAAATGACAATTACGTTGTTGTTGTTGTTGAAGTACTTAAAAGGAGGTTTCGTAACCAACAATTAATCATTGATGCACATTATCGCAATTTGTCACATGTACCCCCTGCAACAAACCATGTACCAAAACTGAGACAGTGTTATGATTCAATTGAATGCCACCTGCGTAGTCTAGAGACTGTTGGTGAGAATACCAGTCATCAACACTTTGTCTCTTTGATATTAGATAAGTTACCACAAAGGGTTTGATGTCAACTATACATGCAAAAACCAGATGATCAGGAATGGACCACTTCTTCGTTACACCAATCATTAGGGAAGTACATTTCTGCCATGGAGATGGCAGGAGGAGATGGTCATGATAGCCTGGGACCATATAACAGTCCAGGTCATTTTCCTTTAATACCCCATCTGTCCCAACACAGATCAGCAGAGGGGATTTTAGCAGCAAGTAGCCGACAAAACCCACAAATCAATTGTGTATATTGCAGGCAAACCCATTGGTCTGATGAATGTCTACAATATAAGACATTACAAAGTAGAAGAGAGAAATTGAAAGGATGCTGTTATAATTGTTTAAAGAAGGGCCATAGTTTAAAGGAATGCACAAGGGATAGGACACATGCCCACTGTGGCAAAAGAAAAAGCCACCACCGTAGTCTTTGCAATAGCTTGTTTAGGCTACAAGCCACTGAACAAACTACAGAAGCTCAAAACATCAGTGTTAGTGAAGGCAGTGACAGTGCCTTGGTTGCCTCAAATAGCCAGGTTATGATGCAGACAGCAACTGTGACAGTAAAGAATTTACAAAATGATACCACAAAATTCGACTTATTTTAGACTCAGGGAGTCAACGATCTTACATTACGGAACAGATAGACGTCAAACTGAAACTGCCCTTTGAATCAACAGAAAGGCTATCAGTAGTAACATTTGGCACCGACAAACCCAAAACTATAAACTGTAAACTGAGTAATGTGAAGGTATGCCTCAAGGACAAAACTTTTATGACTATGAAAGTCACTGTTGTTCCCAACATAACCGGGAAGATAAGCAGGGTACCTATGAAGGCTGAAGACATTGAATTTTTGAATAAAGAGTTTAGTAATGGCTTGTTAGGTGATACAGTTCCCTGTCACCCTGAATCTACTGCAATAAATATGTTGATTGGAAACGATTGCTATTTTGATCTGCTAGAGCCTCATAAGTCACCATAATTATGTGACTTAAGTAAGCCTCACTGGAACAATTCCCATCAAACACTGGGAAGCCATAACATGGCATTAGTGCAAATTGACACCTTTCCTCTCAGTAAAGATCGATGGGACACAAAGGAGGACACAGGTACGTCTTTGAATTAAGCATACGTTGCGGTATGTCAAAAGGCACCTGTCAGGCTGAAGCAATGTCAAACAGTGAAAAAATCAAGCCCGTTGCCTTAGCCGTTCTCGGCTTTGAAGGCATCAGTCAGTCAGTCAGTCAGTCAGTAGAAAATAAAACAAGTTGATGTTATGCTACTTCTACGAACCAAGTGCCATGCAGCTAGTTAACTCCATCATCAGGAATTAACCAACTATGTGTTACTGTGGTTTTGGATTTGCATTACATAATTAATTTAATTTCAGATTTTGTACTTCATAAAATTTTTGTAATTCTTCGATTATGTTGCTATGTACTGCTAAGGAAGCACTTGATAAACAAACCACTTTTAACAGCATATTATTTATGCACAGAAGTACGTATCTTCTAATAGTTTGACTATCGCATTTTTTTTGCAATTTCTCTCTCAAGCTGCCCTTCATTTCGTTTGTGTTAAGTAAGGGACACAACCCTATCAACTGGAAGGGATAGGCTATTCTTGGTAGTCTACAAGGTTTGCACCAATGTTTTTCAGTTGTTAAACACCTGTAAAACCCAAAGGGAAGGAAATTTACAAAGTTTGAAGAGAGTTGCCACACCTGTATTTCAGACCACCAAAAAGAAACCACCTCAGAGCAAAGTTTACCTGTGCGGAAGTTTAATACAGAGTTTATTTCGTTTTTACTTTTTATGTGCAAGCTGCTTTCACCATTAATAATTGTGCTCACATGGGTGCATACAGACAAATATAGGTACATAGATAGACACGTAGGCACACACTAGTGTATAAATGAATGTACTGCATTTGTTCAATGGACAAGTTTGAAGGGTGAATTATATGAATGACTTTAAGTGATGTTCAGATATGTGCATGCACAACCTGGCTCATCTTGACAATTGAAATTCATACAAGGCAAAGGTTTTTCAGCAATCATGACTGGTAGCAGCATGTATAACCTTCAAGTAAGAGTTTTATGCATCAAATATACAAAAACAACATTATAGCTATAAAAAAAATAAATAATTTGAGTTAAATCTTATGACAAAACAACTACATATGGCCTTTGTTGATCTATCTCACAGAAGGAGTGTAGATACATAACCCGTATACTCACTAATTCTATCCAATCTAGCAAAGCAGTGGAGCAGCTACTTAGAGAAGTAGAAGACATGAATGGAGGCTACCAATTTAAGGAATTCACAATGAAACAATAAAAACTCTTCAATATGTAGATGACTTGTGTCTAATGACCAGTATACTAAAAGAACTGAAAGCCATGTTGAAAAGAAACAAGGAGCTTTCCAGTTGGGCCACCCTTACCTTTAATACCCAGAAATGTGGTACATACACTCCACCGTAGAAGAGATACCTCCAACCTAATTGCCATTATGAGGCTCACGTCAAGTGTAATATTTCATTTTATTAGCAATTATCAGTACAGAAATGTCATGGTAAGCTTGTCATGAATATTGCTAATGACCACTGAATACTTTTAAACAACAAAACCAGATACTGTATTGACCTAGTTAAATAACAGTGTTTATTACCTTAGCTCCATGAATCAATGTGGCGACTATTCAAAATCAGCCACCGCTTGTGCTCAGACACCTTATTTTTGAAATCGATTGTGGTACCATTCAAGTGTGGCTACTATTGAAGGAACAGTTTTCAACCAAGGAATTATGTTATGTTCATTGAAAGGCAAAAGTGTGATAATTACAAGTTTATTGAGACGATGTCAATTGTATGGGTGAATTCTTGGCTAACTGCTATATACATTAGACAGGTGACCACTTAATACAGAGCACAATGCATACATTTGTTGTAGGGACCTTGTGATGATGGTAGTTGTACAAAGTTAACTGCTTAATTCAGGTGACCATTAGCACAGGAGGTGCCACTGTAAATCCAATTACTACTTCAAACTAAGGCTTCAAAGTGGAATCCAGAATTGTTGGTAATAAAATTATTTAAAATTGTTAAAAGTTTCTGATTATTTCTATTCAGTAACATTTCAGTGATATGTACGTGTCAGGGGCGGATCCAGGAGTTGGCAAGGGGAGGGGCACAGACAGGCTAAGTTGTAAGTGGTTGGGGAGAGCCAGATTCTCTAGTTTAGTGCTGCATTTTTGAAGCAGCATATAATCACCTTTTAGTAGTGTCTCACTGTTTATTTTTGTCATTTTGTCCTTTCCAGGTGGTTGTGAAGTCCTAAAGCTGTTTACAAGACTCTGAATGTCTTAACAACCGCAACACGATAATTACTTTTAGAGGCGCTTAGTATGCACCAAGGTGCTGGGTGACACTTTCACAGCTAGTTTGACTTTGACTTGCTTTGATACCAGATGAATTTGTAGTAAAATGTGCACATTTTCTTGGCCTAGCATAGAGTTAGTAGCTATTTTAATCATAAGTGTGTCTGGCTCCTCCACAAGGTGAGGGATCTGACGATGGAGGGGGGGGGGGGGATTGGCCCCAAATGCCCCATCCTGGATCCGCCATTGCGTGTGTAGTAGGTACACACTTCTAAATATTTGAAATCAATTTTAAACACTACTAATCAATAATTACATACTGAAACCTTAGTTCAATATCTTGCAGTCTTACATGTCATTTTTAGTTGTTGTTGAACCCCTCAAGAAGACCCGCATGTACAACAATGTAGTAACTGTGATGTCAGTCCTGACCATGAAAAGCAGAGCCTCTACACAACAACAATCCTCTCATGAACAATTCATACAAAGAATTTTGAAACATTAATGATGGCTTAAATTAATTTGGGTGATTCCTGTAATTAAGTTGTCCTTACCAATTATGTAAGAAAGCTACCATCGATGACACACCACACACTTTAGTGGTTTCATAAACATTGTATTCTCTTTTGAGGTCCTATAGAGACCTTTGCAAAAATTAAATGTATTTGTAAAGTCAAAATCAAAATGGAAAATGCTAGTCAAGGTTACACAATCTCTTATATAACCTCATAAGTGAGATTTGATTGTGGGTTTTAGTTTATAAATAATACAGTTTTAAATATATTTTGCGACTAAAAGATTTCCCTAGTTGAAGATGGTACCTACAGTGGAGCCTGTGTAAGATGATCACCTTAAAATTGCTGGTCTTTATATACAGGTGGTTGTTGTTGAGAAAAACCAGTACACATCAGTCTGCAGTATTATAGTGGTTATGAGTATTATAAAAGTTAACGATTAATACTCCCACCAACCACAGGATTTCATTTTAATGTTTAACCCAACAACCACCACTGACGAAATATGGCGGCATGCCATCGTAACTCAGTCATAGAATAAACTTTAGTTTCGTTATAACTTATAAAATACGTTTCATGGCAAGATGCACTAGTACTGAAACAGACATTCCCATAGAGATCCTGCTTCTGAGATTACTGGATCCTTTCCAGACTAGTGTGCACTTCTTATGTAATAGCGTAAAGTGTAACCTTGGCAAATTGAATAGAGTTCTTCGAGTTGAAAACAAGTGATAAATAACAAAAAAAGTGCTATACATCTGAGGTAAAGTCAACTGTCCGCTGATTTATCCCAGATGTGGTATGGTGGACACGAGTGCAGATACGCGTGCGCAACAGCAAAAATGGGACAGATCACGGTGCAAATTGACACTTTTCCCTCTCAGAAAAGATAGATGGGACACAAAGGAGGGCACAGTTATGTCTATGAATTTCAAATACATTGGAGTATCAAAGGGCACCTGTCAGCCTGAAGCAATGTCAAATAGTGAAAAAACCAAGCCTATAGCCTTAGCTGTTACCGAGTCTGAAGGCATCAGTCAGTCAGTCAGTCAGTCAGTAGAAAATAAAACAATTTGATGTTACACTACTTCTAAAAACCAGGTGCCATGCAGCTAGTTCACTCCATCATCAGGAATTAACCAACTATGTATTACTGTGGTTTTGGAATTGCATTACATAATTAATTATTGTATTTTCAGATTTCGTAATTCATGAAATTTTTGTAATTCTTTGATTGTGTTGCTATGCACTGCTAAGGAAGCACTTGATAAACAAATCACTTTAAATTTTTAACAGCACAGTACTCACGTAAGTATCTTATAAACTGTTTTATAGTTTGACTATCGCATTTTATTCATAAATTCTCTCTTGACAAAGCTTCAAAGCTGCTCTTCAATTCTGTTTATGTTAAATAAAGGGACACAACCCATTCAACTTGAAGAGATAGGCTATTCCTGATAGGCAATTCACAAACTTTGAAGAGAGTTGCCACACCTGTATTTCAAACCACCGAAAAGAAACCATCTCAGAGCAAGTTTAGGAAGTTTAATACAGACTTCATTAATTTTTTGTGCGCAACCTGCTTTCACCATTAACAATTTTGCTCACATGGGTGCGTATGGACAAATATAGGTAGATAGGTCCATAGGTACACGCTAGTGCATAAACGAAAGTACTGCATTTGTTCAATGGTTCGAAGGGTGAATTATTCGAATGACTTAAGTGACATACACAACCTGGCTCATTCTGGCAATTGAAATTACACAAGGTTGCAGGAATCTGACTGCTCATCACAATATGAACCTTTTCACGATGGATAGTTACACTTAAGACACTAGATAGTAAATAAAAGTAGTTGTACACGAAGCCACAAATTGCCTGACAAGTTTAATTAATTTGCATCACAAGTGACCACGCCTACTGCTAATGGCAAAGTGCAGTTGGGAATATGGTTGGACAAGCTGTATATAAGAAGAATTTTCACAAGTTGTGTACTGCCATTGTAGTTATAAGATATTTTAGCAGCAGCTACATATTGTTTTGTGTTTTCTCCAGCTGCCAAAATGTGAACTATAGTGCCAAGTGAGAAATTCCATTTGCCAAAGGAAGCCAAAACAATGAGTATATTGTTCAATTAGAAAGCAACATGAATAATTCTCTTTGATGTTGACACAGTTAATGAGGTTATTAATACCACTTAGAGACATGAGGTGAGGGCTCTAAGTTTCACTTAGAGACCTGTTGTTACGTGACACTGTTATGGTAAAATTCAACAACACTTCAAAAAGTTTTCTGTCACTGATTTAATTATTGGTGGTATGGTTAGTGAGATTTGGGTTTTTACCTTCATCAGCCATACCAGCACCAGACTAAGTTAGCCATCAAACCAAACAAGCCAGCTGCTCGATGCATATCACAGTTACCCCAACTGACAATGTTGCACATTCACAACTAGCTAGCCATAAATCAAACTACTGGTGTTGCCAAGTTTACAGAAAGCATATTTGCATTCGTCTGCTTGTCAGCACTGTCACCATTAGACAATCAACACACTTCAGCTGTGCTATTGCACCTGTTTGTAACACTTGTTGCTTCATGGCCAGTTGTAACAAAGTTTGTCGCTTCGTGGCCAGTTGTAATAAAGCTTGTCGCTTCGTGGCCAGTTGTTATAAAATTTGTCGCTTCGTGGCCAGTTGCAATAAAGTTTGTTGCTTCATGGCCAGTTGTAATAAAGCCAAGCCGGTGGCACACGTACACGTAAACACGCTGAAAAGGATCTTACCTAGCGTGACTCTGTGCTTCTTTTGTCAATGCTGGTAACAAAATGCTTTCTAAATAGGTTAGATACCCACTGGAAGTTTTTTAGTAGGGTTGACAACCCTCATGTTTGGTTTGGCACCTCATTAGTGACCTCGGCTGCATCTCAGTCACTAATTAATGCCATGCCTCGGTGACCAAACCTCACCCTCGGGTTGTCAACCCTACTAAAAAAACCTCCAGTGGTTATCTAACATACACTTAAACTATGTAACCAATATTGGCCAAATTTTTGAACAATACATTCAAACTTTCATAGCTTAAAAACGACATTCATTTATGAACTAGTATACACCAACGTTGAGACGGGTCGAGTCATCCGGGTCACATTTTCTCCGGGTCATCCGGGTCTGACCTGGTTTACAAATTATCCGGGTCTGACCCGGATTGGATCACGTGAGAAACGAAATTGTTCGTTTGACGACGTGGAAACTTATCGCGTAGCTCTTTCGTGAGCCACGCCCACTTATCACGTTACAAACATACGCTCAGCCACGCCCATTTATTAGTAAGTGCAGTATGTAGCACGAAACTGAGGGTATCTATGGTGAGGGGTAGCTATTGTTAGTAGGTGATGACCTTTTTTTTTTTTTTTGGTCTTCAACCTACAGCTAGGCTGAAGTTGCAATTCTAAAAGTCTGGATCCGCCCCTGTTTACTCAACACGAATCAAACGCTCAAAACGTGGTCTCGCTTGCTCGAGACTAGCCAAAATATAGCTCTTATCGTACGCCTCGGTTTTAATAAATCCAGGTCACACCCGGGTCTGACCCGGATTGCTATCCAAGTCTGACCCGGATTGCTATCCGGGTCAGCAGTAGTGATCCGGTTTCAACGCTGGTATACACACACACACACACACATTTACGAAAACAAATTCAGTAAACCCGATGCGTGCCACCAATTGTGGGCACATGCCTGGTTTAAAATATAAAATTTCATAGCAACATTTTGGAAGCTTTTGAGGTTGTGCTGAACACAATTCGGGGCTTCTAGCCATACAAGGCACCTGAAAGTATTGTGTGGGGCAGAAAATCCCAAACCTTCATGATCCCTACCTTATAAGGCCGCTCCAAAATAAATTGGTTCCAGTCCACCATTTATATCTGGTTACTGTCAGGTCTAAATATCCTATTATTCCGTACTCTTCAATTACTTTTGGGTTTGTTTTGAAGACTATGCAGGCTCAGTAAAATCCATACGTGTACGCAATGCACGTTGGTGTTATTTATCGCAACTTAAAATGGAAGGTGAAAGCTGCCTTGGTTGTGCCAGGAAAATAATGGGTTTAAAAGCCGCTAATCGCGGAATAATGGAACTAGACCGCCCGCCCGCATGCATGGAGTCAGGACGGGAAACATTGTGGAATTTATCAAATATACAGTACTAGATAGTAATGCACCTATAAATGTAATCCCCGACTACCACTAATACGGGCTGAGGTGGGGATTTGCATTTCTGAAAATTACAATTCCCCACCCACTGGGGGAGTACTGGCGATACAAACCCCGACCAAGTCTCGGCCTGCAGACCCCGGGAATACTGGGGCTAGGAGGGGATTTGTACGGTCGTGTGGCGTTGGTCTATAGTGATGAGTTAGTTCGAGTGGATAGTATGAACGTAATAGCTAGCACCCGAGACACTCCTAAACTGAAAGCACACATCTTCGCTGTCTGAGTGAATTTCTTTAGCGAAGACAAATCCCCACTATGTCGGGGAAATTTAGCAATCAATTCCCCCACCATCCCGGACCTTTCCCCACCCTCAGCCCGTATCAGTGGTAGTCGGGCATTACATTGATAGGCGCATAATGATGGCCTTAAACTATAGTACCTCATAAAAATCTCCATATCGATAAGCTTAGTGGTTTCTTCAGCCCGCTAGAACTTCAACCTCCGCGATGCAGGAACCGCGACAGAGAAACAAGACACGAGCAGGAGTATTCTTATTCAATGATACTGCCATAAGTACGAGACCAGCGACTTTAGCGAAACAGGTAGGCTTGTTCACACACGCCTTTCCACGTGCGCAGAAAACTCGGGACAGTATCCGAAGAATTACGATAATAAACTGTGATTCGTACCATCAACGACAGATACTCAATACCACAAGTTGATTGTGTGAGTGTTACTATAAAACAAGTAAACGTAAGCCGATTTTTTCATCGCTTCTCGGCTCTAGTAGCTAAGATCAAGTAAGAAATAACTGTTCTTGTCAGCCTAATATCTGACATGTAGGCTATTAGCCTATTTGATATTAGTCTAATTTGTGGACCTTGGAGAGGAGTTTGAAGCTTGCTTCACCCTCTCCATGAGTTGCCCAGGTATAGCAGTATCTCCTGGTTAGCTCACCTCCCCATCATAGGGGATTGTACAATAACAAAGCAATGAATGTGTGCATGTCAACAACATGTTGATATGCTTTAACATGCTGACCCCCTTCCATTAAACTATGTTGTTATTTATCACCAAAAGTTCTTACTACTAAATGAATTACCGAGACAAATGATTTTTGGGTGATTCAAAGTAAGACTAGCGGGAAAAAATGGGATGATTACAGCAATCTTCCATACTACAAGTTTTCCAGATAAATCCCTTAAACTCAGTTTTCTGTATTGCGTTAGACACTCTCCTCCCCACTATTATTAACTCCTAGTGTTATAGTCCAGAATTAGAAGTGTGGATTAGTGATCAGAGTGGATTATAACAGTCGGCCATCAGACATTTATCGACCAATTAGCTCGAAGACCGCCCAATTACTTACTGAACCGGTCAAGGATGACAGACCACTTTCCGCTAAAAAAAACGATATACTCTAATAGAACAGTCAGCAACTCTATTAGAGCAGTCAAAGAGTTTCTAAAAAGGTGTACCAAAAGGTCCAAAAAGGAAAAGAAAATTTGTTAAGCTTGGGGGATCAAACCTGCAGCTGCAGCTTTCGGCAAAGTGCAACCCCACCATTCTACCACACATTCACACACTGTTTCAGTGGCTTCTAAAAGGGTTTTAAATATACTGCAGTATATTTGATATAGACATATACATGTCACAAAACATTACATCACATCATCACAATGTTATTATTACAGATTTATTATGTATGTGGCTTAACAGTGATGCAGTGCATGACTGCTGAAGGAGTTTTGGGTGTCAAAATCTCACATCCAAGCTTTGAAAATCCAATAATTTTTCAGGGGGCATGTTCCAGCTAGGCATGCTTATGAATGCTGCTAAGACAATCTCAGATCATGTCAGATCAACTATGACTTTGATCTGACATAATGTCAAGTCAATGAAGAATAGCTATATTCCTCTCTGTTAGTGATACATTTTGCTGCATATTGTAGGGAGAAATTCAAAGGCCCACTCTCTGCATATTCTATATAAAGTCCAGCTAGATACAGAGGAGTGTGGTTGCCTATACTCAGTCCATTAAGGGGTGCAGCCATCATGTCCTGTTTTCAGTAACAAACAAATCATGCAGCAGAAATCATTTCCACATGCATTGTGTAGCTGGTTTTGCTTCATAAAGATTACGCCAAACCAGATGAACAAGGTACAGAGAGCAGACACTTGTCAGGAACCCAAAAGGCACTTGCCACTCCATCCTGAGTTGGGTATTGTGGTGTAAAACAATGACTGCACAATGTGTCATTTAGCCTCTAGCGTTGCAAGTGTAGTCAGGTGACAAACAGGCAAAGCAACAGTAGGCCTTGTGTAAGGGCTTCCTTACCTTTAATGGTAGCCAGATTTGACATTAGAAACACTAAAACCTCTTCTGTAAAGGTATCTTCATTGAGCATGTATGGTATTTCTATAATAATTTTTGGGAATAGGCCAGCAGGGTACCATTTTGTGCTAGGGGGCACAGCCCCCCAGAAGCTAAAAGTATTTATATTGCTTAGGCCTGAATTTTATGTAGAGTAGTTTTATACACAGTTTTCTAAAATAACACATCATGCTTACTTATTGGTCACTGGTTGTAAGGATCACTACAGTCATAAGTAGTTCAGTTATGATCATATAGAATGGCATACAAAAAAAAAGACCATATTATACATTTTATCTGTAAAATAGCTAGCTGGCTAAATGTTCTCATGGAATGGTGATGTAGATGCCAGTTTCCAAATAAATTATACTCAGTAACTGTGAAGGATTCTTAATATAGTGTTACATGGGGCGACTGTTCTATTAGAGTACTTGACTGGCTGCTCTATTAGAGTATCTCGATCTTTGCTTGACATATTTATACACACACACACACATGTATTTTTTGGGAGGGGGAGGGTGCACATGCCCCTTGTGCTCTCCTCTTCCCTTGGATCTGCCACTGCTTCGCATCTCTTTATTCTCTAAATATTGCACTCCATTAAAGCTTGGCTTTACAGGTATTATAATTTATGTGTATCAGTGTATTGTTTGCATGTATGTGCACATGTGCGTGTGTGTGTATGCATGCATGTATGTGTGTGTGCGTGCATGTGTGTGCATTGCGCGCTCATGTGTTTATCACATAAATATGATAGAAATACAAAATATAGTAGCTATAAAAATTATTGCTCCCAAATGCATTGAACTCTTGTATACATATATCAATGGCATTTCTTTGTTGTTCATTTGCTGTTCATACACTTCAAGAAATGTAAAGCATCATGCTGGTCCATTATTAACAATCCTATCACCAGTTGGGAAAGTTTCGCAGCCGAACCGTTTTTTTGTCCCCACTTATTCAACATTTGGTAGCCTCTTTCAATACTGTGTTGATAATCATAGTGTATTTGTTGTAGTTCACTTTCCTTTAACTCAAGAGTTCTACCAACAGAACACCAATTCTTCAACTCTACTGCAACTCCCTGTAATAGATTGGGATCACTGCCTGCTTCTCCTTTTAAAACCTCTTCACTGATTCTACTTCGTTTAGAAACAATCTTGAGGTCATTGTAATCACTATCATGTTTCAGCACATCAAGGAGGCAATGTCCCTGGCCTGTAATACATAACGCAGTATAGAGATCTTCTAGGGTACTTTTAGTGGGTTGCTGCCACCACTGAATTAGTAGTTGATAACATTGTTCACTTTGTGTGCTGTGTTCCTTTTGTAGTTTAAACATTTGGTGTCTGTCAATACTAAGACGATATGCTACTTGTTCTAAACTGTCCAATATCATAGAAACTTGTATCAGTATTCGTCTAGTGAGAGTGTACTTGGAGAAATCTGGTGAAATTTTTTTCCTTGATACAGAGTCAGGTTGTGCATCATCATTTGAGAATGAATTAGTGTGCACTGCAATTGGATGGAAATGTACAATAATACTATATTATAGTACATTTAAAGCTAAATAACACTAATAGAACAAGAATCATTTTACTAGATCACATGCCATTTAGGTAACCAAGAGAAAGAAAACTTTAGAAGATAATTTAGTACTGCAAAATATGAGATACTCTAATAGAGCAGTCAGCTAGGGCTGGACACAATTAGGTATGTCTTGCTACTATTTTTCTGGACACCCTTGCTTAAGCAGGTATCAGTTATGTTCTATGTCTTAAGCATTCACAACGATGTGATACATATCAAGGTTTTTCCTATATAATATATGCGTATAGATCTGGGATAGTCCTATAATGTACTGAGAAGAATGGGTGCATTCAAACATGGACATGCAGTTTAGTTCAACATACATTAGCAGTGACAACTACAGGAAGGCATTTGTCAAAGTCAAAAAAACAAAAATAGACTCTCAGTAGTGTACTTTACAGTAATGTATTGAACATTACATTATTGTAATTTAGTGTCTGTACAGTAGCTATGTATTATGGACACCTTATTACCAATCACTCACAAGTATGCATATTATGTTACAATACATAACAGCAACATTCCTTACATGAAAATCTTGTAAACATACTGGAGTGGACATGAAAGCAGACAGACTTGTCACTATCACCCGTGCCATAAATACCATTTACCGATAAGGTGACATTTAGAATTGGTGAATCAGCTTGTTCCTTATGATAGTAAATGTCTACTATCATTCTGGGAGGGTATTGGTGATCTGCAACTTTGTTCCTCATAAAGTTAGCAACTCCGATACTTCCATTATCAAAGGATTGCCAACTCTGCAAATCTCCTAATACTTCATTTTCATGTACCTATATACACATACGCACATGACAGGGATTAAATGTTAAGAGCTCTGCTATACTAAAGTGCATACATAGCCTGTATTTACTGTAATTATTTAATTCTCTATTAGTCCAGTAGTTGAAAATTGAATTTAATACCTCTTAAAGTTACGTATAATATTACTGATTTCTACCTCTAATACTTTAGTCCTTGTTACAACAGTCCAGCCAGTAGTGTTTGGATGGTTCACCTCTACTAACACTTTCCTGTTCTCATTAAAAAAGAAATCAAAATGTTTGTATAGCAGTAATGATGGATTACAACTAGTACTGGATAATTCTTTCACCTGCAACTTACAAGCCTGCAATTAAAACATATATATACATTCATACATACATACATTATACATACATACATATCTAAGTATGAGTAATTACAGGGAACCATAGTACTATAGTTTATTACAAGGCATCTTGTGGTGTCTGTGAACTCTTGATGTTCAATCCCCTGATGACCACTAGTGTTCAGATAAATACGGTAAATTATTTATAACTTTCTATACACTTTCCCGATGTCTGAAACTACTCTAATAGAACAATCATTTTAGCATTCAGTCAGATACACAACTAGTGCTTTGCTTTGAAGCTCCATGTACTGTACTGTACAGTACATATAAAAGATACAAAACTCTAGATCTTACATGTGTACAACAATGTATTAAGCATGGTGAGTTCTACAGTTGACAGTAAACCTCTACATCAATACAAGTTTAACTGCAAAGTTTTTCCCACATTTGGCACAGCACTGTTGATCTGATATTCCAAGGAAATATGAACAATAGCAAATAGTGTAGTCACATGTATCAGCATAGTGTGGACGAATAAGGTAAAGACACCCAACAACTGGTTACTTAGTGACATCCAACAGATAAGTTATATAATATAGTGAACTAGGCAACTACTTTTTCCACCCTCCCTTTTTAATGCTTCTAAATTTGATCAGGTCTAATCTGATATAACTATGGACAGTTGTGGGACTGTTTACCACAATTTGTAGTGCCCAAATTGCTGCCCAGATTACGTGAGCATCTCACATGTGTTCTAAATCAGGAATGTGGTTACACAGTACACAAGGACCATTCTATCTCTGCACACCTATTACTCCTTATAAACCTCAAATGTATTTATTATATAATATTGGTGTTGGGTCACAGCAACTGCAACTAGTTAATGACTGGTATACTGTAAGTTACTGCACGATTATTCTACCGTTCATATTCAATGAGTATCCACTTTACATTTTTTTGAATATAATCATATGTTGCTATATGCACATATCATTCTATTGAGGACCCATAACTTACTGCAATAGATGTTGGACAGTTCTTGCAGACAAACATGACAAAAGACATTGCTCCTGGTAACAGCGATACTTGCCAGTAACATAGCATGGTATACTCTGGTTGACACATGCGCTTCATTACACTTGTGTAACTATAGGTATCATCTTGTAGCTTTCTCTTTGGTGAGCAATTTGAATTCATAGATATAGATGAATGCGGTTGAGATACAGTTTGCGAGTCAAGAAAGAGTGGACTAAGTGTATAGCACCTGATAAACTTTGGTGGATCAACTATGCTAAAATCATGGAATAATGGTTGGTACTTGAACTTTACATTCTCAGATGTACTCGGCTTCAAGTATGGAAATGTTTTGTCAACTTCATAGGCAGCACATAATCCACAAAAGTTTTGTAAATAAAATGAGAACACATTATCAACATCAGACACACATGGCCTAGCAATTTTAGTAAACACCAATGGAGAACCGCTTGCCATCTTGTGTGTACTGCAGTGACATATCACAACATTGTGATACTGTACATGATTGCTAATCATCAAATTGTGTGATATTTCCACTAGTACTGGTTGCTGGAAGGAGTCAATTCCTGCCAGTTCTACAAACATAAAATCACTACAAGGTCTACAGTTGAGTGGAAGTTGGAATGGTCCAGAGCAACATCCTATTACAGTAAGAATAGCCTGTTTGCCAGATGGAACAGCACTTGGTGGGACCACAATACGAAACTTGTGTATAAAGGAATACAGCTCTCCTCCTTCACTAGTAAACACTGCTGTTTCCTTATCTCCTATTGCTAACCTTACAAAGCAAATCTTCTTTTTAGCAGTTGCTGTATATACATGTGATAAAGTGTGTTATTTGATGTATACTTTGCATGCATCTACAAACAACACACTATAATAAAAATTGCTATGCCAGTCAACAATTTATATATTCAATATGTAGTTTGCTGTTACATGTTATGGAGTACTATATGGTAAATACTGAGAATTTTACATTTACAATGCCAGTATACAGCCACATGTGAATTACTACTTCTGTACCAAGTTCAGTTGCAGTTTTAATTTATTTATGAAATAGTGAAGTAGAAACTGCTGCCGTATAGCTATACAATCAGAATTTATTGTCTGATTCTGATGCAGTAATAAACTAGGCATATATAGCCATTGTAAGCAACACCAAAGCATTCAGTATAATATTATTAAAATTGGTCCCATGTTATATCCCAAATACACAGGTACATCATTATACTACATACAAAAGCATACAATCCTTTTATACTAAATTACCTGTTGTCAGTGGCAACTTGTTGCTAGAATTAGAAATACTGTGACCAACAGCACTGTGGGTGCTTACTGAATGGTGTGACATGCGTGCAGTGACATTACTATATTCATTCACACTACGAGGGTCTACATGTTCAGCTAGTGCTCTATCCAGCATACGAACTAGTTTGGAATATTTTTCATCTCCTCTAAGACACTCCATAAACTTTAGAAAGAGTTCATATGGTTGATTCTGAAACCAAGCAAAATACTTCCTCTGTACATCTTTACTAACATATGCATCACTGTGTAATAATTTTTCACTAACACAGCCACTGGCAATCAGCCGGTTTACTAGTGCATGATCATCTGCTAAGTTTAAATGCCTCTCAATACACACACGTCGCAACACATGATGATGAGGCTGAAGGTCTGACATCTGCAGTAGGATGTGTTCATAACCTTGCTATATACACAGCAATTACATACCTGGTACTGATTTGTTTATCAGAGCAACTTGTGTTGTCAAGACCTCAAGCTTACAACTCAGCTAATAATAACCTGACATACATTAGTCTGTTTAGTTATAACACTCCTAATGGAAACTGAAGGGCTTTCTGCACCAATAAGTGAAAGACTATGATGATGCAATGTCTGGCAGAGCTGATTCATGTGTTGAAAATAAATGACACTTTTGACTTTAATAATATGGATATCCTCTCTTTGAATCATCAATCTTCCTATCATCATCAAGAATTTTTAGTACGTATGTAGCTACAAATCAGCCTACAGGGTGGTACTAATCGCTGGACTGGACTACTGGACTGCAAGACTACTGGGCTGGCATATTTGTTTGATTTTATACATGCTAAGGTTGGATTTATTGAGTCTCGCTAGCTAAGGGCCTTCAACAGCCTGCTAAAAATAATGAATGTTATAGAGCAGTAGAATAAATGAAAACTGACTTCAAAGGATTTCACCACTTCTTATTATACTCTACAACACACATACATATTATACTATTTTGCTACACAGAATGTGCATGGTATAGCAATCATTATACAAGATGTCCTTGAACAACTATAGAATTCTTTGCCACCAGCTGTGACTAAGGCTCGTTGCCGGATTAAAATGATTTAATTTTACTAGTAGCTAATGGCACTTTTACTATGTGAGTTTTAAAATTAGCTAATGTTGTTTACAAAGCTCCACTGAAAATCAGTGTTTTGACTGAGTTGTAAACCACAAAATTTATACACCACACAATTACTTACATCACGTATGTAACAAATGTTATATCTAGCATCACCTATAGCTTTTCAGCCCTATTAGCTACACAGCCTATCTAACAAGCAGATAAGGCTGCATGCACATCTTTGCAAATAACTAGCTACATTAAGTATTAATGGCCACCTCACTAATAAGGCCACCTTGTTATATGACCAGTCTAGATGTATCTTCCATACTATTCTGATCCATTGATTTGGTTTTTATTAATAGGGCCACCTCATTAATAAGGCTAGTGGCCACACACTACAGGATATTCTACACAATATTTTCTCATTAAAGCAGTCGGTAATAGCTACCTGGCTAATTCAACTGCCAAAAGCTGTACATATATTTCATGGAAAATTGGTATGTATATTCTATGTTTCACTGTGATGAAACCAGCGGCGGAGGAAGTAGTTGATATGAGGGGGGGCTGGGCTGACCCAGACTTATTTCTATAGTTTGGTAAGGTGAGACCAAAAAAAAAAAAAAAAAAAAAAAAAAAGGTCGCAACCAACTGACAAGAGCTTTCCACCTCACCAGCTACCATTTCTAGCTGATAAACTACATAAAAATCCTTTCATAGCTCGCTATACACTGACTACTTTATTAGAGTGACTGCTCTATTAGAGTATCTCGATCTTTATCACGGTTTTCAGCCCCACTCCAAGAAAGATAATTTCGGTGTGATATCATTCTGAGGGGGGGCTAAGCCCCCCCCCCTTTCCGCCGCCTATGGATGAAACTCTGCAATAATTTTTATACAGTGTATTCTATAAGTAGTTATAGTGCGTATTATAAAAAATTCCATTTTCTAGGTGTTGAAATTAATGGTTTGTCAATAATAAGGCCACTTAATTTGTTTGATGGTCTCATTTGAGGTTTTCAGTAGTAATATGGCCACACTACTAATAATAAAGAGACACTTACCTTGCGGCTCCCATAGGCAGTTTTAACAAGGTTTCACCTCATACACACAACTGGGAACAGATTGAAAACTATATAGTTTCACCCACCAGTAGTAACTTGTTGGTGTTGTTGTATGAATTGGCAGTATGTGTTTCTGACATTTGAGAACCCTGATCATGAGCTAGTGTGTAGTACACAAACTAATGGCCGATTGGTCATATAATCAATTACTTATTAATTATTAGTGGTTGAAATTAGGTGCTTGACCAAACTTTATGTGAATCAGCGTTGAAACCGGGTCACTACTGCTGACCCGGATGACCCACTGACCCGGATTGCTATCCGGGTCAGACCCGGATTTGACCCGGATGTGACCCGGATTAAATTAAGCCGAGGCGCGCGATAAGAGCTATGTTTCGGGTATTCTCGAGCGAGCGAGACTACGTTTTGAGCGTTCGATTCGTGTTGAGTAAACGAGTAGTTGTTATGTGATAACTAAGCCAGTAAGTTTATAATTTAAAATCACTCAGTGGGTTTGGTTCCACGTAGCTACTGTGAGTTTACAGACAGCAATTGGGTGTGGCTTCATACATACTTAGTATTGCAATTTCCCAATATATTAAAATGGGTGTGGCTCACAAAAGTACTTAATATCCTGCTGCAAGATTAGACCTAGACTATATACAACTCATACATTAATCGATTAGTGGGCTCCACGTAAGCTTGCAGACTGAAACGGACACAGTTTCATGCTACAGACTGCACTTACTAATAAATGGGCGTGGCTGAGCGTATGTTTGTAACGCGATAAGTGGGCGTGGCTCATGAAAGAGCTACGCGACTGGCGTTTATAGGTTCCACGTCGCCAAAGATCAATTTCGTTTCTCACGTGATCCAATACGGGTCAGACCCGGATAATTTGTAAACCGGGTCAGACCCGGATGACCCGGAGAAAATGTGACGCGGTTGACCCGGATGACCCGACCCGGTTTCAACGCTGATGTGAATACAGTAGCCCTGTCCAATAAATGGATACACCCCAATGGCGGCTACAGGAATTTTGGTGTCAGGTCCCCAAATTTTCTGTTGCATGATATAGTATATATAGCGGTGAAGCCCTCAAAATTAACTAAATCCTGCACATTTTCATAAAAGCATGAAACTTTCTTCTCATGACATGCATTTTTGATATAGTGCCATTGCAGATTTGACCTTTATGGCCATTTTTGCCCAGAAATTTGATCATTTCTGTCTTTATCTCCCGAGGCATTACTTGGCATGCTAAAACACCATACCAAAGAAAAGGTATTGTTGAATGAAACAACTTGGTTTTTATTTGAAGTTAAAAGGTAATTCTGTTTTGAAGTTATGATTGTTTTTTATTATCATCTCCAAAATTTTCTGAGGTTATCTGTCCTTGGGGTGTAAATTACCCATGGGAGGTAAATTATCTCAAAATTCATGGGTAATATAAATAATGATCATAATATTGGAGTAAAATCACCTCTTAACTTCAAAATAAAAACTAAGTTGTTTTTGTTCAAAAAGATCTTATATTGTTACCATGTTTTAGCGAGCCGGTTAATTAATGTCTCAAGGAGATAAAGACAGCAAATTTCAGGAAAAAAACTGGACATAATAATCACCAAAGGCCAAATTTGCAATGGCACTGTATCAAATTATGTCATGAGCAGTACTATACTTGTGTGGAAAGTTTCATGCTTTTATGAAATTAAAAGTGCACGATTAATGTGTTGTGCCGCTATACTAATAGGGAAGGGCATATGTATATGTGTACATGTGTCATGTGTGTTGATAATACGTAGCTATGATAATAGATGAAACTTGATAAAAGTGACATGCATGCACAATGTATGTGCTATTTCCATTACAATAGAAGGTGATAAAATACGATGGTTGCTACATGGTATCCATACATATTCTACATTATAGACAGGCTTCACTGTATTGCTGTTTCACATGAAAATTTGTTACTTTAGGTGATTTGGCATTCACATTCATTGTGTGCCTTAACCATGTAGCATACCACCATTTTCATTGTTTTAAAACTTTTAATCATTTGGTTATACAATCTGCAATTCTATTCATAAAATGGATCTTTGTGCATTGGATTAAGGTTTCAATTAGGTCAATGTTCGTTATTGCTGAGGGAATTTTATTAGGTGATGACCTTATGACTGATAAAAATGTCAAATCAATACACCATGCAAAGAATGCAATCTGAAACAATGATAATTGTACACTTTAGTGTATATGGTTGTAGTTGTGTTTCAGTTCTACCATGCAGTTTTAAGAGTATACATGTATTAATGCACAATGATCTTTTTCTTTAACATTAGCTAATCAAAAGTTTCATAATACCCCTGAATACATATACCTAATATGGGCATAAAGCTAGTCCAGATCACATATCCACCTTAGCTTGTCTTTGAACATGTACTTTTCACAGTTAGTATGATGTAGCAGATTTGCTGATTAACCACATAGTTTTTCTATTTTAACACAATTACTAACAGGACCTTTTAAATAACCTGTATACTGCTAGGAATTTTCTAGGCTCACAGTAACCATGTTGTATACAAAGAGACACAAATGCATGGGTATTACACAGTCTATAGTATAAACAGTAAATATATATATACATATATACTCAATTGTACATGTACATTGTGTCTTCCACGTCATACGTAGTGTGGTGTGCTATGCACTTCATATAGCTGTATATTTTAGACCTTCAATCTCTCTGCAAAGAATACAGAGTATTAAAAAAATTTATACACCTCTAGTTGACTAACCTTCAAGTCTGTTATACGAGACAAGCCATACTGACAACATCCAGCTCAAGTTATAACAAATAGCTCTGACTGTATTGATGGCAAGCCAAGAGTCTACCCTACTACTAGTTGATCCACTGGACACATATACAGTGCCATTGAGAACAAATTGTATTGTGTCAGGAGAAACTGGTGGACTATCTGATGTTTCTAATACATCTAACCTGCAGAATATAAGGGAGGTGGTGAAACTGGTTAAAGAAATTAAAACTGTATTCTTTAATACTTACCATTCATCTGGAGCATCAGAGATAAGTGATATTCGTTCATCAATTGCGACAATGCTCAATGTGAACACATATGCAATTAAAAGAAATCCCAGTGCTGTGAGGAAGAAATAACACATGTAAATTCACCATTCATTATACAATCTTCACACTTACAAATAATTATGCTAATTTGGTGTGGCATTTTGATGAAAGTATCCAAACAAGTTTTACTTGTTTTAACAACATCAAGTCTATAGAGGAAATCATGTCATGTTCATAAACACAAACACACAACAGTTATAGTAGCGCCTAGCAAAAATCTTGGTGATTTCCCTTATATGTGTGCTTGTCACCCTCTGAAGCGTTAGGATAGTGATGGATAAGAATAGAAAAACAATATTGACAAAGACAGCCCTTTGGGCAGCGACGCCGCAGCATGCCTGAGTGCAGCATGCCTGAGTGTGGCAATACAGTGGAACCTTGATTATCCGAACAACGATTAACCGAACTCTCGATTATCCGAACACCAAATCGACTGTATTTTGTCAACAAGTGTATACTTTATTAGAGTAGTTGAGCAAAGCTCTGGATATTCAATTTTACGTACTGTTTGATTATATGAGCACCCTTTCCACCCAATTAGTTCAGATAATCGAGATTCCACTGTAACAGTAACAGTCTTGCCTTAAAATTTCATGAGCATGTAATAAATGTCTTCAGAGTGACCCCAAATCCTTTGTGGAATTCTAAAATTTCTTATTTAATTGAGTCTGGCTGCCTAACTAACTGATTGACTGACTGATCAGATGCCTTGACTATGGTTAATGCTACATGAATGATTTCAATGTTTCTTTGTCCCGAGACTTGTCACTTCGCCAATTGCAGCAGCTACAAAGTATGCATCATGGACTTAGTCTTTACGTCCCTTTTCTCTGCATAAGTGTTGATTATCAACAACACGTAGAGGCTTCAGGACAGCTGGCTGTGATGAGAATCATCCATAATTTCCGGTGACTACTGATAGCAGAGGCGCTACTAGTACTGTTGTAACCCTGTATAACAGGTAGAACATAACACTGTATAACAGATAGAACATAACCCTGTATAACAGGTAGAACATAACAAAGAGGAATGGTCATTCACTTCCCAGTAATCGATAGTCAGGGTGTGCATTTTAATGCATTTTCCATAGTGACTGAAATAATGGTAGAGATGCTTCTTGTGCTGTTATTCATTTGCAATGTTATATAAGGAACTGGTGGAACAAAGCTGAAAATGAAGTGGAATATCACTTTCCAGTAACTAATAGTTGGGGCACCATGATAAGTCGCTCAATTGATTTTTATAGTATGTCTGGCCACTACCATTCTTTCCAGTATGCGTTGGTTCAACAGTCATGTTACAAGTGTAAGGAAAACTAAATTTTATACCTGAGTAGGCATTATAGGAATAAAAAGAGGGAGATCATCTTCACCACAGCTACTGTATACTATAGGACTTTTAATCCCTATATTTCAGTCATGGCTATACTCTGTACAGTACAACAGGAAATATTGACAAAAGGAAAATTTGACAAATCACAACTTAGATCAACTAAAATTTTGACAAAAAGCAAGAAATCACAGATCTAAACACTGATTTTGGGGTACTTATTGACGTTTGACAAATTAAAATTTGATGACTGCTAATTCGTCAATTCATCAAAGTTTTCTTTCATCAAAATTTCCTGTCATACGGAATATGGCTGAAGTAGGAATTAAATGTCCACTACTACAACTACAGATGTAGATGACCTCCTTGTTTCATTGCTTTTATTTCTACACAAATATAAAGTTTCTAACTTTTCCTCACACTTGTACCGTTATACTGCCAGTATTATCAAGGCATTATGATATAGCCAATTTACCACCCAGGTCCAGCTATTGCTAACATATTTCTATCAGCTACACACAGATACAACATTACCTGTCCAACAGGCTGATGATTACTAGAATTGACAGGAACAAATGTACAAAATGAGATGGTAGGGATAGCATTGAATAAAACTGTAGAAGGAGCACTTGCTCCGGCTCTTCTTTTGCCAGCAGATTCACCATAATGCACTCCCATAGGGACAAGCCTATATTACAGGGATATCACTAGTATTAGATTAGAGTTATATATTCACCTGCTAGAAGTCCATGTGCTGCATTAGAAATCTTACTGATGATGATATGAATATACTGAAGGATGAGAAAATATATGTAATGTTTTGACAGTAGTGTTATAGCCAGAAGTAATTCAGCTATTGTGTATATCTGAACTGACTGTTCTATTACAGTAATTGTGAGAATTTAATAAGATATTTGCACTGCAACATTGTGTGTAATTTTGACCATATAAAATAAGTGCTTAAGACACCACAGTGTACAAGAATGCAAGCCACAATACAAAATCTGAAATACTTTCTAATAGAACACACATTAACAAAGTAATGTAGCTACAACCTTTGCCAAGATATTACACAAATATGAAGCTATGATTTGGCTACATTGAACTTAATACTAGTGTCATAATTATTAACACAAGTATGTTATATCAATATGAACAAACCATGCAAAGTTGGGTTGTGGAAACAATTGTCAGTGGCAGGATGGTGTCCCTACGATTCATCACTGGAGCATTTAACTCTTCTCTTTTATGCTCAATAAAGCCACGCTTGCCTGAAGGACCAAACAATGCAAACATGACACAATCTGAAATGTATTAGTACCTTTCTGCTCCACAAAAACAGTGGATGGTCTTTCAATCACCCTCGGCTGATCCTGTGGTAAAGTATCAGTAACAAGTTCATCAATGTTTCCTTCTACGATGTCTTCTTCTGATACCAGTAGGTGAGGATCTGTAGAAATGCTTGGATAGTGTGGTACATACATTGGATATACAGTGAAAGCTGTACTATGTGTGTAGATGGTTGGGACCTAACTGACACAAAGTTATTTAATAATTTGTAAATACAGCAGTTAGGATAGTAATTCTGTAATGACACCTATAGTTTTATAAATCATGAATGGGTTCAATATTGATCAAGAACAAATGCATGATTTTGCTAAGCAAATCTAGTCATGGAGAGTTCAATATATCAAAGTAGCTCTTAAGCAAAAAAGGTCACACAGCGAGGATTGAAATGCTCATGTTTGATTATACTGTCAGTCTAAAAATATCAATGTACCAACTTTACACATACAATGCTCATCATACTGTACCTTCAGGGTCAAAGTATTGCTTTCCTGGCTGATATCTGTTGCTGCAAAGAAAACACCATCGGGACTGTTATATATGACTCAGTCATTAGATGATTAAGATATCTATATACTCTTTTAGTTAAGCGCTTTGTTCGCTATAATACTTGCAGTTATGATCTACCCTGTATATAGTTTGCAGGCTCACACTATACAGGTATGTACACTTAACACCCAATGCACCCTATAAATAACCATGTACATTACATGTAGAGTTGCACCGATAATCGGTTGAATTATCGGTAACAACCGATATTAGCTAATTTTACAAGTATCGGTATCGGCTACGAAGCGGAAATAACTTGCCGGTTAACCGAAACCCACAATCAATCGTTAAGTTGACGACAATGAACAGGTGAAAGTAAAGGTGGTGAATGTAGCAGTAAGTGGTTTAACTGTTTTGTAACTATTTGAGTTTGTTTGTTTGCACAAGTGTGGTTGCAAGGCTATAGTAGGCTGTGTATATTTATCGGCCGCCCACGCAATTAGTTGATCACTCTTCACAAAGAGTCTGTAGTCCCACTAAAATACTGTTTGATTAGCTGTTTTACAACTACTTGGCTTCCTTTTCCATGAAAGGAGATAGTAGCAAAACTGTGTAAAACATTGTAAAAGTCGGCCGCCCACGTAATTAATTACATTATCATTACAAATGCAGTTTATACGCATAAACTTTAGGTGATTTTCTGCTCCTCCTCCTCTGTTCTGAAGAAATGAAGAATATCGGTAAATATCGGCATATCGGTTACAGGAATAGGCAAATAATCGGTATCGGCAAATGTGAAAAAATGCATATCGGTGCAACTCTAATTACATGCACAATATCCGGCTATAAAAACTGAGTACTGGCTATTACCTTTCTGGTAGTCCCCTGTCCTGATTTTCTACATTATCCAATTCTGCTGGTTCAGCTACAGTATGAACAAATGTATAAAATACAATACATACATTGCTAAGAGGATTTGACTTCAAGTTTGTATTATGATTGCGTAAAATCTGTTTTGTGTGAAATTGTGCATGACTCAGTGGTTCCTTTAGAGGGTCAAATATTAGATCTACTATGTACCGTATATATAAAGTGATGACATTTTTACTGCACCTGGTAGTTGTCTTAATGGTGAAGACAGCAACAGTCTTTCCTGATTCTCTACATAAAAAAATAATTTACAAGCATGTGAACCTATTCCTCTAACTGTAACAATAAACCTATTCCTCTAACTGTAACAATAGCAAGACGGAAAAGATTTTTGTAAGACATTCTGAAATAAAATAGTTGAATATATGAGACCATGCTGCTCAATAACTTTATACTCCCAGGAAATGTTAATTTTTGACAAAATCTTTTAGTACCAAAAGTATATACTTGATATGCTGGCATATTATCTACATATACTTGTACATGGACTCATACACAGTTATATAATGCTACAAGTTTCATAGTGTATCGTAGACACATGTAGCACATGTACAATGGCAGTTCCAGACATTTAGAATGGATTCCACTCTAAGTTATACTAGCAATAGATACTCTTAGTCAGTTGGACAAGTTGCACACGATAGAAAAAATTATATGGTTATGTGTAGCTTAGCCTTTGTTAGTAGAGCGGGTTAGCAAAATATTTGTGCACTTTGTGCAGAAAGTATGAAACTTTGCACATAGTACCTACCTACCATGAAGTGTATTTTGAGATGTGGAGCCATCGCAGATTTGACCTTTGGTGTCTTCTACAGTTCATTTTATGCTCAAAAATAGTGACCTTTGTCTATATATCACCCATACAACACTCAATTTGTTCAAACTAAGTGCCAAATTGAAGATCTTTATCCAAGAAACAAGTTGATACTTGTTGCAAGTTCATAGCATATTCCATTTCAAAGTTGCGGTAATCGTTACCAGCAGCAAAGTCATATAAAGTCAACCGCCCACACAATTACATCCTTAATCTACATTCTTTGTTTGCCATTCAATTATTTATTTTTTAATCTAACCATGAGCACTGCAGGTTACATATACAACCAAAACATGGAGAGATATCCAGGAGTGAGGCATAGGGATTATGTACAATACTCCTGTGAGATAAATCAACAAACGTCATAATTTATGTAGTTTTGTCATCAGATTAAACTTAAATTTGAAGTTCTTTATGGCTACAATTTGCTTCTGTATAACATTTTAATACATAAAACTCTAAGGTTTCACATGATACTATCAGTCACGTTTGCTGAAATGCCTTAAACGTATCAAACATACCATAATTTTGTGAACTGACTATAGGGAGATTATGGTCCTGAACTATACCTACATCTTGTATCCCTTAAATATATATTTGCCTTTAGAGACAAACACGTGGAGTCTGAAGGCATAACCAACTAGATAATTTGTGCTTCACAAATTGGTTCTATATAGCAAAATGTGTTCCATGTTTGCAAGTATAGCTAAAAAGCTAATGACTTCAAAAAAGTATTTTCCAAAGCTTTACGATAATAAAAATTTAGCATACAGGTTTTAGAAAAAGTATTATCAGTCAGACCTTCTTCTAGGAAATGACTAAAGGGGAGTAATAGGGGACGATGGTATAAAGATCTTTGTGTTCATAGCTAGTTTACACACATGGCATCTAAAGGGGCATGCCATGCACCCAGGATATTTTAGACTCCCCAGGTGCATTCTCAGGTACAACCTCTAAAGTACCTGAGAGTGACCTACAGTACCTGAGAATGATGAGAAGTAATCTCATGCTTGTATTCTCAGGTACAGTTCTGGGCTGTTGTACCAGGAAAAATACACATGTCATGAATTTCATTCAGTATTACAGTTGTTGTTGATGTATTCACTGAGATTTAGATTTATAGATTAAGGAGTTCATTTGTCAAAGGGGATAAAGGGGCACCCCCCCCCCCCCCCCCAAATGAACTATTACAGAACCACCGTTGTAGTTAAAAGTATTGATAGAGCAACATATGTATAATTATGAACTACTTTATTTAACTACCACAAGAGAGGAGGGTACATTCCCACCCCTGGATATCTCTCTCCACTTTTTGGTTGCACATGTGCTCATGGTGAGCTAAAAAAATATACACTAAAATTGAGTGGCAAACAAGAATGTAGATGAAGAGTGTAATATTGCATGAGTGGTTGGATTTATATGAATTTGCTGCTGGTAAAAACTACCATAACTTTGAAATGGAATATGCTATGAGCTTGCAACAAGTATCAACTTGTTTCTTGGATAAAGATCTTCAATTTGGCACCTAGTTTGGACAACGGTCACTATTTTTGAGCATAAAATGAACTGTAGAGGACACCAAAGGTCAAATCTGCGATGGCTCCACATCTCAAAATACACTTCATGGTAGGTAGGTACTATGTGCAAAGTTTCATACTTTCTGCACAAAGTGCACAATTTGCTCATTTTTGCTAGCTAAGCTGCTCTACTATGTAGAAAGATATGAATCTCAAATAACTACAACAAATATAGCTATACTTAAGGCCCTCAGAACATATAATTATGCAGTTGCAGCTGTCGGATTTTGTTAGTAAAATGTTGCTAGCTAATGCTTCTTGTCCATTAGTCATAAAATAACTATGATATCTTGAGTGATAAATTTACAATACTCCACTGCGAGAATTTATTTATTTATTAATGCTTTACAGTCTGTAGGGCACCTGGTCCTACAGCCTTCTCAAAGACTTTAGCTACTTAAGGTGTGTTTCAAAAGTTGGAGAAAGGAGAAAAAATCCATGACTGGACCTATAGGTAGCCTCGAACCTGCAGCCATCCGATTTACGCTCCAACACTTACAGGAGTCTACCTGGTGGTCAGGATGTTTTCTCCTTGTTATTTTCATGTAATTATATCCATAGGAATTCTAGAGAGTAACTCATTATCTCTAAGTACCCCAGGTAGAACCAAATGGACACTAGTTAATTTATTAGAATGGTTTGATAACATAATGGGTGGCTGGGTTTTGTCAATGGCTGGAGGAGTGTATGTGTGTGCACTCGTGAGAGTGTACACACATGCAGATATTTTGCCATAGTCTATACACTGTATGTACTGATCTGACTGTTCTTGTGTGCATGGACCCCATGTAGCTAACACATACTGAATACCAACCTGTGGTGTTGTCAGCTGGTTTATCTGTCTCAGTGGACAAAGCAGTGACAGTGGCTACAGGTTGATCAACACTATCTTGAGTTGCTTCTTCTTCAGTGTTCCTTGGCTTTTTACCTTTCCTTTTCTTCTTCGTCCTCTTCACTGATTTTTCCACGGGTGCAGCACTGGAGTCTGAGTCTGCTGCTGCCTGGGATGGCATGTCAGAGGAAGGATTGTAAATAGGATCTAACCGACTACGTAGTCTATTTAAAATGGGTGCTTCTATTGTAGAACTATTGGTATGAGGTTCAGTGGGCTGTTCTAGTGGTACACCATCGCGAGATGCAGCCTTGTTTGCCGAGTCCCTGGCGTGATCTGTTGGCTTTTGTCTTCTAAATTCTTTCCTTTTCTTAGTTGCATTATTGCTGGTAGTTGATTTCAGCAAATCTGAAACACTTATTGGTCCAGAATCTGTGTAACTCTGGCTTGACGGTAACTCTCGACCATCCATGATTCTTATTAATGCCCAACGTTACTCTTCAAATCGACCTGTTGCAAGACACTCTGTCCTTAGTCTGCAGTCAGGAAAAAATACATACCTCCAATATTGCCACAACTTTAATCCGTCTTCGGGTTTGTTTACTAAGTCAATTTGTTGCCAAGACACCCGAGGACGCTAAATGCGCATGCGTACATACTCATGTGATAGTAATAAGAGAGATAAAATGGCTACTGCGGACGAAGAGAGACATGTTGAGTTTCTCTCTGTCGTCACCGCTCATAATCTCTCCCTACATGAATTTTGTTTAATTCTAGATGAAATTACAAACTAGTAAGTTATAATAGCGTTATCGTTTGTCGATTTATACGCACTTTATTACAGTGAAACAGCCGTTAATGATGGCAGCTTAAACGCAGTTGATGTTTGCGCTCTGTTGTTGGCTGCCAATCAACTTTTTAAACGTAAAAAGTTCGGTAAGTTGACAACTGAGAATTAAACGTGCATTATTCTAATAAAAGTGCATGTGCAACTCAGCAAAATTCTGTTAAAACTCCATAGGATAATTTGACAGTAAAGTGTGTCATTGTGCTGCTATTGATTCGGGGCAAAGTCAATTCTTGAACCTTTAATTTTTAGAGATGCATAATTTTGTACTGTGTAAAAAGAGTGTACTGCCCTGGGGGGATTGTACTGAGTATTTGAAATATAGAATGTGCATTGATGGTCTTAGCTGTAGACATTGACTTTTTGATGGTATATTTTTATTTCCCAGCTTGTGTTGATGCTGCCAAACAGAAGCAGGTGTACAGAGTGTTATTGCAGTTTGCTCTCAAATCAATCACCCAGTGCAGTCCCAAGGATTCTCTGGTCTTCTTGATGCTCATAGCTCAGTTGTGTTATGGCAAAGATGCTCTATCTTCTGATGATCTACAGCTGTTAAATGGAGTTGTGAACTCTTACATTGATTCCTTGGATGGCCAAGATAAGGATACTAAAGGTCATTGTGTGTATTGTAACACGCACACACACACGGATACATGTGCATCACACCCACAAGTGTGACATACCTATGGTTACTGTTGCCGTAACAGTTCATATAGTTTTGTTACTGTAGATGCCCAGGAAGAGGAGGGCAAAGTTGAAGAGGACAAAGTTGAAGGTGACCAAGCAGCAACAGCACCAGTGCCACCACCAGCACAAAAGGAGACACTGAGTGTTGATCAGCTTTTTGAAAAATTTGACTCTTCTGGTCTTGCCCCGAAGTACTGCATATCAAATGATGCATACTATGACGAACATGTTGTGTCTGAGGATCAGTTTGCTGCTTGTTTGAAGAACGGCAGGACTGTGTTGAGGGAGCTGAAGGGTAGAAAGGAGCTGTTGAACTTTTGTCTATCTTTACCAGTTTTTAATTCCCTGCGAGAACACAGTAAAGCACCCAGCAAGTTTTTGACTGTTGGTACACCAGTAGGAGTTACAGATAACTCAGAATTACTTGACAGGTAACACATGCATATGGTGAGCAGAAAAGACCACAGTTGTTTTTTTATAGAGTGAAGCAGTTATATGTGGCAGTGCAGTCATCTCTGCTGGTTCTCACTATTCCTGACACTCTGGAGTCCTTGACTGAGGAACATATTGGTCAAGTGAAGGAGCTGCTCTGCCTATTGTTACAGGCTGCTGTTGCTGCTTATGCTGTACCTGTCACATCATTGACTAAAGCAGCTCGTCCTGACAATGGTAATATGCGCGTGTACGTGTACGTGTGTGCATAGTCAGCATATGTTTTATCATCTCTCCTACACAGACCAACAGCAATCAGAGGCCCAGTCTAGTGATAAGGAGAAGGTAGATGGAGAACAGTCATCATCAGCTACCACCAGTGACAAGATGGAGGTGGCTGAGTTGTTGCAACAATTGCAGTGTAGCAAGACAGTTGAGATGGTGTGTAATGTTCAGAATATGGTCAATGCCCTTCATGCCATCATATTGTCTTCAGTAAGTACACTTTAGTTGGTAGTACTAGTCACATATGTTGGAATTATTCTGTGTAGTTGAAGGCTTGTACTTGTGTGGAGTCAGAAATTGCAGAGTCTTCCAGAGTTAGTGGACATGTGAGTGGAAAAATTATTTGTGTGTACAAGTACTTCTGTTGTGGAAAGATGTAAATGTTAAATTATTTTTCTTGATTATACCAGTTGTATGTGGGTATATATATATTGTATGTGGGTATATATATATACCATGGTCACGTGAAACTTCAAAGGCGCCACTGGTTGCATATAGGGCATATACACCCCAACCCTCTCAGGTGAGTATATATATACCTACCTGAGGTGAGTATATATACTCACTCAGGTAAGTATATATTATACTCACCTGGGATGTCACGTGACACATTACTGTGTCACGATAATAGGCTGATAGCCCGATGTGGGTGGGTGAACGACGCCCACGCTAGCATGACTAATCACCCAGATGACTCGGGTTAATAGCCTTCGTCACGCTAGGCGATCAATCACCCCAGCCAGTACGAGTCCACCCACTGGACTCATTTTATACCCATACCTAGTGACTTTGATGATGAGTGGCAGCAAGTAACGTTGCTCCTACGTTTGTTGAATATGAACGGACAAGTCCTGGTGATATACAGTGATATGTTTACTAAGTCCCACAATCAATTTGATTCTTCATTGTGAGAGGGACGTTTCCAGCATGTCTACCATGCCAAACTATGGCGAATTAAGTGTAAGTATATACTTGAAGTTGGTTTGTGTACGTATGGCTTGTTAGTAAGTAATGTAGTGCGGATTAATTTAGAAACATGGTATATATCATATGAACCATGGCTCACTTCGGTGTATTGCACTTATATACACCCTTCCTCTGACTTCGGAGTCGGGGTGTATACAAGTGCAATACACCTCGTAGCCATGGTTTATATATTACATATATAGATAGATAGATAGATACTAGAAAGGGTCTTTTATAGTATGCTTTCAGTCAATAGAAATTAGTTATAATAAAAGAGTTTTTTGGGTCCCGTAAGGTTTGGCTTTATAGTTCCCTTACCTCCTACAAGAACAAAACTTGCAATATTGTATATTATACATTTCTTGGGTATTGAAGTGTTAGTTGTAGTGACTTGTATAAGTAGGTAGCGGACCACTTATCTCTTATCCAGTGTAACATATAAAATTATTGCCATTATATCTGTGTGCAGGTGTTGTTAAACTTGTGGGTGTTGATAACATATAACATATTTGGTGGCCTTCAACCATTATTGACTGGCAAGCCATTGATTGAACAGGATACTTCAGTAGGCAACAAGCCTTCAGCTGCTCTGAGGTGTGGTTGTGTGTGTGTGTGTGTGTGCATGTGTACGTACGTACGTACGTGTGCATGTGTACGTACGTGTGCATGTGTATGTACGTGCGTGCGTGCTGGTTTGTGATGTATGCCTATAGCATAAAGCAGAAAAAATTGTTATTTGTGTTACTAAAAATATTAATGGTATTCTGTGTCATTCCTACAGTTATGCCAAGCTGGCTGGCTGGTCAGTGGACCTGGTTACTAAAGGTTTCCAAGTGTTATGCCTTCTAGTGCAAGACTTGGAGTATGACGAATCCAACAAGTCAGACCAGTCTATCCCGTTTGCCGACCAACTGGACATCCTAGCCAGCTACACTCCATGGCAGAGGATGAGGATGTTGATAGCTTCAGTACCACTAGTAGACGTGTTGTTCACCTTATTGTGTAGCTCATATAAGAAGGTAACTAGTGCGTGTGTGTACGTGTGTTCTATTAGAGTAGTTTGCAGTGTGTGTTGCTGTTCACATGTTGTATTTCTATTTATTATTTCTGTTATAGGCTATTCAAGTGGTGAAGTCAACTACTAGTAGCACTGCTGGTGATGCTACTGAGGCAATTGTGGCAGCATCATCTACTGCTAGTAAACCATCTGGAAAGAAGAGTGATGGAAAGCCACCACCAGCTAGCTCTGACACGGCGGCAGCTGCTGCCACAACAGGCAAGGACACAACAGACTCAGCAACAAAAGAGGCAGCTGAAGAACACACTGGTAACTCTCCACCATTGTCCATTGCTTCTTCTGATGATATTTGTGAGTACAATCTATTCAGTGATGAGGACACTGGATCAGAGGCATCTCTTGGTGAGTGTACAGGCCAGCACATCTTTACAGATTTTTGCAATTGAATCCGTCCTGTTTGCAATTGATTTCGTCGCTTTTGCATTAGAATTTGTCGGGTTTGCACAAGAATTCGTCATAGCAACATTGACTGTAAGAAACCAGCCGCTCATCACAAGGTGAATCTTTTTCACCATGGATAATACCACTTGAGACACTAGAGAGTAATTGAAACTGGTTATAGGCAAAGCCATTAGCTGCCTGTGAAGTTAATTAACTTGTTTGCGAGTGACCACACCCATCGGAAGCCATAGCAGAAGAGTTATCTCCTCATAAAGAGTTGCTTACAACAGTTGTAGTTCAACAAGATCATGTATTAGCTGCTACATCTTGTTTTCGTGTTGACAGCAGCTGCCAATTTTGTTACGAATTCTTGTGCAAAGGCGATGAATTCTAATGCAAAGCAACGAAATCAATTGCAAACGAGACAAATTCTACTGCAAACAGGACGAAGTCAATTGCAAAGGTGATGAATTCAATTGTATAATCAGGTCACTGTATTAAGCTATTTTAATAATTTGTTAGGTTGGCACAAAGGCCAGTGCCCAGATTCATTGTGTGTGTGTGTGTGTGTGTGTGTGTGTGTGTGTGTGTGTGTGTGTGTGTGTGTGTGTGTGTGTGTGTGCTCGAATTCCTTGTTCCAATTACCTCCAAGCTTATGATTTTTTAAGTTGCAAATTGCAAATAGGTGACTGTTCAATTAGAGTAGTTGAGTAAGTGTATACCGTATAGCTGGTTATCTTCAAAGGGTTTTTATTTTCGAATGTTTCGAAGAGGCCCTTCTCTTTGAAAATAGATTCCAAAGTCCTGTTGTCTTCGAAAATAAATTCCCACAAGTAAGCATAACATGCTTTCATGTGATTGTACAACGTGTATTGTATTCTTTACAAGTTTAAACTCAGTAGTATCAATAACAGTTGAACTGCATCATTACTGCATCAATAGCCAGTAAACTATCCAGAATGGCCATTGTTGAGAATCCATGTCGTCTGCTGCTGTACCCTGATTTAGCCGACAATTGCCTCGCCAGTGGCTGCTAACTACTGTAATTACTCCTCTTTATTATAACTGTCTTCTTTCCAGTGTGCAAAAGTGGGGATTATTCCATCCTCGATTCCATCAGTAAGGCGAGCACACGTAGACTCTACGTATTTTTGTAATTTGTGACATGAATTTGTATTTGCTTGAAATCCACCTGTACTTCGAAATATTTATTCTTCGAATTTAAAACTTTGGATTTTACTGTTCTATGAAAATTTCTGGTTCGAAAATAACCAGCTATATACGATAATCAAATGGAGTTCTATGTGTATATAAGCTATATCAGCTTATAAGGCGGCAAAGAAAATAACCAGCTATATACGATAATCAAATGGAGTTCTATGTGTATATAAGCTATATCAGCTTATGAGGCGGCAAAGGAGCATGAAACTTGGTTCCATCACAATCCAAATTACGTCATGTTTTTGAATAAATTGCTACGAGTGTCGCGCACAATTAGTACATGGCGTCTACTAATGAGATTTTTCTTTCCTTATATGGAAACTAATCGCTAATGAATTTGGATTTCGATGGCACCCGGCAGGCAGTGTTAAAGTAAGTTTCATGCTCCTTCGGCAGCTCATAAGCTCCTGGCTATGTTATCTAAACAGTTTACTGAAGCTATATACAGCTGTTTAGATAATGGTGGTCTATGCTGCAATGTGTATATATATAATTCCAATATTTTATATTATATTTAGAGCCATGGCCGAACTTCCCAATGTGTGCCATGCAGTGGACCACTCCCATGAATTTTGAACAGGCCACACCCATCAATGAATCTGCTGTGCCTCCACCACCACCCCCGCCACTCCCTCCAAAGAGGAAAGTGTCACTACCCAAGTCAGAACAGCCATCATCACTGGGACCACGATTACCTCTGTTGCCACCTCGTGGAAAGAGCAGTGGTAACGATAACAAGTTGGGTGATGGAACAAGACGTAAACCAGTCCAGGTATTGATCATGTGTTGATTGAATGAAGCTAGTGTTGTTATTTGACTCCTGATGTTTATTTGAAATTCATCACATTTAATTCTATCATTTTCTAAGCATTGGTTTTGTGAACAATGTCGGTAATCAATCCTTTAGTTATAGTGTATCGTTAAAGTGTGTGTCGTATTTGGAAGTGGGCATATATACTTCACTAGAACAATTGGACAAAGATCTCGAATTATATCATTTATACTTACCCAAACAGGTCATGAAATGCCAACTTTTCTGTTATAAGTAGAAGCAAGAGTACGTTACTCTCCCTCTTCTATTATTATGTACTCTTGGTAGAAGTGATATTGTTAGTAGTATATATAGTAGGAGAATCACTGCTTTGTTATATTTATCATAGTTATGGTATGGTGTAGATGTCTGGATTGTGGACACTTGATAATTTTGTGTGTGTTTCCTATTCCAGTTTGTGAGGGTGGCACAATGTATTGTTGACTGCCTGTTGGCTGGTGTTGAACACACTCATCACAAAGCTTACCAAGATTACCTGAAGTATGTAATAGTACGTGTTGTTGTTGTGTGTGTGCGTGTGCATGCGTGCTTGTGTGGTTTATCGAAGTGTTCCTTGTTTTTCTGGATTAATGCTTACACATGTTTGTAGTGGCATAATACCCCTTTCGTATGGTCACTTTAAACCCCACATTCAACCCGGTTAACACGCTCAGTTAATGCATTCATATGACCACCTCAACCACATTGAACCCAGGTTGAACCTCAAAGTCATAACCAAGTTCAACCCTGCAAAGCAGTAGGCTGTTGAACTCTCAGTTTATGGCTTCAAAAGTGAGTTGCAGTTTTTAATGAATACATAAAATGTATTGAAGACAATTTTCACTCAATGAATACCATCATGTGATGATTGCTTGTGAACAGAAACTGTTGAATGTGGGTTATTCAACACCAGCTTGAACCCACTTTTGGGTGTCCATATGAAAAGGGTGTAACTGGCCCAGAGCACAGAAGTAGTTGCTAGCTATTTAGCATTATCAGGGATGCGTATCATAGGTGAGGTTTGTATTGACAGCCAGATGAGAGCATTGCTCTACTGCACTGTATGTGCAATACTTATGTCCGTTGTATGTTGTGCTGTAAAGTCTTAATAACATTATCCTCTAATGGTTTATAATATAACTTGGAATATGATATAGAGGATTGGTTACAAGGTTGCCTTTACATTTGTGTTAATTTCCATCTCAGTAATAATTCAGAGACTTTGATTGGAAGCTGAATAATAGTGCGTTATATATTTCCTAGCTAACATGACTGACCAATATGTATAGTACCACTAGATTGGTCATGACATCCTACAATTTGCAGAACTATGGAGGGATTGACCTATTGGTGTATATCTGTTCCCAAATTGTATGAAAAATTGGGAACTGCATCAGGAACGCTGACCACTATCTGCTAGTACTTCCACTCATGAAAGGAATTGTGACCATTTCTGCTCCACTAGCTTTCGATGCACTTGCAGTGAGGTCACCTTTCATCATTGATTCTCTGTTCTAGGTGCATTTCTTGCCTTCTGGTTGACTGTTTTTGACTTGGGTAGTTGTTGTTGGGTAGTTGTTGTTGGGTAGTTGTTGTTGGGTAGTTGTTGTTGGGTAGTTGTTGGGTAGTTGTCTGGCACTATGACACAAGCTACAATCCACACGCAACAAAAGTAAAAAGTGGTGTGAGCTACTTGTTATATGCAATGAAATCTTACAAAATATAAGTACACTTTCACTTCTCTCACATACAGGACTTCACTGACAATGGAGCACGTGTCACAGCTAGCTCAGGTGATCCAGAGTGTTGATGTGATCACTAGTGATGACCCCAACAAGTACAAACAACTAGTGGAGCTGGAAGAGTTTGGACAGTTTGCTGAGAAGTTACTACAACTAGTCCAGGAGATGATCACCAGTGAAGTGCTCAAGTATTCACTACAGGTAGGTATGACTTGTACAGTATATACAGTGAAAACTCATAATATGACAGAGTGTGATCCCAACAGGTCTAGCTCCATGTAAGTTCCAAAAGCAAGGTTTGCTACCTGATGGGTAGCTCTGCTGGTACAGAAGTATTATTTTTGTTTTTGTTTTCTTATATAGGATGTGTTGTTGAATGAGTTGGGATTATCCACTCGTTGTTGGCCACTACACATACCACCTCGATCATTGTTCATACTAGCTAGATTGCTGATCAGTCGACTGAAGAGCAGTAAGGATCAATCAGATGATGACCCACTGTGTCTGAGTGTGTGGAAAGGGTGAGTGAAGAAACATGTGACTATTCTATTAAACTATTTGATCATGCCCTTGAATGTAAGCATGCATGACAGTAAAAGTAATTAAGAACAATAGAATGTTCCTGTGACAGGCAGGCTTAAGAATGTCCTGAATGGGTTTGTCAAGAAAATATGGATGTGCCAATGTGGGCATTCCAGGTATATAGGGACTGCTCTATTAGAGAGTATTCAACTGTGTTTCCATTAGTAAGTGTATGTTCTAGCTATTAAAGTAAATAGTGCAATATTCATATTCAACTTTGAAAATAATCTGTCCTTTAATTGTTGTCATATCTCATAGGTACAAGTTGTTTAACTACACAGGTAGAAATGTGCCGATATAAGAAAACTAATACAAGAAACTATTGAAGCCAATACGATACTAATTTGATATACCCATAAACCCAAAGTGTACCTAATTTGGAAGTTAAACTATTTATTTTAACTACTGATGACAGGTTAAAAGTTATTTATAATCACTGACTAGTTGGTTACCCATGGTGATGTTCCTCTATTAACAACTCACACAATAGACACCCACAAATATTTTGATACATTTCCCTGCCAAGAATAGTTGGGATTACTCCGCTTTTTAATGGCTTGTGAAGATGGCTGGTTGTTGTGTTATGTTGTGTTCTTTTGTTCATTTTCTTACTACTTCACAGTGCTCAACACTGACTGTTTGTTGTGTGATTGTATTAAACAGTAGCCATGTGCACACTTAGATGGCTTTTGCATAGCGTTTTCAGTCAAGCAAGATAACTACCATTCCCAGCTGTGTTTGATGTATAAAGGGAATATAGTGTGGATAACACAGTGTCCTACAAGATTAGCATATCATAATCGGTTTTTAGCAGCAATATTGGCTCTCACCTACATTATCAAAATTTCTTTATTGGCCACTGATACCATATATTGGTACACCTCTATTATATATGTAGAACATATATCAACTTGTTTCATTTTGATTTTTTTATTCAGCTTGTTGACATCACTGGAGATTAATGCAAGTGTTGATTGTAAAGATAGTGAAGTGACGGAAGATCTTGATGTGACCAACCTACAACTACTATTGGTAGTGTTCCACCGATTGTCTACTGCTTCACAGAGTGACTTGTTGTCCCTTTGTGTGGGGTCATTGATAAGAGTGTCTGGAGTTGTTAGGTATTTTATTTTGGGCTGTTTGAGGGGGTTCCGTACAAATTGGCGCTAAAAGGGCTTTGTTTCCTACACTACTATAGGGGAGATTTAGTGCCATGTGGCACTTAAATCTCCCGTATATCAATGCAGGTTACTGTATTGTGCTCCAGCACTAAATCTTCCCTACATTAATGTAGGAACTGTATTGTGTTCAAGCACTAAATTCCAAATAGATTATAGAATCTAAGTGGTTCATTACACATGTGCGATGTCATTTGTATCCTGTTGCATAAGCAGTAGAATCCTTTGATTGTGAATGAACAACATATTTGTGACTGGGGCTTTAGTTTCTTGATTTTTTTGGTTAAAGATGGATGCTGAGAACCTCTTCAATATTCATCGGAGCCTCAGTAGGTTTAAATGTCTAAACATAAATATCATATAGTGTACAGTAGGACCTCCATTATCCGAACACCTGTGTGCCTGTTCAATCGTAAAAGTGTTCAGATAAGTGAATTCATATTATGTACAGAGTTCCAGTTCCTTCCTTTGCCAGACATGTCAGCTATAGCTCAAGGAGTTAACAAGATAGGGAGGTGTTAATGGTTAGTAATTAAAACAGAATTACATTTATAATGAAGTCTGTTGAAATGAAGAAATGCAAAACCAGAAATAACGAGATGGCATGCATGATATGATACTAGTATAATGTTTTAAAGTCATACACCTGCCGCTATACTTAGTGAACGTTTAATTTACAAAACTAAGAACAGTACAAGAAGCTCCAATCCAAACAACCTTATATGGTAGTGATGAAGAAATAAAGAACGTTGTAGCTGCATATGCGGGAAGGTATGTAAAACAGTGATGAAATTAAGCCTGTGGCCTTATCCATGGTCTAAATACATTGGTTACCTTCCAGAGCATCTACTGTACAAGTAGCCAACAGCTAAGTTTCCTGCCATTTTAGATAGGATGTTGAGTGTATCAGGTGAGCTCCAGTAGGGGTAGTGGGAGATGTTGCCTACAAAATGAAAAAGGAGCACGTGGGGAGGAATTATGGACCTTTCGAGTATCAACACTACAGCACAGGTGTTTATTCAACATTACAGAACTGTACAGCCATATGCAGTTACCCCAGGCTGGCCAATGCCCCAGACTGCTCTTACAGCTCGCCCACTGTGGTGCTTGGGAAAGTACGTAACCATCAAAATTAAACCACTCAAGTCTACCTGATTTTGATTATGAAATTTGATCCAGTAGTTATTCATGTAGCTTTGTGTTCTTGGTGAAAAATCTTATCTGCTGTCATAGCAAGAGTACATAATAAAAATAGGGAGCCCTTCCTATTTTTATTATGTACTCATGGTCATAGGCAATAAGACCAGTCTTTTTTTTTTTCAAATCCAATCCTAGGATATAACTAAACTCCACAATCAGTTGTGACATGACAGCATATATAATTGACCACGGAAGCTCATAAGCATAATTATTTGGAGCACATACTTATCTTGTCTGCAAGGCTTTTTAATAGCCCAAAGTGCGACACAAGGTGGGTAGGTTTGATGATGATCTTGACCAAAACTATTGTGATCCCTATTATGCAGTACAGCATAACTGTTATGGGCTTTTCTGTTAAAACAAGTTGATGTTGTGGTTCTAAAACCAGACGCCATGCAGCTAGCCAACTCATCGGAAATTTACCAACTATATGTACATTACTATTTTATTATAGGTTTTCGATTGTACAATAATACTTAATTAATTTATTGTAATTCTCGTATTTTGTAATTCTTCAATTATGTTGCTATACGTTGCTAAGGAAACAAACTACTTTTAACAACATATTACGCACAGAAGTATCTTCTAAACTGTTTCATAGTTTGACTATCGTGTTTTTTCCACAAATTCTCTCGACAAAGCCTCAAAACTTCTCTTCATTTTTGTTTGCGTACGTAGAGGCTACGCCCCCTTTCCAATTCGAAGGGATAGGCTATTCCCGGTAGTCTATGAGGCCTGCACAGTTATTTTTCAGTTGTTAAACGCCTGTGAAACCTGAAGGGAAGGTAATTCACAAAGTCTGAGGAGAGTCTCCACACCCGTATTTCAGACTACTGAAAAGAAACCACCTCAGAACAAAGTTTACCTGTGTGGAAGTTTATACAGACTTCATTTAACTTTTACTTCTTACGTAAAAGCTGTTTTCCATTTTACAGTTTTGCTCACTTGGGTGTGTACGGACAAAATAGGTATACACACGCACTTTTACGAAAACAATGTCAGTAAACCAGGTTTTAAGAAAAATTACAGTTTCACTTTTCCTTCATGATGGTTGGGCGCTATTACAGGCTATTTGTGGAATTTCTACTGAAGATTACATTTCTATTTAAGTCTCACCTCCTGCTACCTAACATCACCCCACTTTGATCGTGCCATTAGTTTAGTTGAGTACAAAACAAAAAAAACTGGTAAATCATCATGACGCTTTTGTAGTTCTATTTTTCTCTCCATATTGCACTTGTTACAGTGCTATGACTTGTATGTGTACAGTACTACTACTATACTGTAGCCACAGTGTATACAGAAGTTACTGTACCTGTTACTAACAGGTCTGGTGCACTAGTATCACCATTACCAGTGTCAAGACTTCTACTAGTGTTTGACTATATGGTGAATATGATATCCGGGGAGAAGTCTTCACACTTTGAAGTGCTCCTGCAACAAGTGAGACTAGTTGTAGTGCGTGCATGCACATACGTGTAACAGGCATAATGTGTATTTTGTACAGTTATGGTTTATGTACATACTCAAGAGATAACTAGAAACTTGTTGATCCTCCATTAGGTCAACAAGAACATATTCAAGGTTGCTCCATCATTTTCCCGCACCTTGTCATCCAGTCCTGATTGCCTACCCAGCACACTAGAGGTGAACTATCGTACCATCCTGTCCAAACTGAGCTCTAAGAAGGGAACTGATGAGCAGGGGAACAAGAAACAGAAGAACAAGAAAACTGAACCAAAACCAGACACACTAGATGGTAAGTTATTATGTGTCAAATGAAAGGGTGTTCTATAGCAGAGGCTTGTTACTACGTTCCTGTGAAATTTGTGTGTCCAGTTGTTACTATGGTAACTGGTTCACGTGAAGCACACAGGTAGAGCAACTGGTGATTTTCTGTGCCACTAGTTAGTATAGTGTAACAATGTGGCCCCGTAGTCACCATACATCGTGTACTGTGTATAATGTATATATTATATTGAGTGTGTGTAGTGTTTTGTGTATGTAGTGACATTTTTTGTATTGTATTTGATTCATTGTAGAACAATAAACAAACTGACTACATTTTGCTGTCATTAGTACTCAACATGTTAGCCTGCATTAGTTAGTGATCTGGTTGTTTCTCTTCCAGCAATGGTGCCAAGATTTTATGAGATCAGAGGACGTCCTGGTAAAGATGATGAGTCTTGGGAGGAAGAGGAAAGAGAAGGGGAAGAAGAAGTGGAGGTATGGACAGCAACACACAACTTACACAATAATGAAGAAAGCTCTACCTGTTGAAGAGAATTTGTTAGTTTTAAAAATACACATATACTAGATCCTACACTTAGTTCAGTCTTTGTATGAGGTAGTGTCATGTTGTTCAGGTGATCAAGTTATTACTCACCTATTCTGGTGATGATGGAGACTACAATGACTTGTATGATGCTCTGGTGACTTTGATGGTGACTGGAGCTGATGAAACTCTACCCATGGAACCCCAGCAATCGCGAGTGTTGGTCAGTGTGTGTGTTTGTGTGTGTGTTTTTGTACATTTGTAAATGCTTCATACACACACATGCTTTATCCACTCTACACCTGTATACTTTTTACACCGCCACACATTGTTGTGCTTATGTTATACTGTTTCTCCTCCAGTCAGCCATGGCAGTACGTCATTGTTTTGGTCTTTGTTGGGAACTGCTCAACCATCTTCCACCATCAGGAAGATTTCTTAAAGCACTTCTTGCCCAGGAAAATTTCTCTATAAAGGTATTAAATTATGACATGTACACATTGCTATAGTGCATGTGTGTGGGATTAAAATTGGCTTGGTGGGATGTTCTTAATGTTGGTGTAACTTACCTGTATCATATACGTATATTTTGTATGTTGTTAGGATTCATCCAGTGCTTCACGATTTATTCACTCCCTGCGTGTTTGCTTCAAGTTCAGTTCCCAGCTCACTGATCCATCAGATATCATTGTAAGTGAGCTTGTACTGTTGGAATCTGTTTATCAGGATACTTGAAAATAAGGACACTTGTATAGTCTGGACACTTGTTAATGGTCCCAAAGTATCCATTAGCATGTAAATTGACCTGTAAAATCAGGACACCTTGATAATCGGGATACTCCCAAAGTGTCCTTAATACACAGGGTTCACTGTAATATGTGTATTGTGTTTTGTAATTTGCCTGCATAGCTAAGTTTTGTATGTCGGGGATAGTACAACAGGCAAAAGAATGAGGAAGCTAGGTGTCAACCTTGCTGCACAACTACCAAATATTGATATCATGTATACCAGTTTTGGAGGAGGACCTGTCTCCCTCAGGAAATTATAAAACTTAGCTATACTATTTTTACTTGTTACACACCGGGAAAGACTGAAAGTCTACAGTTCAAGTGGTAAAACCAGCTCCTTTTTAACATAGTAATGTTCCAAGACTACTGAAGAGCTGTGCTGGTAAATGATAATATAATTGTTACTATAGCCCATCTAGTCTTCCTTCTCTATGCCTAGCTAAGTAAGTAAGTTAGTTTATACGATCATTAGTTCATAATAATGACTAAATTTAGGTGGTGAGACCTAGCATGCAGGTGGAGAATCTGAAACACAAAATTAACAATAAGTGGTGTTTTGCAAATGTGTTAGGGCAGTGTTTTGACAGGCTAGAAGGACTTAGCTCCTGCACCTAGACAATCGCAATCAATATACTCTAATAGAACAGTTAGGTATATAGCTGAAACAATTTTATAATATATGTTCAACCTGTCAGGTAAAAGTCCATGAAACAAGTAGTCTGGTCTAAAGTGTTGCTATTTGTAATGTTTTGTCTCATTAGGATGCCTTGATAATGTCTGGACAAGAAGATGCGGATGAAGTTGTTGGAAAAGTGACGTCGTTGTCCTCCAGTGAGCAAACTAACTCTTTGGTGATCACAATTCTTGGCAAGGTCAGTAATACTATGTAAAGATATTTCATTTTGAATCACTATAAAATAATTCAACAGTTGTGATCCTCTCAGCGAAAACCCGTCTAGTTTGCACAACCTCTGAATTATTTTTTTAATTTCTCAGCATTATCTGCATTGTCCAAGGAATGGTTCACCAAAGTTTCAGCCTTCTGTGGTGAGTAGTTATGGAATTACAGCGCTAGAAAGTAGGAAGAACAAGGAAATCGATTTGTACAGTGACTATACTAAAAATAAACTACGTACAGGAGCTTGCATTTGCAGCCATAACTTCTAGTCTACAAAGTTGGAATTTGGCTTACAATGTTCACTGTGGATTGGCAGATCAACCAAGGTATAGTTTTAGCCCTGCAGTTACTTACACATAGGCATATGAAGGCGGTTTTGTTGAAGAAATGGTGATAATTTTGTTTACGTCTACTGCTTCGTAAACAAAACGCACGTGACATGCAAACCATTGGGGTTACAGAAATGAAACAAAGATTTTCGAACTCCCCATGAGTAGACGAATAAGTTGATGTATAGTTTTAATCAATTTGAGTCTTCCTTCTTCAAGTACTGGCCTGATAAAAACTTGCATATTTTTTCTTGTAGCATGTGTAATTTTATGAATTATTTTTAAGTTTTGATTTTCTCAATACACATGCTTGTGCGAACTAGACAGGTTTTTGCTGAGACAGTCATAATTATGCCATATTATTTCCCTCCTGCTATTTGTTCTATACTAGTAATTCACCAATTATGCTACTGTATTTGGTGATGTATTTTAAATTACCCAGCTGTGTGAAGACACCTCAGACATGCAGCCATCGCTGGTGACGATAATTGCAATAGACATTTTAGTGAACTTGTTAGACATGGAGATCTCCAGCTACCTCACCATCTCAGATAGCATGACTGAAGAAGAGAAACCACCTACAGAGCCTGACAACACGAAAACAGACTCTGTAGATAGTGCTGCTGAAGTTCCAAGTGATGACAAACCCAGTGATGATGCTAAGGGTGGTCAGGATCAACCTGCTGAACCGGAAAAACCTGTTCAACTTGCTGAGAAAGAGAAACGAATTGTAGATACAGTGTCTATATTGTGTAGCAGATTGTTACCGAGGCTTATTTCTTATGCTCATACATTCATTCTTAGCAGCTTGAAGAATAGTGAAACAGAATCGAAGGCTTCACTTACTGATGTCTATGACATTTTGCTGTCTGTTGCTGGAATTAAATCATCGATGTTTGGGATTTCAGGAAATACAACTCTATTTGCAAATCACTTGCCAGATGTGATAAAAGAAATGCTAAAGTCTTGGTCAAGTTCTTTACTCCTTGGTGATGCCAATAACGCTCCTAATAATAACAGGAGAGAGGCATTATTTAGCATATCGCTGGAAGCACATTTTTCAGCCATTGCTGGCTACAGACCCTTTGATCCATCAAGGAGTCTTAAAACAGCAATGTTGTGCTTGATTAAACTATCTAGCCGTCTACAACAGCTTAGCCCTGGTGAAAACTTCACTCACTTCATAGCTCCCTTGTATACCGATGCAGTCAGTGGCTTTGTGTTGGAAAGCAAGGAGAAGTTTGCTTGGGGTGACGAGAAAGCTTTAGCTCTTGATGCTAGCAAATTATTAATCGTGAACTGTTTCCGCCTCATCTGCAATCCAAAACTACAAGATCATGACATCTATGGTGGGCTACTTTCGGACACTTTGACTTTATTCAATTATCTCCTTGATTGTTCTTCGGTCTGGCCCGCCCTGTCTCTACTGTATCTTAATGATCCACCCACCGGTATAGTGATCGTATTAGTAATATGTGTGTGTGTGTGTGTTTGTCTACTGCAATGTTTTTAACTGATTTTAAACTAGCTGCATTTTGTGTTTGTTTGTGTTCACAGATCTAGCTACATTGGTGATGGCTACCTCCAAGGATGCACTACCCAGTAAGGTAGCTTGTCAGGGAGTCACGTTACTTCACAAAGTTGTTGAGGCTAGTAACAAGCTAGTGGAGCCACACTTGGTCCTCATGTGTCACCAAATTACCAGCCTAACCAGCCGTCCATTAGATGAGGTATTTGAATGGACAAAGAAGTTGATATTTGGACGTGAAGGACATGAAACTGATTCTGAGTCTCAAGCTGTTGCCAACATGAATCAACTTAAGAATTTCATCACTGCTTTAGTTGAAGAAGATTGGTAAGCATTGTGTAGCATTCAGCATTGTATAGCATTCAGCATTGCAGCAACGTATGTGTTTTCATGTACATACTGTAAAGCTTTTAACACTGTTGGTATAACCAAATACCTTTGAGTTTTTTTATAAATTAGAACCCACAATCAATTATTCTGATGGTGGTTATAAATACAGTTTGAAGACAGTTGTTAGTTAGCTTCTGGTGATGACAAATTAGATGACGAATCTGAAGAGCAATCTATTTGCTCACCTTGTTGAGTATCGAGGCATTTGTCTGAGGAAGCTAATGTCTTTCTGCCACACATTGTAAAAGGAAAAAGTAGTTGGAAGAAATAATGAGAAAAGGCTTAAATCGAAATGCTGGTGTATGTATGCATGGGGTTGGATTATACTCAATTTTATACAATATCCGATGCATTCTTCTTGTAAGTAGGATACAATATCAATGTGGTTAAAACTCAGGCAAAGCCTGCTGAAGTAGCTTAGTGTGTACAATACTTGATTGAGACTTGCTGCAAGTACAATTAGTTATAAATTATGATATTTGTAATATCCATTGTTTCAATTTTTAATTAAATGATTATATGATCTGCCATTATCAGTATCAACTCTTTATCGATACTCACTTTGAATTGTATTGTGTTTGTGATACAGTTATCCTATCTGCTGCGTTTAAATTATTTGTACTGTATATTCTAGTGCAGTGGATCGATCATTTTGTAAGCTGTTACTGTGTGAGCTATTACTACCCCAGGGTGGGGAACTACTATCTTATATGATATCAAAGAAGCATCCATTACAACGGTTCACTGTATTGCTGAGCTGTATCTTCTTGTTGGCACCAGTGGTGGATCAGTCTTACATCACTATAGTGGCAACTCTATCTGGGTGGATCTCGAATGGGTAATGGATTTGTAGTCATAATTGTTGTATAGTGAAATTTTAAAATACAGTGGGACATTGATTATCCGAAGCACGTACATACACACGCACGCACGCACACACAATACAAAGCATACAAGTATATGGTTTTTGTCACATACAGGACGTTTGTTGATTTGGAGTGTGAAGACAACAAGGCGAAGGATGGACTACTGGAGATAGTAGCATCCATCATGGACTACATCTCTACCATCACTACAGCACTACAGTACATCAATAACAAGTAAGACTGTAGTCCATTGGATTGTCTATATAAGGGAAATGCCGCTTATCCTCGTGTGCAATTCCAAACATTACTGCTGAAGAATTGTGATTGTCTGTATGTTGGCTTTTGGTAAAGTAAAATCACGTTTAGCTTCCACCTAACCCTTGCATTATTGTGGCTACCTCATCTATATAGTAGGACCCCTAATGAAACTACATGACCTCATTAATAAGGCCACTTCGTTATAGGCCTAATTAATTTGGTTCCATAAGTGGCCCTACCCTAACAAAAATTTGCATGCATGTGTATGCATGCAAGATGTGAACTTTTGCCAACACTGTGCACACAAACTGCATGTGAGTATTTCGCCCAGAGGCACGCATACAATGTGACTGCATTTGGTTTGCATACCAATGCATGCATGCGATTTGCATGCAATTTGTTTGTGTTATAAATTAGTCCATATGTGCTTGTGCATGTGTGCAGTTTGCATGCAATTTGTATGTTAGTGTGCGCATGCATGCAGTATATAAGTTTTTGTTAACAAACATTTGTAATTATATTTTCGTATGCTAATTACAGTTATTTATAAATATTCTGAAATAAATACATGCATGTTAAATACAGTTAATAGGTAGCATATATGCATGTGTATATAGGTATATACTCAAGTCATGTTCTTGGCAGATCTTCGTGCTACTGCACAAGCACTATTCACCACGCTGTTGAAAGTCTGGGGTGTTAAGTCTTTGGAATTTTCTGTTCCAGCGTATGTAGCAAAGATCATCTCTGTAATTTAAGCAGTACGTACATAACATTAAATAATTGTATATACAGATGGGTACCTTTGATTTCGAGCAGCTTTGCTTCATCAAGTTTGTTAAACTTCGCGTCTTTTCTTCCCACAGCACAGGAATTTCCAAGCATATTTACCCCAAACTTCAATAGTAAAAGTTTGCGTAGTGCAAGTTTCCATCCAAGAGTCGTGTTAGAAAGAATAAGTTGTACTGTAGCTGAACCATCATTCGTCTTCCGAATGCTACTACTGTTTGAAGATATTATGTCCTCCAAGCGTGCCAACCTCTCTTTAATGTCAGCCACTTCTCTGCTGAGGCTAACAAAGGGCTGTACATCATTCAAGCCCCCTTCGCTTTGCTCAACGGATCTTAGGACTTCCAGCAATCCATCGTCTAATAAATCTGCAAACAGTGGTGGTGGTTGTAATGTAGCTGCTGGTTCAACCTGGTGGCTGGTGGTTGGTAAGGTAGCTGCTGGAAGTGCTGGTATAAAATGGTGGCTAGTGGTTGGAAAGGTAGCTGCTGGAAAAGCTGGCACAACATGGTGGCTGGTAGATGGTAAGGTAGCTGCTGGAAGTGATGGTGTAACATGGTGTCTGGTAGTTGGTAAGGTAGCTGCTGGGAGTGCTGGTATAACATGTTGTCTGGTAGTTGGTAAGGTAGCTGCTGGAAGTGCTGGTATAACATGGTGTCTGGTAGTTGGTAAGGTAGCTGCTGGGAGTGCTGGTAAAACATGGTGTCTGGTAGTTGGTAAGGTAGCTGCTGGAAGTGATGGTATAACATGGTGGGTGGTAGTTGGTAAGGTAGCTGCTTGGAGTGCTGGTACAACATGGTGGCCAGTGTTAGTAGTGGGTAGGATGTCTTGCATGGTGGTAACTGGTACAGTGGTGGTGGTGGACATCAACTGCATTATTGGCAATGGTGGTGGCAGTGGAGGTACTTCTTCCTCCTCTTCATAAAATTCACTATGAAATTCTTTCCTTGCCTTTTGAATCGACTTTTGAGCAGCTTTTTGCTTGCATTTTAAAGATTTAAGTTGTTGGACTGTGTCAGGCTCACATGCCTTTTTCATCGCGGCGACAAGTGGAGGTTTGTCATTACCTAGATACATCAGTGACACTTATTATAATGCTATCTATAGCAATTACACCAGCACATACCAACTGCCACAATTGTTGCTCCATATGATCTCCCCTTCCATTTAGCTGTTATGTCTTCCCCAGGTTTTATCTCCCCTTGAACCACAGTCCTAGATGCCTGTACACTGTGTAGTTCAGTACCAGTCCAAATAATGTGTACAAACTTTGGGTTTGTCATCTTGTAGTGGTGAGACAGCCCACCTGCTGTTTATGGTAAGAAAAATGTATTTACCAGGAAGCCAATTACATACCTGTACAAACCCACAAACCAATGTGTGGCTTCTTGCGCTAATAAACGCCTGTTGTATCGCCAATAAAGCGCCTGCTGGTTACAGCTTCTTCTCGGAGTAAAACTGCTTACAAATACGAGCGCACCTGCCTAACGAATTTTGCCAAAGTAACAGTAAGTAACTAGCGCGCTTTTAGTGTAACAAAACGAAATGCGATACATCGCCGGATACTCACATAGAAAATTTACAACATGGCAACGTTGAATCAAAGCCAAAGGGGGCCTTACAATACGTATTTGGCGACAGAAAATCCACTCATGAATATGCCTAGACGAACTCGTTACCATTACAGCAAGTGTCTTTATGCAGGTAATTTTCTAACCAGCTGTTTTGTGTGAGTACCAAATTTTTACTTCTTGTATGACTTTAGTGGGGTGCCTTAAATTACCACAGAAGTATTTTGACATTACTATTAAAGGGATAGTGCATCGGTATCGAAGCCGTTCAATTCCGCGTTATTTCACTGCCAGCGAAATCATCGCACAACTGGAATTTTACAGGCGCCTCATGATAATCGCTGTGTAGCGTGCTGACCATTCACCTGGTTGTGATACATGAACACAGGTTGTTGTAGTGTAGTGTTATTTCATACAGCTGTGCCTCGCTATGCTTTCACAGCAGTAGGTGTTTACAAAGCTTACAAACTTCGCCCACTACTTTATTAATTTACGTCATGCAATTAGGTAATGTTGCATCATAAACTTAAATGGCTTCACCGTGTAAACAATACTGGTACACTGTCCCTTTAATTAATCCATCCTTGTTGAATAGTGCCTGTTAATCTGGCCTTGTAGCCAGCTGTAGTTGCTTATTATTTGCAAGAGAGAGCACTGATAGTGGTGTTTCCCTCAATCTATCCATCAAGTTTTAAAAGTTTAATGGTTGTTTTACTGTTATAGCCCTTTGACATCTTCTTTGCTTTCTACACAAATGATGTCACATAAGAATGAGCTTCACGTTGGAGTAATATGTGTAGAAAGCAAAGATGTATCCACCAAAAAACACAGTTTCGTAGTTAACAGAAGCTTAAGGCACCCCACAGAAGCTATAAACTTAATTACATACTTTGTTTGCTTATGATACAATGCCTTTGGCTTTTAACAAGGGGTGGGTTACTACCAATAGTCCTGTAGAACCATCTGCAACAGGGATCAAGGTTTTTGATCGATGAAAATATACCTTGATCACAAAAAAGCCTTGATTGCTCGATGATTTAGCATATATTTTCGTAAATTCTTATTTTGTTTGTGAGCTAGCTTAATCAACACTTTCTAGAATGTCTTGATCGCTTGATTCAGTGCTAATTTACCCCTTGATCACTTGATTTGATCCCAGTTGTAGATGGTTCTACAGGACTAATTGTAGTAACTATCTGATGTTTAAGTAACACAGGGAAGGTGCCTGCCTTAGATCTTGTCATTCAAACATAGTATGACCCAGCAAAATTCGCCATGCATGGATGACTACATGTAAAGTTATTTGCTTAAAGCAGAGTGCTTAGATAACATGTACTACAGGACAACAATGTAATTGACACGATCGTCTTAATCCTTCCTTGTTAATCTTTCCAGTCAAATCACACGTTGATTCTCCTACTGTTGAACGTCTTATAACAGGTGAGTTGTTTAGGGTTGTTTGTGCCATTTAATTATGACACCTGGTACATATATAGACAACACTTGCATTATTGCTAACTCTGAAAATGAACCAAGTATACAAAATCAGGACAACAATGAAGATGTGCTACCAGATGTTGAAATGAGTGATGATATGGCTAGTAACTATGGTGATGAGCCATATAACTATGGTGATGAGCCATATGACTATGGTGACGAGCCATACAGAGAACAAGGATACATACAAGATGAAGAACAGAGAAGTTATGCCAGCCTAGATGTTGAGCACACTACTACTACTGACAAAGAATGTGAACCAGAGAGAGAGTGTAGTGAAAATAACCATGTGGATGAGCAATCAGACAGTGACCTATCATTCAGTGACTCAGATAGTGACCATGAGCAATTTGTCAGTGAATCAGACAATAACCGTGAACAAAAAGACAGTGACCACCAACAGGACGGTCAGCAACATAATGCTAGTAGTCCTAACACAGATGTCCCTTTATATCCTGGTGCAACAATTACACTGAAAGTAACTATGATTTTACTTCTGACCTTTGTGGTACGTCATAACCTGAGTAACGAAGCAATTTCAGATCTTTTGTACCTCATTGAACTGATTTGCCCAAAGCCAAATTTGTGTTGTACAACTGTACACAAGTTCAAAAAGTATTTTTCCTATTTAGTTACTCCAGTAAAACTGTGTTACTACTGTCCAACTTGCTTCTCGGAACTTTCAGCAAAGGATACAGTTTGCAGCATATGTAATTCAATCTTCCAGTCTGCTAAGGATATGGCTTACTTTTTGCATTTTTCGATATCAACTCAAATCAGGGCTTTGTTCTCAAAACAGAAATTTTTAGCTGGTTTAAGCCATAGGTTTCAGAGGCAGAAGCAACATATAGATAATTACGAAGATGTTTATGATGGATCATTATATAAGAAGCTGATGTCTCCAGGTGGTGTTCTAGAAAGTATGAACAATCTCTCCCTTCTGTGGAACGTTGATGGCATTCCTTTATTTAAGTCATCCAAGTATAGCTTATGGCCTATGTACTTTGTAATTAATGAACTACCACACAGGCAAAGAATTTTGAAGGAAAACTGTATTTTAGCAGGTTTGTGGTTTGGAGAGGCAAAACCAAATATGGGTATTTATTTAAAAACTATTGTAAAGGAGCTGATAACATTGGAGAATCCTGGCATAGTAATTTCTTCTCCCTTCGTACCTTTGCCCTTCCTGTGTAAGGCCATCTTACTAGCAGGAAGCTGTGATCTTCCAGCCAAATGTTTAGTACTGAACTCAATGCAGTTCAATGGTAACTATGGTTGTAACAAGTGCCTTCAATCTGGTGAAACTTTTTACACAAGTGAACAAGGTCATGGCCACACTCACGTATATTTATTTAATGCAATGGATCCGACTGGACCAAAACGCAATGCAGATTTACATGAAAAAGATGCCAGAGAAGCTTGCCAGAAAGATACAGTTGTTAATGGCATAAAAGGTCCCAGCTGGTTAATGAAACTACAGCACCATGATATTATTGCTGGCACTTCAATAGATTATATGCATTGTACACTACTTGGAGTGATGAAGGCCTTATTGTCCTTGTGGTTCGGCACTGAACATAGCAGAGAAAGCTATTATATTGGCAAGTATGTTTCATTAGTTGACAAACGCCTAAAAGAAATTAAGCCTCCATCCATAATCAGCCGGAAACCTCGAGCAATTTCAGAGCACTTCAAATACTACAAGGCCTCAGAGCTCAGGTCCTTTTTACTGTATTACTCCTTGCCAGTTTTATTTGGAATTTTACCTCCTGAATATTGGAATCACTTTTCTTTGTTGTCCATGTCTATCTATATCCTGTTGCAACCTTCAATTTCAAATGTGCACTTACAGTTTTGTCAGAGATCTTTAATGAAATTTTGTCATGATTTTCAAAATTTGTATGGTTACCGGTACATGTCTGCTAATGTACACTTGTTACTCCATCTGCCAGACACAGTGAAAGAGTTGGGCCCACTGTGGGCATATTCTTGTTTTCATTTTGAGGGACTAAATGGAATACTTAAAGGACTTGTTCGTGGAACCCATCAGATTGATAAACAACTCACGACATCATTCTCGTACTTGCAACATTTGCCTGCTCTTGCAGATGATTTTGTACACATGAAATTGTATCACCAGGCTTTTAAGCGCATTCACTACCAGCATAATCCTGCAGATAACAGAACTACTCAATGTCCAAATATACAGTTTTTAGGAAAGTCATTTAAAAATTCAGTATCTGCAAGTGAACAAGTTATTTTAGGTTGCCAAGACCTCTCTCGTGTTGTGAAATACCTACGTATAAAAATTCACGGTATCCCTTTTTACAGTTACGATTGGAAAAGAAATGCAACACAAAGGAATAACTCAGCATTGGCCTACTTTGTGAACAATCAAATTCACTATGGTATTGCAAAAAGTTTTTACCATGACACACTTTGTTCATCAGTGTACTGCGTGCTGACCAAACTGATACCCTGTGATGGTCCATGTGATAACACACCTCATGTTTCAACTTTTATGCCGTACAACCAAGCTTCAGAAATTATAGCGATTCCTGTAGAACAAATATTAGGTCCTTGTGTGTATATTTCTTTTGCTAGTGTGAAAGATTATGTGTATGTAGCAATGCTTGTAAATACATTAGAAAAAGATTAGTATTATGACACCTTTGAATTTGTATTGAACTTAATGTCGGTCACGTGAAATCCAGTTATACCTCACTGTGTTGCCTTACGACTTTGCCAGCAAACAAAACTGGTACACAGTGGTTCTTTGTGTGGTGTTGCATTCTGACTTGTCAGTACCCACGCTAAAGTACTGTTTTGCATTGTTGTGGTTTTGCAAGCCCATAGTGTGTCTTTAATTTGCAAGAGTTGAGGAATCAATGACAGGTGGCTTTTTAGGTGCTGCCAGTTGACCATTGTTGTTCCTGGCTTAATATTGTAATGTAGCCGCAACAAATAACTATTAAGCTCTTAATAATGCACATGTAGCTATACGTAGCAATTATATAGTTGTAAATAATAATATTGCAGAATGTTAACAAGTTGCGTGTAAACAATATAGCAACAAACAGTTATTAAAATGATGTTGTCGAATGTTAACAAGTTGCATGCAAACAATATAGCAACAAACAGTTATTAAAATGATGTTGTCGAATGTTAACAAGTTGCATGCAAACAATATAGCAACAAACAGTTATTAAAATGATGTTGTCGAATGTTAACAAGTTGCATGCAAACAATATAGCAACAAACAGTTATTAAAATGATGTTCTCGAATGTTAACAAGTTGCATGTAAACAATATAGCAACAAACAGTTATTAAAATGATGTTGTCTAGTGTTAACAAGTTGCATGCAAACAATATAGAAACCCAGATAATTGTATACCATTGTTATTATACTGTATACATGCAAAACATGCACAATTAGCGTGCAGCTTTTTGTTACCATAATGCACACATTCTGCCCATAAATTAAGGTTTTGTTTGCATGCATTTGCAAATTGCATGCAAACTGTTATCAAAATTTTCATGTGGGTAAGGTTTCTTAATAACTGCTAGTTGTATGATTCATGCCACTTAATACTCACATAATAGGGATCGGTACCAGAGTACTCATGAGTTAGCTGCTGATGTAGACTCCATCCTACATGATACAGACTCAGAGTGTGGTGATGATGGTGGATACATTGAAGAGGAGGAGAGTGGGGGAGAGGACTCTGTTAGTTGTGTAGAAATTGTGTTTAATAATTAGGGTCTGTCTGAATTGTGTTATTTGGAAATTGTGAGGGTCAGCTGTATTTATCTGTTGATGTTGGTGTTTGTTGTTTAGGATGATGAGTCCATTAACTCCAAATTGTGCACCTTCACTCATACTCAAAGGGAGTTTACCGAGCAGCATTGGTAAGTGTGTGTCTGCATCTGTAGTGTACGTGCATGTTGTCTGTGTCCATGTGTGCACTCCAGTGCGTACTTGCATCTGTAATTGGTTGCACTTAGCCTGGCAGTGCCTGCCCTTTCGTATAGAGTAAGAGTCTGGTGATCGTAGTATATGGTACTTGTGTGACCGGAATGCAAATGTGGTTTCAAATTATGCGCGCTATCAATTCTTTCCCATTCCAGGTATCATTGTCACACTTGTAAATTGGTGGATGGTACTGGAGTGTGCACAGTGTGTGCTAAGGTGTGTCATAAGGGACATGAGCTAAGTTACTCAAAGTGTGGCTCATTCTTCTGTGACTGTGGAGCCAAGGAGGATGGCAGCTGTCAAGCACTGGTCAGAAGGGGTCCTGGTGCAGCTAGTGCTGGTAAGGCTGGCACTGCTGATACCCAACCATTTGGATCAACAACCACTGTGAAGTCTAAGAAAGGTAAAAACCATATCTTGTATTAAAATAATTACATTGATGTGTTCCTGTGAAATTTGTGTGTCCAGTTGTTACTATGGTAACTGGTTCACGTGAAGCACACAGGTAGAACAACTGGTGATTTTCTGTGCCACTAGTTAGTATAGTGTAGCAATGTGGCCCCGTAGTCACCATACATTGTATGTTGAGTATTTGTGTCTGTCTACCTTTTTGCCTTAATCTATCATATATACTAGTTACTATATTTCACAGTGCCTGCTCACAAGAAAAGTAATACAGGTCATGCTACTACTGACAAGTCATCTGGTGCAGGTACGACTACCCAAGGCCCTTCCGCTACTGTCCTCAAGGTGGCAGAAAATATTAAAGTTAGTCGCTACTTTTGTGTTTAACTGTTTGTACAAATTTGTGTGTTACCAGGACTACAAGAAAGAGCTCTCAGAATATTTGGTATGTGTGTATGTCATGTGTGGAATGTCTATACATTTTTCAACACAGCTAGTATTACTGTATTGCACAGCACAATGTGTAGCCCACTAGCTTCTTTTTATTTCATTTTGTTCACTGGACTTGTATAATAGATATACTGTATATTCCTGTGATTTATAGCGTGTACGTTGAAATTCACACATTTTAGGATCAGTGTGATTTGTTATCAAGTTGTGAACAGCTCTTCAACAAACTAGCGGCAACTAAAATGGACCTCGAGACTTCAACTACTCATGGTCGGTCATGTAGTGCAGTGGCCAAACAAGCACTACACAAGCTACAATGTTCTGAGAAGAAAATATCTCATGTGGAATCTGTGATGGTATGTATTACCTTAGAATAGTACAACATGTCTATTGTGGTTGTTTCTGGACCAAAATTCCTTGTGTTATTAATTAATGAACGTCGCTTTATGCATAAATGACATATTGGGGAATTTATGCATTTAATCGACACAGTGACCTGATTAGACAGTTTATACAATAACACACAAATACAGGTTTATTTCACTTGTGATGTTACACCACCCTACAGTCAGCTACGCTGGGATCTCAGGAGGGAACATTTGATAACATACGACTCAACACATCTGGAGACCAGGCTCAAGTCATTCGTGGACTACTCAACAAGTTTGTTATACGTCGTGTCGCCATGTGTTGTATGACATCCGGGAAGGGACGTAAACAACATCTGGTTGTAAGCCATGATAAGGGGAAGGTATGGATTGTGTTATGAGTCAACTGTGTTGATGTGTTATTTATAGCTTACTGTACTACAATTGTCTTCTCTACTGAAACAAGCTGACTCCAACAGAAGAAAACTCACCCTCACAGTGAGAAGTGTTGTCATGTTTTGCAGTGTGTACTCATACATGTATACACTGTGTGTTAGCACTGTCTTAGATTGTGACCCAGAGAGTTATTTCTTTTATACAAGTTTTCACTCTGACCACTAGCCGTGACTGGTGATAGTACAAAGCTAACGTTCATTGCTTTCTTCCCTCCTCGTTGTTTTATTCATCATATTTTGGTTAGGCGTTTCCAATCCCTGGTGTCTAAAGGGACCAGGATTTTATACAAGACTGGCTATAAATCAGAACAACATGCTACATGCATGCATAATACACTGACTGTTTATTTGTATTTGTGTAACTGTGTATGCAGTGTAGTGGTTTCTGATAGTGCATGTACTTTGTTGTCCTATGCAGAGACTGGGATCAGCTACTTTACCGTTCACTGTACTGTCACTGTCCATCAATCCTAGTAGTGAGGATTATCTGGCAGTGTGTGGACTAAAGGTACATACATGAGTAATACTAATAGACCTCCCATTACAGTGTAGAGTAGGATGTGTGTCGTCGTAATGTGTTACTTAATGTAGAAATGTCTAGCTTAGTTCAATACTAGTGTTGTGTTCTTTGTGTTTGACCTTCTTATGTCTTCTATTTATGCAATCCCATTTCGTACCCAGTTTTGTGTTGTTATAGTTTATGACTATCTGTTACACGCATGTTACCTTACATATGTTCTTACAGGAGTGTCATGTGTTGAGTTTCAACAATTCTGGACAACAGGTGGACCATTTGGGGCTTCATCCATCAGTAGAGTCATCCGGCTATATCGTGAAGGTAGGGAACTCCATCCTTCAAGCATATCCTTGAACTGTGGTGTATTCCAGGCACTATGGATGCCAGGCTCTCAGACAGAGATAGCTGTGGTAGCAGACTCCTTTGTCAAAGTTAGTGTGCATGTATAAAGAAAATCACTTCCTAAATAAATGCATTTTAATTCAGATTTACGATCTTTCAGTCGATGTTATTAGCCCATCTTACTATTTCATTGCACTGTCTGGGAAGATCATGGACGCCACATTTGTGGTGACCAATTCTGACAAATTTCTCATAGTGATGATGTCTAATGGGTCATTGTATTGTCAGCCCATCATACCAGCTTGTAGTGCTATTGATGGACCTGTGTACTTTACTATTGACATCCCTGTGAACCATGCTGAAGTGACGGTAATGTGTGTGTGTGTGTGTGTGTGTGTGCGTGCGTGTGTGTGTGTGTGTGCACGCAAGTCTGCTATGTGTAAATGTGTTTGTAATACCTGTGAGTTTGTATGTGCATAAGGTGTACATCTTTTTATTCTCTGTATTGTTTCTCACAGGAACCAGTAGAAGATGTCATACTTGGTGGAGGTGCTTCAGTCTACTACTCTCATGCCCTACAACTTCTCTTCTTCAGCTACAGCCAAGGCAAGTATATACTTGTGTGTGTGCGTGCGTGCGTGTGTGCGTGTGTGTGTAAAGCTTACAATGTAACATGACCCCTAATATCCATGGTACCTATGTTAATATCATATAGATAGTTGGAAGTATTTGTGGCACTTCTTGTAAAGTACTTTATATGTAACATACTGTTGTGATTTGTTCATAGGGAAGAGTTTTGTTGCTCACTTCCACCCCTCGTACACGGCATTTGATAAAGTCTTCTACATCCCACTCAAAGGGTTAGTATCAGTCACACATAATACCATATAATAATGAAAATATTTGTCCTGTAGCAATGGTAAATCCAGTGTTCAGGCTTTAGTCCAGTGGACTGAGGTGTCCAATCATCCTGGACTAGTGTTTGCCCTAGCACAGTCCACCAGTAACCCTGTAGTGTTGATGATGAAACAAGAAGAGATACAAGTACACGAGTTGAAGGTGTTCTCCAGTAAGGCAAAGGTTAGTTAATGATCTTTAACATGTGAAGTAGAAGCTTTGCTTTAATGCACTTATTGTCTGAGTCTTGTAAATTGTCTATAACATATGCATTCCAGTATAATGCCAGTTTGGGTCCAGACGTGGCCAAAGTAATAGTGGCAGTAATAGTGGCCTTGTGGTACTAGCTTTTTGGTGTAGTGGCCTTTGTACATACGTTTTGTTTTATTGTCCTGTGTAGGTACAAGGAATGGTGGCATTAAGACAACTCTCTGCTGGGGAAAAGGTATATACCACTTATTTTGTTCTTGAAAACATTTTGAATGTACTCCCTTGTCCAATACAGGGTTCTCTTCCAAGGACTACCTTTATCTTGTTGTGTGAAGATGGTAGTTTGAAGATCTACCTTGCTAACAATAATGAGAGTAACAACTGCTGGTTACACCCGTTATTCCAGCCATCTAGGTGAGTGTTATTGTACTACTAGTATTAAAGGAACTTGTATTGTGTAATGTGTCTTGTAGCCCACTGGCATCACTGAAGTTTAAGGCAAGGAAAAAGTCGAAACAGCAAGGTGTGTATATCACCCAAGCATAGAATACATGCGCACACACACTTGCGTATGCTTATTAAATTCTTGTATAGCTCATGTGCAAGAAACTCTGAAGTTTCCTATTGACTTCTTTGAACACTGCCAGCAGATGCAGAATGAAGATTTAGAGGTACTATAGCCCTATACACCAATCACAACACTAACTATCAGAAGTGAAATATTTACACACTTCCTTAAGTCTTCTCTCAGGATCACATGCTAGTCATGTGATCCAGCAGCTTTACTGGTTGTTCTTATTGGGAGATAACGAGTCATGAGTGTGTAACATCATCCCCTCCCCATGTGTGTTTGAGTGTCTGCCTCTCCTACACCACTACTACTATAATAACTAGTGTACCATGACTGTACATTGTAGTGATGGTGTTACTAGTTGTTATAGTAGTAGTGGTATATGGTGTAGGGAAGGTCACCAAACCAGGGAACATATGTTGTGTGTTTGTATCTTTTAAATCTATCTTTGAAGGTTGGTGTCCATGTAGCCACAAATGCTTGCGTTGTCACTGGAGTCAGAAGTGCATGCTGCTGTCTAATGCCCTGAGGTTGCTGCGATATTAGACAATAGTCAGGATAGATAGAACGTTGTGTATTTCTCATATTTTATTTTTAGTGTAAGTTATAAAACACTGGAAATAAACCTGGCAACAAATTTACCATTTGTTACAATATTGTCAGCATTTAGTGACACAAGATAAAGCATGGCTTTCATGTGAGCATCAGTTTGATTGGACATTTCTGGCTCTGTTTGTAGTACCATTTCTATTTATGAATGATTGCCTGCACCGCCAGAAGATCCAGAAAAGTTTATCCTCTTACAATGGCAATGGCAGGGTCATTGTAATACCATCAAATTATATTTTGTATGCCCCTGTAAATACTCTGGTAAGAAGGTGATGTATGATGCAGACGGTTTTATGGCTATATGGAAACCAACTTTTAATTGTTGGAATATTGCTATTGGCATAAGAGTATTTGTTGTACTTCATTTTTTAGTTTGGAGGATCAGACTTGCTACATGTCTACAACATACAACAGATTAAGAATCGTTTCAACTCTGCTGGACTATATGTTGTCAACACCAGGGTAGGTATTAGTATGTTGTACTGTGCGTGTATGGTACGTATGAACGTTATATACTATTATTACAATGTATGTGTGTTGTGTATAATTATGTTGCATAATATACATATACATGTGTGACATTTGGAAGAGTAAAGTATCCAATCGATTCATTTGTTTAGTATGTAGTACATGTTCAAAGTAGCAAAGTGTAGGATGTATTACTGGTTATTACAGATGAGTGGTTTTAGTGTGGAGGTTACCAACATCCAACACAAGAACACAGTGATGGTTGGGATGAGGGTATTACTGGGATCACGATCACTGGATAGAGCACCCTCTACCATTGAGTGCTTCGGTAGAATGATGCAGGTGAGACCGATATTCTAGTGTGCATGCTTGCAATAAATCCATGTCGTGTTATTGCTTTTTTATGATATTTCAATAAGCAATGCAGGGTTGGTTATTATTATAATTTCTGTCCTACTTTGTAGGTCGCATTCCCCAGTGGGACAGCTAGATGGTTTGATTTCCCGTTTTCACGGGAGGAATCACTAACTGCTGATAAATCCTTCAAGATAAACTGTAAGTTTTAAGACTATAAGTTTGATTGTGTTCACTTGTATGACAGTGTGAATGCATCAAGTAAAAATCAGGAATTATTCACACCCAATATTTTTTCTCTTTATTTAATGATATCACTACACAAGGCATTAGCTACATAGTGTTGAGTTTTGATGTAATTTTAATGTAATAATTGATGGCATCATGTAAAATTTTGACTACGTACATATTTTTATTGAAATTCTTTATCAAAATACAAATGGCAACAACTTTCATATGCTATAGTGCACAGACTTGAAATAAAGTTCAACAGATTTGCTACATCATTTACAGTAAGATGCCATTTAGTTTTTGCTGATAGGACCAACCATTCCAAAGGTATGAATATCTGAAAACAATGTATGAAAGTCGTGGTAATGAAGGTCAAATTAACTTCAAGAACTTGTTCTCAGGATTTCTAAAACGTGTTTTATTCCTGAAATTTACTTGATGCGTTCACGTGTGTGTACTATAGTGTGCACGTATTTTATTCCTTCATGTAGTTGGTCCTAGCATAGATCCATCAGGAGTCAGTTTTATCGACTGTATCAAGGTGTACTGCAAGGCTAAAGATGTGTTTGGCTGGACAGAGCGTTCAGCGGCAGACGCTGCTGCTTCAGCCGCAGCCCGTGCACCAGCAGCCTCTGCTGCTAAACCATCATCTAGTGTGACTGATGATAGTGCTGGAGGACTTGATGATAATGATGAATTGTTGTCTGTTCCTATCAACACTCAAGTGTTTACCAACACTGACCTGTATGTACTGTGTGTGCGTGTGCGTGTGTGTGTGAGGTGGGGGGCTCAGATGCAGATAATTCCCAGATGGTGGTGGTTTGTGTGACTGGAAATTGCTTCAACCAATTAACCACTGCTGGGCATTGTGTATGAAATTTAAGTTCAGCATCAATTGTTACCTCTAGATCTTTCTTTTCTGACCTTTCCTATGTATGCAAAGCCTTTCTGATTGTTCAATTTACCATGCAGGTCTTAATTGTGGGTTTTACTTTATTATGCCGCAGTAAAAATGTTCAATGACCACATTGTAGCTGGTTTCAGAGTAAAAATGACTGCTACATAGTTTGTTGGACTCAGGAATGGCTTCTGTACTTCATTCTTCAACAACCCTAAGTCTTTAAAAAAAGCTAAAAGCAAATCTCACAAATTGAAACCCATAATCAATTCCCACAGACTATGCTATACATCAAGTAAACAAATTTCCACAAAACCATAATTAAACCTCAACATTAATTTTGCGAAGGTCCTTAGACCTTAAAATGGTGCGTAGCCATCCAGAACCAACAATCTTTTAGAAGTATGTTTATAGAGTAAGGTGGTGATATAACTTGTGTGGTAATGGGCAAATAGTGGCAACAGTTTAATTAATTTTTCACGAATTCGTACTTGACGCAAAAAAGTACCTCTGTCTAGTAGTTTTGTTTTATTTTTTGTGGGAGGGGGCATGATTTGCCAGTGAACCATTACAGTTGAGCCTGTAATGGGTTCTTTTGGCTTGAACCTTTTGTTGACATAAGTGATTTATTCAATTGAATGTCACCAAACTGCTCACAATTATATGCCAAAAATTAAAACCCACAATCAATTCTTACAAGCGTAGCTATATAACCAAAGCAAAAGAGCCTCCATTTGAGAGAAGTTGTGTTGTGTAGTATAATTAAGTATAATTTTTGCAAAGGTCCTCAGGGCCTTAAAAGGTTGCAGCCCACCAACAAAACTGGTGTAGATAGATGCATTTGTACACAGGTGATATCTGGTTAATGGTTATTTAACCCTTAAACCTGCATAATCCAGAAAACTGGGTTAGAAATACGCATGCCTTGCACAAAGTGCTGTAACTTTTGAAGCATCCATCCTATAGCTATATGCAATTTACATCATTCTATTGGTGATCTAACAAGGATTAAATGGTACCCAGGGTTTTACCCTAACGCTAAATGGTGAAGCCAAAACTAGCCGTGAAAATACCTTTTCAGTAAAGAAACATGCAAATCCTTTACATATTTAAAATGGTCAATAACTCAGTGATAGTTGCTCCTATCACCTTGCAACAACATCCATTCGATTTGTTGTGAAATTTTCTATCAGGCCATATATGACTCACATTAGTAAACCCACAATTGAAATTAAACACGTGGCAAGAATTTTGAAACACGGAGACACGACGAGTCGCTGTTCATTGCCGCTTCATAACAAGTAAGCCACTGTAGTTACAGTGTTCATTTAACCTTCTCCAAGTAGCCCAGTGAACACACATTTAATCTGCATTTATTTGTAGGCTGTAAGAATTAAGTTACCCTACCTAGTGTTGCTGTGAGTGCCCATATTATGTAAACACACATTTCCGAAAAGTTCTCTGCAAGTTAACGGGTTAACTACTTACACTGTGCATTGTTTTTGCATGACACTTTAGAGTGGGCAAGAGAGCATAAAGGATTATGTTGTGTTATTCTTTCACAGGTTGCTGTGTAATGTGGTTACAGTACTCAGTAACTTGTACCTCCTAGCCAAGCAAGAGACTGCACCAGTGAGTGTGTCTTTAGTGTTCCTTAACTGGATGTGTATGTGTGTTGTGTGTACAGGCTTGTCTGGCTGAAACCAGTTCTCAGTTGTTGACAATGAACCTGCCTCAGAGGCTGCAGTATCATTGTAAGTTCATGTTGGCAACTTTGCTGCCTGAGAAGGAGAAGTATTATCGTCATAAGGTGTGTCATTGTGTGTGCGTGCATGTGAGTGCGTGCGTGCATGACTGACAAGTACAATGCACTCACGCGTGCACACATGCACGCACACACACACAATTTACAATATACTTCCCCTTTAGGATGAGACTCAACTGTGTCATGTCATCAATACATTATACAATGAAATAGACAGTATTGATTCAGAAACATTTCAATACCAGCTTCAAATATTGTTAGCCATTGCTAAAGCCAGACCAACAAACTTAGCACAACTAGCTGACTCTAACTTCATTGCTAATGCTCTGCTAACAAGCAAGGCAAAGATCACACCGCCAAAGAAACTTGATAGTGATGACCAAGTTGCTGAAACAAAAGAAGAGTCGAAAGATTCCACAAGTGAAGAGAGTGCTGAGGCTAAGCCAGTAGTAGCATCAGCTCAACTAGCTGAGGCTGATGTACAAGCTGACTTCATTTCTCAAATGACAAGCAGTTTCTGGAAGATGTACAAGCAGAGACCATTCAGTCCCGTCGTAGCCCCAGTTGCACCTGAAGGTTTGTATTGACTATATGTAGCAACTCTAGTATATGCAAAGTGCTTTTTATTAGTGCTTTGGGTGGGAGGATCAAAGTTCTGCCGCGTACTGTATTTTCCATATTGTACCATTAGCTGCATACCTTACTGTATGAATCATACAGTATGGTTATGTGGATAATTGTGCAAATACAGCGTGATTGGGCAAATATAGTACAGTTATGCAGTGCAGTTGTGTAAGAAATGTTACAAAAACAACCCCAATAATACAGCACGATCATAGATATACTAACCCCAGGTACTTGTGGTTAGTTATCTATGGCACGATTGATCATGTGCATGACATTGTAAATCTCTAAAACAAGCCAGACTATCAGTTGATTCTATGACTAGATTACATGAACACTTACTGATAGTCTGATCACCGAAAATTGAAGCAATTTGGGTACTCAAGAAAATCGCTCCAAGCAAGACAACCAGGAAGTACAATAAACACTTGTGTGTACGAAAAATGCAGCACTTGGGGGATGTCTTGAGGCAAATACAGCACTCAGCTTCACCTCATGATTAGTCTTCCTCCCTCCCCCCTCATACTGTATTTTCTGTACACACGCAAGACAATGCTTTATCTATAATGTAGCAACGTGCTATAGAAATATGCATAATAATGTTTTTCTTAAACTAATTAAAAAGGTGATGGCCCTCACGAAGCTCACTTTGTTTTATCACTCAGTACACTGTTGAGTCAAAGAGGAGCCGATATTAATGTGACCTTCTAATTGGTCGCTGTAGTTACTTGTGTAGTGTAGCTATGGCATTCCCAGGGAAGGAACATGTATTATTATATATATTTTTCAATTATGCATTGAGTTGTATGTTGTGAGCTCCAATGTTCCCAGGCGTTGATTATAGAGGTTATCCGTATAAACATCACACTATATATTTTCCATATAATTACAGGTTATCTTCGTGAATGCGTGAGGCAAGAGTAAGTCACAAGCTGAAGAAAGCTAGTGAAAATAAAAAAGCTGTGGTGTATTTGTTATGTTATTTGTTGCTTAGTAATATCACTTCGCAGCTGGAAAAAAACAGGGCCATAAACTCCAGCTGCCCACTGGCTTGTACTGCTGAATTAACGGAGTCCCTTTTATTCTCGCTCTTCAATTGGCTATTAATCACTCGGTGTAGTAATTCTCCCAAGTCTTTCTTCAATTGTGCAAAATCACAAAAAGTTTCAATTTCTCACATGGGTCCCATTGATTTATGCCTCAAAAACATGGTGGCTAGTAACTGTTACTAACTTAAAATGACGTAAACGGATAATCTGATCTGTAGTTGAATAAAGTTTGTTTGACTATTTGTAAATAGTTGAATTGTCTAGTGTTTATCTTTACTTGCGTGTAAAATATGTGACATTCTGTGCCTTTTTGTTGCTGAAGGATTCATTGTTGTGTCTGTATTCCATTATTTTAGGGCTGGTAGGGATACAGACGACAGTTCAGGCAATGGTGGAGGTGATATGGGGCTTCATGGAAGCCAGTCCTTCAAATGTCACTGTAGTATTACCCCATATTGTGAAGATGTTGTTGTCTGAGGTAGTGTAGTAGTTAAGTATGTAACATTAGTGGAATTTCTGTGAAAGTGTGCACACACTGCTACACTACACATACACATGTGCATGCACCATACATGTACACATGTTTTACACACCGTATGCCACGGAAGACACACTGAATGCCAACTACTGTACTGATTGATAAACTAGTGTTGATCTAAGGCTGTGCATATGGTGTCTCCACTATCACGTATTTTTCCCATTGCTGTAGGATTTCCAAGTTAGCTCATCGTGTGCTCAGACATTGATGTACTTGATGAAGTCACGACACAAGACAGTTAAACCTCCAGCTCACGAGAAAACAAGTGATGAAAAACCGGCAGAAAAGCCTGTGTCTGCTGCTGCAGAGGACTCACCCAAGGACCAAACAGATGGTATGTTTAGCTTGATTTACAAATTCACTTGTTGATGAAGTCTCAAAACAAGCAGTGTTGTGATGCACTTGATGTTGTTGTCACTTCCACAGGTGAAGCACCTCCAGCTGAAGCAGCAAAGAGTGAAGCTGTAGAGGAGCAGCCACAACAAGAAGAGAGCAGACAGGATCAAGGTCAAGAGCAGAGCAGACAAGATGAAGGCCAAGAGCAAAGCACAAAGGATCAAGATCAAGCAGACAGCAAACAGGATCAAGATGAGGACGACGATGATGATGATGACGAGGAGGAAGGTGATGACGATGCTGACGAAGAAGCTAATCAAGATGTACCAGCAGTGCAGCAACAACTGGAAGAATTGTTAGTAGCCATGCAGGTTAGTTGATATTTCAATCTAGTACTTTGTTGTATTCATAACATAAAAGATTTTGCTGGTCTCCAATAATGGCCCTTCTTAGTTGTCAAAGTGCTATGAATGAAATAAAGAAGCTGGACTTATTAACAAAAAATACAGCTTAGTGGTTATATTCTCTGTAATGTATCAAAAAGGTGATGGCCCTCACGAAGCTCACTTTGTTTCATCACTCAGTACACTGTTGAGTCAAAGAGGAGCCGATATTAACATGACCTTCTAATTGGTCGCTGTAGTTACTTGTGTAGTGTAGCTATGGCTTTCCCAGGGAAGGGACATGTATTAATTACCTAGTACACATTAGGAAAATGTAGTATAGTTATCTCTATTCCAAGTTATCTCCATCTATGCAACGCTCCATCCAGTTACTTTAATAGAACATACACCTGATACCGTATAGAGAAAAAATTGGAAATTTACTACAAATTCACTAAAGTTTTACCTGCTAATTACTCGTAGTGCCTGAGATTGGCATCTTTGTAGCATTAGAATTTGCCAAAGCTAATTATTTTGCCAAATACAATTTAGCTGGCTATTCGCCAAAATTTCCTTCTATATGGTAACAGTGATTTTAATAACTTGTTGTATACTTTGCTCACGAAGCAGTAATACTGTTTTAATGATTATTGTTTTATTGCCACAGGGAGTGTTTGACAATCCTGCTGAAATCATGGAACAATTTGTACAAAGTGAGTGATTTTTTTTCTGCAAAATTTCAATGTCAAAATTCAGACTTACATAAACTGCTGTACAGGTCTTCAATAGCACCCTTAGGGTACTTGTGATTACTAATAATAACAATAATGTTAGAGTGGTTGTTATTGTTCACTTGTTCTCCCTGGACAGATCCAGAGCAGATGATGATGATGATGCAGGGAATACTACCAGCTCTTGACCCAGATGCTAGGTTGAACCTTGCCCTCTCTCTGAGCCTGCAAGAAGGAGTGAGTATTTGTGTATTGACTATCAACGTACAACTCTTGTGATGAGGTGGCCATATCTTATTACTGAATTTCACAAAGATGAAAGACGTGTGTGCATATTATCCGGCCATCAATTATCCAAAAATTCCATTATCTAAGTGACTGTTTTATTAGATGAAGGTGTGTGTTCTATTAGAGTAATTGAACAAAGTTCTGTATACTGTATTTCACCGGTTAATAGCCACGGCTACTATAACTTTCAGCAATGAAAACCCTGTGGATACTATGTGAAGGCGGCTACTATGGGCTTGTGTGGCAGCAGCCCGTGGCATTTATACGGATTCACGAGTGACTGACCTTGTTTGATCATCCTTTAATAGTATAATTCATTTGAACTTCTCCCAAAAACGTTATTACCTGGCTTTAAACAACCCGGTTTCTGCTTCAAACGTGTCTCATCGACACTTGCATCAGTATATTCAAATACAAGCCACGGCTCTTATGGCAATAATTCTAAGCTGTGGAACAGCTATTGTACAAGGCGCAGCTATTAACCAGTAAAATACGGTATTAATGGATGGGCTTCTATTATCTGAACTTTTTGATTATCTGAACTCACCCAGAGCCCAATGAGTTTGGATACTGGAGGGAGCACTGTATTCTTGTTTTTCAAGTGTTGAGATGTTAGTAGAGAATATGTACCATAGTACTTTGATAATCCTTGACATTTTTCTTCATGGAAATTATATTCTTTCCATCAAATTTAAACAACTTGGTGTGTAGATGGTCATTACATGGGTTGTGTTTCTGTAGTCTCAACAAGAGCAGCAACAGCAACAAGACCAACAGGCTGAACAGGAAGAACAGGACGAGCAGGAGGAACAACCAGAACCAGCTGATGATGTAGTCAATGACAATGAATATGTTCTACAAGATGACGAGGACCCTTATAGGGTAATGTGTTGACTTGTGAACTTCCTTAGTAGGACGGGGGTTTACATTTATGGCCTTACTCTTAGGGTTGTTTACTACATTCAGGAGCTTGTAAGCTCCTGGTACATTTTATCCATGGTTTAGCATTTGCTAGAGGTTATGGAAGTGAGGAAGTGTTTATTAAGTGAATTTACAGTAAAACCTAGGACACTTTATGTTTTGGTGTAACTTAAATTGCATGGAGGTCGTCCTTTATACAGACTCTATGGAGGGGTTAAAGTACATTAGGTCAATTTGTTGCATGGCATGTCATTACAGTCATTGGATGAACCAGTTGAAGTACCATCTTCACAAGGACAAAGTGAGGAGCAGCCAAAGCCAGCCAGGTCCTCTGGCACCCTCACCCCACCTGACATGATCATACCACTACAAGGAGGTGATCGTAGTAAGAAAACATCAGAACAGGCAGCCAATGAAGCAGTAGCTGAATCATCTCCCGTTAATGAAGATGGTAATGTTAGCTCTGAACCTGAAATGGCAGCTGATAGTAGTGGAGAAGAAGGACAAGGTAGTCTGTCTGTTTGTCTGTCTGTCTGTCTGTCTGTCTGTCTGTCTGTGTAACATGTGAATCTGGATGTATGTGTAGTATATCTAAGTGTAAAATGTGTATGTGGGTGTATGCACATAAATGCATGGAGCAGTGGACTGTGTGCAACTGTGTGTCTGTGTCTATAACATGGTAACAGTGTTGTGTTTTTGCACAAGAGAGCGTCTTAACAGTGCAATGCACACTGATGTGTGCCTGCAGAATAAGAGCAATAGTACTAACGCACTTGTATATACTTGTGTATGTAGCACTGGTTTCTTTATTAATTCAGTGATGTCTCCTTCACAGATCCTGCAGTGGCTGAAGATATTGATAAACAGATTAACGAGGACAACACTGCTGATGTCCCTGTCACTGACAAACAAGATGACAGTCCCGAGACGGAGAGAGAAAACAAGCTACAAGAGATCAGACTGAAGTTGCTGGAGGGACTGATAGACTGCCTGCCACAACTGGAAGAAGTTGGTGGACTGAGATCCATTCCATTTTTACAAGTACGTATGAATGAGACAGTTATAAACATTTTGTGTGTAGTGTGTTTGTATGTGTATGTATTATGTGCATATGTGATGTGTGTGTGGTACTAGTACATACATGTCTCCATATGCCGTATATCCCATCTTTCTGTAGTTACTTCATGGTCTCACCGGATATCTTGAACTACCCAAGCCCAACAAGTTGATCCTCTACAATCTTCTCAAAGCAATCATCAACGCACTTGGGATAAAAACTGAAGTATGATCAATAGTGTATACCTGGTATACTAACTAAGCCTTTTTGAATATGTAATAGTTGTATCATGTACCCGAGTGATTTGCCTGATATGTACCATGTAGGCGACTAATCACCCAAGCCAATACGAGGCAACCCGCTGGATTTATTATATAGAGGGTCTTGTAAAATTCGATTATGGGTCAGCAGCAAGTAACGTTGCAGTTACATTTGTTAATGGGAAATCCTATGAATATCACGGAAACACTCAATTTTACGATTTAACAAGTGTTTCAAAGTTGCTACATCGTTTAACCACTGTTTACAACGTTTTCGAAACATCCAGAGGGGTAAGCTTCACTGTAGAGTGGTTACCTCGTGATATACGAAAAGTGGGCGTGGTACGTAATCAAACACGCAGACACGTAAACTTCCGTTTATCAACTCATAGGGTGGTAAGGGTGTCGAATCGCCTCCATCTGAGTGCTGTAGAATGCAAAATCGGGTTCATGGTTTTCATCACGTGAGCAATAATAAACTCCCACAGTCGAATACTGCCAGGATTCTTATAAAAACAAACAACATTACCTCATCAGATATCAAGGCCATGATACATTTAAATGTATCATGGCCAGGCTATGGTACATTTAAGTTAAACCATGGCCAGGCTATGGTACATTTAAGTTAAACCATGGCCATACATGGATTAACTTAAATGTGCCCTGGAATTCTCTTTTGAAGTTAAGTGGTTTCATGATACATGATAATTTAAATTATATTTTATATTTAATAAAACATCTTATACAATGTGGTGACATTGTTGTTATAGGTGAAGGATGCCTCTGACAGGATTCGACGTAGTAAGAAGTTTGAAGTTCATTTGCTCTTGGTCCGTTTTTTCAACATCCTATTGCAACAAAACAAAAAGCGCAAAGAAGAATCATCCAGCAGCACACAGGGCTCATCCAGCAAGCGAGGGCAATTCCTCTGGTTTTTCACAGCCAAGATGTTACTGGAAGAGTCGGACTGTATGCAGTTTTGTTACAAGATATTACTTGCCTTGCTGGACATCAAAGAATCTTTAATGTCAAAAGAAGTAATTCTAAATGTGTTGCAGCCATTGTGTTTTTAATCAATTATATTTTAGGAGCCCATTGCCCTACCTGGTGCACTACTAAAGGCTCATGTGGCTTCCACTCCTGGAGATTTGAGTCCATTTTTCCAGCGTCAATATGTCAAGGGTCACAGTGATGATATCTTTGAGCCATACCACCGGCTATGGGCTGAGATTGTATTGTTCCTTCCTTGCCAGGTAAGTATGGGAAAGTGTACATGTGTGTCAAAATAATGTAACAATTCTAGTTGAAGAAGTTGAGCCAGTGTACAAGGCACATCAAGCCATACACATTTGGTGAGGATTGGACACAGAAACTCTGTGAGGTGAGATCTAGTACAAATAAGGAGTACCTGGTTTGATGATTCTCTTCCAGTTCACTATGGTGGCTATGCAGCCTGCTGGTATTGGGAGAAGACATGTTAGAAAGGTATGAGATGAACTACTGTGTACATGATGACTGTAAACTTAATATCTTGAACATTTATACAGCTTCTATTATCTGTGTGTGGGTCGAAAGATAAGTATCGTCTAGTGCGGGACTTGCACACACTAAGGTCCCACTTGAACAACATAAGGTAAGTCTTGTTAACAACTGTAGAAAACTTTTGAGTTAAATCTTGTAATGTGTATAGTCAATAGTGTATGCAGTTAATACAGTACACATGTTCATGTATGTTTCTTATTAGGAGCATATGCAAGTCAGGAGGTTACAATATTGATGTGTTTATGCCACCACCAGCACCCCTCTCCTATGACACCCTACTAACTCTGGTAATGTACTATTATAGTAAATATATTGCATTGTATTGTAGTGTCAAGTAACTTATGATCAACTACATGTAGCTGTATTGTATTTTTACTGTGTATTTGTGGATATAGATCGACCATCTTGATTCTTGTTCTGAAGTGGCTACCTCACGAGTTCGTAACTGGCAGTCACTGTGTATGGAAGATACTGGTGAGCTGTATACACCATACATGACTGTTGTACTGTGTCCATTGAATGCTGTATTCCCACTATGATTTACCTGTACACATTTTAGATGTTTTGCCTTTTTTAATGAGGATCAGTCTACAGCTCAATGAAGAGATAGCACCGTTGATTGTGAAGTTGATTACTATCGGCCTGTCTGGTGTATCATCAACTGAAACTCACAAACGGTCACACTCTGGTAGTAAGGGAACTAGTAAGACATCTGATGCTGCCAAGGCAAAGTCAACCTCCAAACAATCAGGTACAGTAAATTACTGTATATTGTGCTCACACTACGCTCACATACACGCACACGCACACATTCTACATTCACTAACTAACCTTTCTTCTTAGCTCCAGACAAAGACACATGTGCTGCTCTAGTACAACAGTTGATGAATTATGAGCTGGAACATCATCTCTTGATAACGTTCGTACACAACTTCATGTTACAGTCTAACTCTTCAACACTGAAATGGGCTGTACACTCCATGATGCAATATGTCTTCCAAGGCTGTAACTTCAACCAGCAGGTACTGTGTACTTACAGTAACACACTATACAAGCTCTTCTATTTGTATGTTACAGGTATATCTGCTGGATGTTATGTGGAATTTGTGGCCATCAGTACCAGCATATGGTAACAGAGCATCTCAATTTGTTGACTTGCTTGGCTATTTCTCCATCACTACAAACAATATCAAACAAAGCTCTCCTAGTCTCTGCAAGCAGTTTGCAGAGAAGGCATTCACCGTTCTCAGCTCACAGAATCAACTAGTCACAACTCATCCTAATGCTCACATATACAATCAGCTCTCAACTCTAGTTGACTTTGATGGGTATTATTTAGAGAGTGAGCCGTGTCTGATTTGTAATGACCCTGAAGTACCATACTCTGTTGTGCGACTAACGTCTATCAAGTCTGAAGTGAGGTACAGCCCCACGTTGATCTTAGTCCGGTTGACTGGGTCCTACATGTTCTCACAAATAAGCATCAAAATCTCTGACATCAAGAGAGCAAAAATGGTAGGAATAATTCCATTACAAATGTTTTATAATATCTTTTCTCAGGTTCGTACTATCAATATTTACTACACAAATAGGACAGTTCAGAATGCTATTGAGTTGAAGAACAAGAGGAATTTGTGGCGTAAAGCTAAGTCATGTCACCTTACTGCTGGCCAGACAGAAGTTAAGATTGATTTCTCACTGCCTATTATTGCCTGTAATGTGATGATCGAGTTTGCTGAATTCTATGATAACTTACAGGTATGGTCCTGACACCTTTTTCTAACATGTAATGTGTCCTTTATTTATTTATTTTTTAATGTTTCACTTTGATTTTTGCTTTATATTACTGTGTGATTAATAGATGTTTTTGCAGAGTTGATTTGTTCTTTTCTTATTTTTCTCTTCAGGCTACTCCTGAGATGTTACAGTGCCCACGTTGTAGTGCCTCAGTTCCAGCACACCCTGGTGTGTGTGGTACTTGTGGGGAGAATGTCTACCAGTGTCACAAGTGTAGGTCAGTACTGCACTGCAATCATCAATATTGTGTAGTGTAAAATAGGGTTGGGCAGTATAACATTATATCGTTGCTATCGTAATAAAAGCATGAGACAATAACTGTATTGAGGCTATTTTTACACAGTGTGATATATCGAGTTTGTTATATATTGTGGTACACTTTTACAATATCGCCCAACCCTAGTGTAAAATACATATGTAATTTGCTGATGACAGAGAAAAATTTAGTGTTTAGCATGATTTATTTAGTGTTAGAAAACGTTACCAAGAGAAATCATATGTAGTAAATATTGTGTATGCACATGTGGGCTGTGAGAAGATATACGGTTATAAGTGATATTTCAATACCAGTTGTCTTGTCATATTATAGAGCTATCAACTATGATGAACGTGATCCCTTCCTGTGTAACTCTTGTGGGTACAGCAAGTATGCTAAGTTTGAGACTACAGTGTCTGGGAAGAGTTGTGCTGCTGTTGATCCTATTGAGAATGAAGAGGATAGGAAGAAGGTATTGTATAGATTAGTCCTTTGGAAATCTTGACATAACATATAGTTTGTTCCTTATAATGCATTTTATACACCAATGCCTCATTTACGTACTCAAGTAGAACATACATTTTCGAATATGTCGTAATTTATGCAGTCAGTCAACCTACCTTGCCTCGTACACATCTATCCCATACATTACTTGTCTCTATCCTACAGACACTAACCTCCATCAATACAATACTGGAGAAAGCTGATAAGAAGTACAAGCAGTTGGTGAACCACAAGAATGAGCTGGACTTGTTACTGAGATGTGTGTCTAATGAAGGAGGAGTAAGTGTCTCTTCCTCCAGCCTGTCTGCTGCCGCTGCCGCTGCTGCTGGTAGTACTGGAGTGAATAAGTCTATACAAGTAAGCATTGGTGTTTGTTAAAAGGTTGTCGTTGTTTTAAGATACCTGTACTTGTCATGCCCTCTCCATTTTGTAAATTTATTTAGAAACCTGTCAATGAATTCTGACAATAACACCAGATTCAGTCTATAGTCTAATGAAATACAGTAACATAATAGCATACATACATGCCATGTGTCAGCTACAGTGTCTACAGTGCCAATAGCATTAGTTACTGAATGTACAGCTCCACTTGCTCTATCAGGGTGGCTTCATTTGCGAACTCTTGATCCCTGCATATCCTCACTTCAACGGCTCCTTTCTCTGTTGGAGTGAAGTGACGGTAAAACCAAGGTGCTCCAAGCCTGGAACAACAATCATCATCTTCTGGACAGCCGTTTTCATTCCACAAAGGGTCTGATCCCAGAAACTGGTTATATGCTGGAGTTGACGTACTACCAGACTCGACGTACTACCAGACTCACAGTAGTAGTGGTCTTTAACAAAGAATGGTGGAGTACCAGGATCTATATTTGCACAAGGGCATATTCTGCTCTTTGTGTACCCGGTAGCATAACTCCATACATGCTTACGAGGAGTGCCAACTGTAATGGATATACCCTCAAGATACGGTCCATTTATTAAACTGCTATGCCCTATAAAACCATCAGTACTACCTTGTTGGTATCCTTTCAGTTTACCACAGATAGAATTTGTACCCTTCCTTGTAATTAGATAAGTATGCAGGATAACAGCCAGCTGCATCACCAGATCCCCTACATAATGCTTGTGGATATGTTATCTTTTTCCAACTACCAGGGCAATCATCTCCCTGATTAGTATCAACTTTTGCTATCCTCATCCAACCTCCTTTGATCCCACCACAACTCAACTCCATGTCGCAGTAAACCTTGTGTATGTGGTCTGTCTCAATCCAGTAATATCCTGAATGTCCACGACTGGCCATGTTGTATTCATAAATATCCCTACATGATTTACCAGGGCTAGAGGGATCTGTTCCCAGTCTACCAGCACAGCTTAGTAGTGACTCTACACCACCATAACATATAACTAGCTGACCGTAGCTAACAACTAACATCAGGATGGTGCATACTATCAATAAGTCTGCTGCAGCCATTATTTGCTCACATCCAACAGTAACTTTCTGTAAACTGTCAACGAGTGTATGTACGTATTTATAAATAAATGTGAAGTTTTAAGGAAACACTACATCAGGTGATGTGCAAAATAAGGCAAGCGAATAGTGGGAGTACTAGTCATGTGATTGTACAGAAATGTTGTAACTGTGTTATGTACATAATCCAATATAGTTGATTATACTAGCTAGCCACACTGTTAGTTTGTTATGATAATGCATGTGAAGTATCTTCTTGGCTATTTATACCTTGGTTTAATCAAGACTACTTGAAGTTGGTTTAATCAAAATCCCCAAAGTTGCTATTCGCTTTTAGAAGTATGTCATCCCTCATTTCTATTTAAAACACTGTACTGTTTTTGGTAGTTTAGTCTTGTAGCTTTTCATAAGCTTTTTCAACCACCGTGTTCACAATTGCTATTGTTACAAAGAAGTTGTTTGTGTTCACATATAGCCTGAGTATCTATATCAGATTTAGTAATTCTGTAATCGATATGTTAGTTATCAGAATGTTGGTAAATTTCTGTTTGGTGCACTACGTATGTATGACTCCGTACTACTAGAAAAAAATTAGGAATTTTAAATTAGATTAGGGACAGTGTATAATGCTGCAATAAAAGTACTGAAACAAGCTGGATTGGAGTAGTACACAAGTCCAAATACTGTAAACCAATAAGTGTGGTAGGGATATTCACTTCTTATTGTTTTACAGTATGTAGACATTACGTACTACTCCAATCCAGCTCATTTCAGTACATTTTATTGCAGCACTACACTGTCCCTACTAAGATTTTAAATTCCTAATTTTTAAACCATTCACGTGCCTGGTTTACTGAAATTGTTTTCGTAAAAGTGTGTGTGTGTGTGTGTGTGTGTGTGTGTGTGTGTGTGTGTGTGTGTGTGTGTGTGTACGTACGTGCATGCATGCGTGTGTGTACCTATCTATGTTTGTCCGTATACACCCACTTGAGCAAAATTATTAAATGGTAAAAAGCAGCTAGGATGTAAGAATTAAAAGCTCTGTATTAAACTTCCACACACATAAACTTTGCTCTGCGGTGGTTTCTTCTCGGTGGTCTGAAATATGGGTATGGCAACTCTTTGTGAGCGGTCTTTAATAAACGTTTAACAACTTCATAACAACATTGAAGTCCTAGGCTACCAGAGATAGCATATCCTTCTAGTTGAAAGGGGGCGTTGCCCGTACTTAAGTGAACTAAAATGAAGGACAGCCTCAAGGGTTTCTCTAAACAGTTTGCATGAGAAAACCCAGTAGACACACTATAAAACAAATGAGAAGATACTTCTGTGCGTAATTTGCTGTTTAAAGTGGTTTGTTATAGTTACGCTTCATTAGCAGCACCATAGATAATGTATGTCACATGGATTGGAAACGCCCGTATTATTTACATAGTGACGTCATGGGCTATCCTCGTTCGTAAACTTTATGGCCTTGACAAGTGGAAGATTTCGCTGTTCTTGTAACCAGCAAATTAGTGTTTGTTGTTTACAGCTGGGTCAGTTGCCACCTACACTAATTGGAGGCGGGACTGGGTAGGGACGCTGGAGAGTAGTAAACAACAGCGTAAGAAAATTCAGGTTCAATGGTGACATATGGTGTTTCAAAACGGTTGTGCAAATTTCCTGAAGAAACAGAAAGTGTAGCATTGTTTCTTTGCTGCTGTTTACACCACTTGTAGCAGGTAGAGTGTAGTAGGCTAGCTAGATATTCACTGCTTCGCTGTATACTTCCACTGCTTCGATAAAACGTCTGAAAACAGGCACTACTTTGTGCAATTGTTTAGCTCAAGCTGAGCAGTACTGTAACATAAAATTTATTTCAATGTATCACACATTTCTTTGGTTGTGTAAATGTGGTGACGAGAAGTTGGTTAATAGCACTGCTGCTGAATTATCAGCTGGTGCGTACCTGCCATTGTCACCTGTCGCAAACAATATTTCTCCCAGTGCCCACAGACATGCTGTGTTCTTATTCAGTACACAACGCAACACAATCAACAATGTAAAAGGAATGTCCACACCTTTAAACTGGCCTTCAAACAAGCGAGAGAAAGCCAAACAGCCACTCAACATATTTCCCAATGTATTGGCGCACCATAACTAGGATAGGAAAATAATTTAACGAGCGTTTCCAATCCATTAGGAACGCATACATTATCTATGGCAGCACACAGCAATGTAACTACAGAATTACAAAAATAATTCACAAATTACAAAATATGCTAAATTGCAGTGATTACAAATCCAATTATCTAGTTGAGTTAATAATAGCAATAGCATGAATTAAATATACATGGTTGATTAATTGCCTATTTAGTTAGGATGGGAAAGTATTAACTGTATGGCTGCCTGGGTTTTAGAAGTAGCATAAGTTTCTTATGCTTGTTTGTGAACTTTTTTTGCAAGCTCATGATCAATAGTGTGGGCGTGGCTCTCAAAAGAAGCAGGACTATGCTATGGTGTATTAATACATTTCCACATCATTACACTAATTAATTTATTGCGTGGGTCAAACCCGGATAATCTGTAAAGCGGGACCTGGATGACCCGACTTGGTTTCAATGCTGTTGCTAAACTATATTTATTGACTTACACATGGCTAGTTTGCTGCGAGTTGCTATGGTAAAAGCTTCACTGTCCCATAGCTGTAGAAACCTAGTTACATTTATCTGTTACCATAGAAACCTAAGCGTAACAAGTTTAATTACTCCTGAGGAAGATAAAGACAAAAGGATTTTCAGTACAAAAGTGGCCATAAAGGTCACCAGAGGTAAATCTTAGATGCCCCCTTAGCCCAAAATCTTCTTAAAGATCTGTGCTGAGCCAAATTTCATGCTTTTGTCGTTAAAAGCACAGTTTTGTCACAAGTCGCTGTACTAAATATACATGGCATCTAAAGTCTAAAATAAACATGTTGTGTGTTGCTGTAGTTCAAGTTGTAGTTCAAGTGTCAATAGTGGCTGTTACTGGATATACAGTTCCACTTGTTTCACTAGTGTAGCTTCATTGTGATATCCTTCATCACGACAGATCCTCACTTCAACTGCTCCCTTCTCTGGATCAATAAAGTGGCAGTAGAACCAGGGTGGTCCGAGAGTGGTACAGCAGTTATCACCAGTTGGACAACCCTTGCCATCCCAAAGTGGGTCTGACCCATAAAATGTAGTTAGGTCAGGTCGATCAGTAGCACCAGATTCGCAGTAGTAGTGGTCTTAAACAAATATTGGAGGAGTTTTACCGGGTAATTTAGCACAGGGACAGTTCTCCAACTGTGAATCTGGATGACGATTAATGTTACTATACCCAGTAGCATAGCTCCAAACATGCTTTCGATATTTATCACCAACAGTTATGGAAACTCCATCGAGGTATGATTGATCAATGATTATTCTTGGTCCTGATGCAAAAGCTGAAAGTGAACCCTATTGGTACCCTCGTAGTTTTCCACAGATGGAAGTATAATCTCCCCCATTATTAGAGAAGTATGCAGAATAACAGCCAGCTGGATCACCAGATCCTCTACACAATGGCCGTGGATGTCTTATCTTCAGGACAGTCATCATCTTGACTGGTATTAACTTTAGCTATCATCATCCAACCTCCTTTGATCCCACCACAACTCAACTCCATGTCATTAGTAGACTTTGTACACTTTATCTGTTTCAATCCAGTAATATCCTGAATGTCCATGACTATCTCTGTTGTTGTCATAAATATCCCTACAGGATTTATAGAACAGGCTCCAAGTCTAGCACATCTAAATGTCTCCAGATCACTATGAGACAATGCTAACTGACCATAGTTGACAACTAGGATAGTGTATGCTAGTAAGCCTGTAGCCATTTAAATCTCACTCACGCTCAACGTAGTGACTGTCTGTAAACTGTTGTAAATGTCTTTATCAGTTATTATAAAGCTATTAATGTCAACTATTAAATAAATGCTACATCAGGTGATATGTAAATTAAGTAAGGCAAGCCAACAGTGGGAGTACTAGTCATGTGATTGAAATGGAATGTTCTTTGTGCTGTGCATTGTGTGTAATCCAACGTGGTTTTATTCAGATCACATCCTTTAGTTAGTGTACATGGTAACAGGTTTAGTAGGACCATTTACTAATATAGTTTAAGATGGTAGTGATATCAAATATGTATTGATAATATTGATGCTTATTTCATTACAGTCTGTAGCACAGAGGTACTGTGGTGACTGTAAGAGTACTTATCATGAGTTGAGCAAGTTGATCAGAGGAGTACTGGCCTCACGTAAGGAGCTAGTGGAATATGATAGAACTAAACAAATGATCAAACTATCTGACACTGAACCATCCACACCAGTAGTGACACCTAGTGGATCTTCCTCTACATCTCTGTCTATCCCTGATATACAGGTGAGTAACAATCAATAAACTGTGTTTTTTTGGTGGGGGGGGGGGGCATATTCAAGGGCATAGATCCCCTAAGCATTTTTCAAATTTATGTTCACAACCACGTGTAGCAGCTGATATTTCGGCCTATGTTGCTTTAAGGGTTAAAATACAGTCATGTGTAAGGTGTAATTTTATAATGAGCAAGTATGTAGGGAGTATGTTGGGTATACAAATGTGTTACAGTCAATAACTTCCATATTACTTTTTCTTTCACATATGTACACTTGAAAACACTGTAAACTGGTCTATTGTGTTCTAGTGATGTGATGTTGTGTATTGTATAGTGTGTATGTGGAAGTTGTGGTAGAAAATTAAATCCCACAATTGAATGTTGCAAGTGTTGGTATAAAACAGCAATGTTGAAGAAACAATGTTGAATAAACAAGTAGTGAATATTTATATAGTTTATTTTTTGGAAGGAGTTTCTGCTTGACCAGTAGATTCCCCTGTGTTGTCATTGTGTTGCATGTGTGCTGTGTGTATGTGTGTGTTGCGTGTGTGTGTGCTGTGTGTGTGTGTGTGAGAATTGGTCTCTAGATATACATGTAGCATAACACTGTACATAGTAAGTGCTATACTAGTAAAACTTGTACAACAGGCTAGAAATTGTATTCTAGCATGATTGATTTATAATTTAATGTTTTTTGTTACAGAGAGATTTTCCTGTGTCATCGTCCACTCCTAAAGCTGGGAAGTGTTATGGTTGTGCCTCAGCTACCATAGAGTATTGTATTACACTACTGAGAGCTCTGTCCACATTGCCTGATATCAGGCAACAGCTGGTAGAACAGGTATACCACCATGTGTTAACTACAGATACAGTGTGTCCATTGGTAAATGACTTTAGTAGCGGTGTTAACAGCTGTTCGCGTATTTATGTTAAGGTATTGCTCTATGTTAGGGTCTGATACAAGAGCTTGTTAGTTTCAATCAGAGAAGTGGTTCTGCTAAAGTACAGAAAGAGGTCAGAAATCTGCTGTGTCTTTTGACCAAGTAAGTTTCAAGTATATACACCTACTAGAGTGTAACTGAATGATGTGTGTTCTATTAGGAGTAATGCTGAGGCCACTGCTGTACTCAATGAGATCATACTGAACAGGATCTTGACTGCTATTGCCAATCAGAGTATCAATCCTAATTTTGCTACTGCCATTCATCCTGAAATGTTGTTACTCACCGCTTGCCTGGAGATGGAAGATCCTTGTTGGGAACAAAGACTAAGAGCAGGTAGCACTACAGTACAGTCAAGTGTGTAATAGAATACCCTGAATGACTGTTTAAACTTCTACATGCATACTTTGAAAGCACGAAGGAAATTTTATATCCTTGGGCTGCGTGTTTCTACCCTGTAGTGGTATCACTGTTCCAACAAACCCAACACCAGTGTAATCCAGTTGTAATGGAATATGTCACTTTACCATGTCTGAAGATATTGAAGAGCATTACCAGTCCTTCCATAAAGCCGTCATGTAAAACACATGAGGTACAGTATAGTGTACATGCCAGGTATAGTTACTATGACCTATGTAGAACAAGGCCTGGCATGAGATAGGTACAGTACCATTTGGTGGTACTAGTGTGGAGGTTGATGCTGCTCAATGGTTGACCGGTAGTCCTCACATGACGTTTGATGCATGGAAAGAAAAGGCAGCTCAGAAGTCAACTCAGATCAAATCACTGAACAAACAGGAAACTCATGAGTACAGGTTGATGGAGAAGTATGGTCTGAGATGGCAACAAAAAGTACAGAAAGGTTAGTTGGTTTGTAGTTTGGTGCTGTCCCCATTATCAGTTGCTCTGTGATTAGTTTCTTCCGCTAAGACTCAACTGCGTCACTCTACATGGCTGCGACGTATGTTGTTCAATTCTTCGTCACGCTCCATTCGATTGTCAGCCTGTGCAATGGTGACTTGCCTCTGTGTGGGTGAAGTGAAGAAGAAGGAGATGCTAGATCTACTGGCCAGGTATGGATAACAACTATATATTAATTGTACCTAACTCTGTGGCCTATTGCAGCTACCTGGATGAAGTTGGCAAAGCTGGGGAAAATGCTACAGAGTTTTTGGGACTATTTCAGAATCTCACTAGTGACTCACAATGGAAGTTCTACTTGGCATCACGAGGAATACTACCCACTATAGGGCAGCTGATCACTAAGGTGTGATCCTTCTTCTGTGTCTAGTATTATGTTTTGTATTACTTGTTTAGGAAATCAATGTGTTGTCTAAACTGGAAGAGACATCGCTCAGTTCTGACTTATCTCAAGGCTATGCCCTTCAAATGCTCACATCACTGCTCAATTCATTTTGCAAACACGACAAGATCAGGATGCAGTACAAAAACAAACTTGTTGGGGTGGTCCTCAATGGATATCTCGCCTTACGACGACTTGTTGTACAAAGAACCAAACGGATCGATGACACACAAGACATGTTATTAGAACTACTAGAAAACATGACTTCAGGTTAGCGGCAAAGTAAAATAAAGGCGATTTATATTCGGTTATGTTTTTGTGTGTTTGTAGGTACAGAGACAGAGCGTAAAGAGTTTATGGAGGTGTGTGTAAAGACTCTAGACAACTACGGCAAACGTGACATGGTCACACCGATATTCATATTTGAACGATTGTGTAACATCATCAAACCAGAAACTGAAGACGTGGGTCAGTTTTACCTGTCTCTTGACAAAGACCCCCAGCAGGAAGAATTTCTTCAAGGACGAATGCAGGTATGAAATACTAATTTACAAATTGAAACAGTACAACTTGATTTGTCTATCTGTTTTACAGGGTAATCCATATAGTTCTACTCAGCCAGGACTAGGTCCTTTAATGAGAGATATAAAGAACAAGATTTGCACAGGTAAACCATGAAACTATAGTTAGAATTTTAGACCAATGTTATATCTTAACTTGTGTCATCAGATTGTGAGCTGGTAGCCCTACTAGAGGATGACAGTGGGATGGAACTACTTGTCTGTAACAAGATCATTAGTCTTGACTTGCCTGTTAAAGATGTATACAAGAAGATATGGTGTACTAGACCTAATGCCAACAATGTATGTTAACTGACTATCCAGCACATGTAATATGTGCTATTGTAGTTACGTAATGAGGTGATGCATGTGGTGTACCGGATGAGAGGACTACTAGGTGATGCTACTGAGGACATGGTGGAGAGTTTGGATAGTGGAGGGAACAAGGGAGAAGATGAGGAGCAAGTGTACCAGATGGCAGCTGTGCTGGCTAAATGTGGTGGCATTGAGGCCATGTTATCAAGGTGTGTATTGTAAATCTATTGCAGTAAAGCTATCAATAATAGAGGTCCTCTGTTATTAATTCTTGTTGCCATCATGCAATAGCTGAAAAGCTAAAGTGTGTTTTTACTTATTGTAGGTTGTATCATGTGAAGAACCTCCATCAGGGATACCAGTTGGTCTCAGTGATATTGAAGTTGCTGGACTACTGCTTTAAGTTGAAGGTGAACCGTCAGTATGCCATTCAGCCTCACCTGAACACCCTCAACTGTTTACTAACTATTCTAAATAAGGTAAATTATTTGCTTTTTTATGTTAAATGTTCTTGAGAGGAGTCTCAATTTCAAGGGTATAAATGTGTAATACAAATGGAACCATTGACATGTGACCTGATTATCAAGCATGCACATTTCATAGTCTACTGTTTAACCCTTAAACCTGTAGCCGTTTTACAAAATGCAAGCACTGAAAATGCATAATCCCGATAACTGGATTATACGCAAACCTTTTAAACAAATTAATATAGAATAAGAACTTTAAAAGCTGTCTAAAATCTACAAACACCATGTTACTCACCGTTAAATTTTGGTTTAAATGGGTCTATCCTTTGTCGCATCCTTTCATCCCAGAACTTCACTCTGTGCCTTTAAAGTACAAATGAACTATCTCTTCATCTTCTTCCTTCGCATATCGATACACCATAGGCCATAACTCGGCCATACTGCATCGTAGAAACATTTTCTTGATGTCATCTTGGTTGTCATGTGTTGGCGATTCTGTTGATATACAGCTATCACGTGATTGACAAAATGGCCAGCAAGAGCACTAACGATACTGACTTGAAACGAAACAAACTGATTCAATGCTTCGTAGCGCATGAGATCCTTGTTATTTGTTAAAAGTTTATATACTGTTACAAAGGGTAGGCCTTCTCAAGTATGAAAATCTCTATTTCTAAGAGATTGGATGAACACTTCGCAAGATGTGCCTGTTTAAAACCATGCATGTAAAATCACAGGATCCACTTTAGGTCTTTATTTATTGTATCATGTTTTTAACAGGCCCTGTTCTATGAACAAGAGTACAGCAATGGTATAGGTGCTCAGATAGCAGAGAAGGTGTTACTGGTGATGGAGAGTGTGTTACAAGAAGCTAGTAGTTCACAACACGTCATCATCAGACAAGCCTCACAAGACACTGAGGCTCAGTCTGAACTGAACATGTTATTGGGACACATGCAGAGTCCTTTTGTGGTGAGCATTAGCTTCATATGTTAGGTCACAGTGGGTAGCATTGTGTTTATTATGTTTTCATGTGTTTGTTTAGCAATCCACTCCCAGTATTCGTGAGGCGTTGATGCATGTCATTCCGTTTCTCACATTTGGTGACCCGACGAACATGCAGCACCTCGTGTCTCACTTTGCTCCATACCTTGACTTCTCTGTCTTTGATAGTCAACACTCACCAGAGAATGCTCTTTACCTGGACTGTTTCTCTGTAGTGGCTAATGGAATATCAGTGAGTAACTGTGTAGATGCAGTCAATTTGTATTTCTTTATATTCTCTTCTTAGAATGATGCTAGTGGTGAGAAACTGAAGGATCTGATGATTGAGAAGAATATGGTTCATTCTGGTGTTGTCTACATCAAAGAACATGTTCCTGATAAGAGGTATTGTATACTAACATGGTAGAGTGTTATATATCACATTGTATTGTTCTGTAGTAAAGAGTTTGAGTCATCAGAATGGAAGGATTGTATATCACGACCATCACTGCCTTATGTGTTGAAGATACTAACTGGATTAGCTCAACATCACACACAAACTCAGGTGTGCTATTTAATGCATAGTACAATGTACCATAATTGTTTAAACCATAGATACTAGTTGGGGAGGTTATACCACATTTACACTTAATGGAGCAAGTATCATCCTCTGAACACATTGGAACTATGGCTGAAAACCTGCTACGTGTCCTCAGTGAGAACGAGTCTGTGAATGCTAAGGTAATGGAATATTGTAACCCATAATTCAACTATAATGCAAGTACATAACATACCATAGATTGTATGTGTACATATGTGTATGTAGTTTTATGGTGCTATTTGTCATGTACTACACATTTGTAGATCAAGGAAGCACGTGCTGCTACTCGAGCGGAGAAGAAACGTAAAGCAATGGCTATGAGAGATAAACAGTTGAAAGCTTTTGGAATGACAGTTAATGAAAAGGGACAAGTGATAGCTTCATCAAAACACCTCAAAGAAATGGAGAAAGACTTGGCAGATGAACCAGGATTAAAGTGTTGTATTTGTCTAGAAGGATACAACAATCAACCAAAGAAGGTACACTGTACTCTATACACTGGAGGGTACTCACTGACTGACTGACTGTAGGTTTTGGGGATATACACTTACAACAGGAAAGTGACTTTAGATGAATTTGAGAACAAGGCTCGGAAAACACAAGGGTTTTGTGCAGTATCTCATTTTAATGTGATCCACTTTGAGTGTCATGCTTCTGCTGTAAAGTAAGCAACACAAACTTGCTTTGTGTGTTGGTTTGACTTCTGTAAATGTTTTAATTTTTTAGGTTAGCTAAAGGACGTGATGTGTGGGAAAGTGCAATGCTTCAAAATGCAAACACAAAGTGTAATGCTATTCTCCCCATATGGGGACCAGAGGTGATTTGTTTGAATATGACACATGCACGCACGCACACACGCACACACACGCGCACAGACAAACACACACACACAGACCAACACACACACACTTGCTAATCCTTTATCCCACTAGGTTCCAGAAGCTCAGTTTGAGAATTGTCTATCACATCATACTAATCAGCTTCAAGCTGTGACGGGATGGTATGTCCACTCGTTCAATCTATTCCTCCATGACTTGAAACTACTATTACTGAGATTTGCTCACGAACAATCCTTCAGTGTTGATAGTGGAGGAGGTGGACCACAAAGTAACATGTTCTTCCTACCATATGTCCTTCATGTTGGCCTCTACCTGCTCAATTGGTTAGTTGTGTGAACTGTTTGTTATTTGGGAGTTTGAATATTTGTATTTCAGTAATTCACGTAGCTTCCAAAATGAAGAAAAGAGTTTGCAGAATTTCCTTGGAAATCCGATGGATAAGTGGGTCTCTGTCTCATACGAGGTACATAATCCGATGAATGTATTTATATTGAGTATACACATATGTGAATAGTTGGATGGTCCTACTTGTATGGTGGTGATGTCACTGTTTATACAAAATTGTGAACAATGGAATGAGACCAAGGTGTTGTTCCTTAAGAGACTGGTTGTGTTAGCGCATGTGAGAAATGTGTCGTCTGTTCATATCAAACAGTAAGTTGATCCTAGTTAAGATTTCTGTTGTTATAACTGCATATTGTACAACTAAAGGCACTGTAAATCATTTTTACTATGGATTATTTTTTTAGACTTCCACAGGAGAACTGCAAGCCATTAGAGTTTAGTGTCTACAAGCCAATGTTAGTGCTGTTTGGACTAGTGAATGAGTTACAGAAACGACTGAAGGTTTGCTATCGTAGAATATCATACACCATTAGTTAAACTATTGTGTGTATTTGTAGGGCTCTCTAGAACAAAAAGGAGCAGAGCTTTCTCGGGCACTAATGGAATTTATAAGGAAGAACAACACAGCTGTAGCCGAAGTTTCAGAAAAGGTAAGTAGTACATTACCCTATTACTTCATGCCAATTAGTTATGTATACTTTTGTGTGATATCAATTATTTGTTGTTAAAGGTTTTGGAGTTCTACCAAAAGGAGTTACTACCAGTAGAGTCTTTTGATGAGTTCTGTGATGTCACAGGTAAGATGTGTACATTACACACTTTCTGATTTAGTACATTTTTTTTTTATTCTTTGTTATTTCCAGGCCTCCTTCAGGAGATACCAGCTCCACAAAACTTTATAGCTGAACTGCTAGCTACTGTGGTAGTGAAGCCATCTTAACTTGAAATATTAATTTGTAGTATTTTAGGAACTTGAAAACTTTAGAATGCATAAATTATTGTGAAGGTGCAAATTAGATTTGTATCACATAATGTGTGATAGCTTAATGGCTGTTATTACTTAAGTCGTTAAGACTGGGGTGGTACCAAAAATATAGTACATGTCATGCCACAATAATTATAACCAAGTTACCACCACTTCTACAAGTAGCACATGTTTCTTTCTCATTATCCCCTCCTCTAATAAGTAAATTTGCACATGAATGTTTTAATGTAATGCAGATGCCTAACCCCTCTCCAAAAACATGGCTGTTAAAAAAGGCGTGTCAAAGAAAGTTAAAGTCTAAATTATAAGAGCTGATATCTGGTGTGGCCAATAGTGAATGTCTAATATGAAGAATGACATCCTTAATTAAAATTATCCATATGAGCTTTTAGCTGGTAGCTGGTTGCTATAATGTTCACGGCTTGCAATTGCTGCTGGACACTGGTTATGTTGTCCATTGGAGCTCCTCTTTAATAAAATCTGGTTAGACCCAACTCATGCAGCTGGCTACAGATCTTGAAGATTTTTAATAGTTCAAAATTCAACAAAATTGAATTGCCACAGTTCCACTGATATTTGGCATGCATAAAAGTGATGTGTTGTTTTAATTATTAGTGTGGATAAAAGTATAGCTATGCACTGGAACAACTTGAAGCTTACTGCACAGGCCATTTTACAATGTCTATAGTCTATAAGCACTACCTGAAATTCATCAACAGTTCAATTCAGCGGCAGCTAAATAGGGTAGGCATGAGGCTAATATGCTCCAAAAATTGAGCATTATGCTTTTGTGCTCAAAAAATCACATATTATGCTTTTGAGAATTGCCCGTTATTCCCAAAATTATGCCACCATGCATAATTGGCTAAATATATGATGCCAGTTTATTGCTGTATCAGTATTGTTGTATCAGACCATTTTCATTGATGTTTAAGCTTCAAATTCTTTAGCTGGTTGCTGTATTAGAGTATTTCATTCCAATGTGACTGCTTTATTACAGTAAATAATTTCCCAAATTATACCACCATAATTGGCTAATAATGTGTTGTATCAGACCATGTTTAAAAGCTTCAAATAATCTTGAATTCTTTAGCTGGTTGCTGTATTAGAGTATTTCATTTCAATGTGACTGCTTTATTACAGTAAATAATTTCCCAAATTATACCACCATAATTGGCTAATAATGTGTTGTATCAGACCATGTTTAAAAGCTTCAAATAATCTTGAATTCTTTAGCTGGTTGCTGTATTAGAGTATTTCATTTCAATGGGATTGCTTTATTAGAGTAAAATTATATTCACTGACTGTTCTATTAGAGTTTCTGACTGATCAATTAGAGTATCTTGATTTTTTAACGGAATCGTGCAATCTGCACATGCATTTCCTATACTGTTAAAGCTTTATAATCACCTCATAATGTTAGCATAATTCCTGATTCCCACACATACCTATTATGCCCGAAATTATGCCGGCATAATCACCGCATCTCTAAATGGGGGGGGGGGGGGGGGGCAACTACCCCCTACTTTTACAAGTGGAGGGGCAGTGCCCCCTCACCTTTTCCAAATCCCAGTTGTTAAAGTAAAACAACTATATATTATAGTCATTAGCCAACTTAGTTTATATTGATTTATCAGAGGTTGTGCTAAAGGTAGGGATGAGCCTATTTTGCCTTTTTTTCTACCTATTTTTCTTTCCAGCGATTCTTTTATTTCTTACCTATTTTGCTCAATTTTTTTTTGCTGAGCATCAGTAAAAATTTATTGTAGTATCTCTAGCTCACATACATGTGTGACTGCTCTATTAGAATATTTCGTACATAGTGACTGCTCTATTAGAGTATCTCGATCTTAAGTCACCATTTCCTATGAGCATATGTTGTCCTAATACTATGCGTGACTGTTCTATTAGAGTATTTCGATCTAAGTTGCCATTCCTTGGTGCCTATTTTTTCAATTTTCCACCTAATTTTCCAGCATTTTGCTCTTTGATTTTACCAACGTATTTTTCCAAAAAATTTTGCCGGCAAAATCGGCGCATCCCTAGCTAAAGGTTATGCAAGAATGGAACTGCACGAAATCGAGATACTCTAATAGAGCAGTCACCTAACTACTCTAATAGAGCATTCAGTGGAATCATAATTCTGAGTTGGTGCAATTCAATCTGTCTCCATTAATACATTATATCTATGCGTAATCAAGAACATGCGTCTGTCTGAAACGTCTTCATTTACTGCTGTATGTACAGTATCTTATTGATAGTCATTGATGAATTGTAATATTACATGAGTACAAGTGAGTGGCGTAGTCAGGAATAAACTTTTACAGAGGCAAAGTTTATACATTGACCTATTTGGTCTGCTTCTTACTCAACTGATTCACAAATACCTTCAATTGCTGAGGCACCGATTGCTGTGCAAGTCGCTGAGGCCCATATTTAAGATAACTTAATTGTTTTTTGTTTATTATGTCTTGTTTTATCTTTTTAAAAAAAAGACTCAGTGCAATGGAGGTCATAGTCGTGCACACTATACTTTTTTATTGATCTGCATGATGTGATATTTAAGTCAGAAATTATCTCTTTCATATGATGTTCAAATGCATGTGCTAAGCATGTCAAGCTAGGGAGTCTGGGGGCATGTTCTCTCAAGGCAAATTTTGAAAATATATGCTTTGAAATGACATGTGGAGGCTATTTTTTATCGTAACTGATTTGTATGATCAATTAGCTCAATGCAATGCCATGCAGTTGACTCATTGGCAATTCAGACCAAGTAGCGTTACGAGAACGGTAGCTAATCTGTACTGAATGCTCTATTAGAGTATATTACGATGACTGCTCTATTAGAGTATCTCGATCTTTTACAAATTCAAGTAGCTGAAAAGTGTCACTGTAGGCTCTGGCCCTGCGTAGTACTACAGCCATAGATTCTATTATGTGTGATACAGTAATGCTGTCTAGTGTAAATGTTTGAGTAGACAATCAGGGGTGCCAAAACTCAGGCCTGCTCAGCCTGTTGTTGAGAATTTTTACCGAGTCGGTTGCCTCAATGGTAACTACGCCACTGGAGTATATTACATGTACCACTGAAAATGCTCTCAGATTCAATCTCCAAGTAATCAAATCTCATGACTTCAGACCCCTTGCATGGTATTGGCATGGTTCGCATGCTAGTGTGTGTAACTTTCAGCCACCCCACATGACTTGCCCCCACTTTTGAGTACTGTTCTCCTCCCCTGGTTCAATTCCTATGAATGTATCCAGTATCTGACTAAAGAAATTGTAGTACTGCACTGTATGTTGTTACTTAAACTGTCAGACATACCAGCAGTATACCTGTGAAGGTATTATATTGACTATATCTTATTGGCACCATTAACATTCCCATAATTTACAATCTAACTGATGTTTCTCACTTGTATAATTCTACACATATGGATCACATGCATGTATTGTGTTAAATGCCAACTGTACTACTTTGCTTCAATTTATATATGTGACTGAATTTTGTAAAGTCACCCTTATTGTCATGACTGAAAAAATTAGAATTTTTGAAACTAGCATGATGTTGTTAATAATTTTGTTTCTTGTAGCTAATTTACGGTTTATTCAACTTATATGTTGTGTTTCAAAACTAAATAATTTTTTAATGTGATTTTTCCAAAATTTACATATAATATGAAACCTTATGACAATTGCTGACCTACTAATATAAGCTGCAGCCACCAGAAAGTGCTTAATTCTATTCATTTGCTTATTCATATATAGCTATTAATAATAGTGAAAGTCATTTATATGATCCATAATGGACTTTTATCTCATTGCCTCAATGTACAGAATACATTATACAGTAGTTGTAATTCGTTACCTATCTCTACTTATGTACTTTTGTATATTGTGAGTTAATAAAACCAATTATCATCAGGAGCTCGAGGGTGCAGTTTATGGCAACTCATGCCTAGCCGACTGCTTGTTGCTGGCAAGTCACTACTAGGGATTTTTTTCTGTATTCTGTAGTTTTAGTTGTAAGATTCTGACACTAAGTACTTTCTGGGGCAATGGAGCAGGCCAACAATATTGACAATGAAAGTTACACAGTGGAGTTGGAAGTGTATCATGAGAGAAGAAAGTTTCACCTGGAGTTAACCTAAGTAAGCGACATAACGTTAACAGTTAGAATTTACGGCTGCAGCTAATGCCAGGTCCCAATTATTTTACCTTTTACATGCACGATCCTTTGATCCATGATCCATCAATACAGCGACTCCTTTTCCTACAGATGTAGGTAGAACAAAAACAGATTAGATTTGTAGCTTTGAAGTGTGCAGTCAGATGCACAATATGGAATTAAAAGTACGTACACGCTTCTGTTTGCAACTCAAAGTTGTCCCCAGGGGTGGGTAATTTGTCATCTAGCTTTTGCAAATCCCTGGCCTGGGTTAGGTGGGGCATGACATTAATAGGTGCATTATTGTAGCTCAATATTTTTATATTCATACTTGTTTTGATCATGTCACTACAACAACAAAAATGCATGTGCCCACATGTGTGCATTTCAGTCTCTCTGCTCATATACTTGTATTTATATATTATTGTACGTGACACATACCCAATCGTAAAACAACTGATATTGCAGTGGCTAAAAAAACTATGTTTTACAACTAGCCAAACCTAAGAGTGGGAAGGGGGGTATTTGTTACACATGTAAACAAAATTTGCATTTATGTTTGACGTATATACATCTTAATGAGGAAGAGTAAATTGCAGCAGCTAAGTCACATATTCAATTGCCTACAATTTGACTTAATGAAGTTCTTTCCATCTTGAATGTATCTACTAGCTAGATAATTTGGGTGTCCATTTACATGTTGCCTACAGAATCTGCATTGCTTCAAATTCTTCACTCAAATTGTTATATCTATAGTTGAAATGCACGACTCCTTACGTGGGTAAGGGATTATGTATCCAACTAATGACCCACAAGAAAATGAAAGTCAGAATATGTATGAAGTGTTATTTCTCCCAAATTTGGCATTGTATCGAACTGGTGTGAACCTTAACAAGTACACCATCATTACATTAATTGTTGTATCTTTGGCATGCATCAGAAGTTGGTAAGCCAGTTGTAGCATCTTCAACCTTTTCTATTTTACTGACTGGTCTACATAAACATTGTACACATGTGATGATTTCTAATGTTCAACAAAATGACTCTGTAATTTTTATACATGTATGGTTCTAGTGTCACTGTACTACACAGTTAATCTTCCAATTCATCTGGAGATCGCCTTATATCTTGGATTTTCTGCTTCAGTACTTTAGCGGTGTTTAAAGGTAAGCAGAAAAATAGGCGTAGGAATAATGCTGCCTCTTCTGAGTCATTATTACTAAATCTGGCTACCAGCTTTTCCTTAGTTGCAACATATAACTGAACGGTTTTTGGATATACCACTGAAACCCAAGCCAAAACATATTTAATCATATAATACAAGTAAAGATAGATCAGAAAAAAGGCAATTCCAAACATTATACCACCAACCGTTACAATGGTTCGAAAGAAAATTGATATCTCTGATAGTCGTTCCACTGCATCATTACTAAAGACCAACAAAATACCACAATGAACAGCCGCAACAATACTACACATGAGAATTGCCATCTCTGACACTTGTGCACTGGATTCTACTATCTCAACAAATTTACAGCTTTCAGCTTCAATTTTATCAATCTTGATTTGAAATTTGCTCTCAGTAATTCTTTCCATGTTAGTTAGTCCTTCTTGTGCATCATCTAACCTCTGCTGAGCATCTTCTAGTCTCCATTCTTTATCATATAATTCTCTTTGTCTGTTTGCTAATGATTGTTGGGTACAGGCTAATTTCTGTTTATGATTCACCAGCTCATCTTGTGCAACATCTAATGCTTGTTGGGTATAAGATAGTTTTCGTTTATTACTGGTTATCTCTTTCTGTGTACTAGTTAACAATTGTTGGGTATTAGCTAACTTTTGATTATTGTTAGTTAACTCTTTTTGTTTGCTAGATAACATTTGTTGGGTATCAACTAATTTTTGTTTGTTATTGGTTAATTCTTTTTGTGTACTAGTTAATATTTGTTGAGCATTAGCTAATTTTTGTTTATTATTGGTTAATTCTTGTTGTGTACTAGTTAAAGCTTCGGTCAGCATTTGTTTATTGTTAGTTAACTCTTTTTGTTTGCTAGATAACATTTGTTGGGTATCAACTAATTTTTGTTTGTTATCGGTTAATTCTTTTTGTGTACTAGTTAATATTTGTTGAGCGTTAGCTAATTTTTGTTTATTATTGGTTAATTCTTTTTGTGTACTAGTTAAAGCTTCGGTCAGCATTTGTTTATTGTTAGTTAACTCTTGTTGTGTTCTATATAATGCTTGTTGGGTGTTTGCTAAATTTTGGTTACTATTAATTAATTGCTGCTGAACAACAGCTAGCCTTTGTTTAGTGTTAATAGATTTTTGGTGTACAAATTTCATAGCTTCTGACTGATTCCTGACCATGGCTAGTTCATAGTTAGTTCCTGCTAGTATACTTTTAGTTTGTGATAATTCACTATTGGCTTTTATAAGCTGATCACTTTTTATAGCAAGTTGACGATCTCTATCAGCAAGTTGATGTTTTCTGTTAGCAAGTTGGGACTTTGTGGTATCACAATAGCGTACAACAAGATTGTAATGATGTTCATCATTCTGTTTATTGTGCTTTTTTTCATCCTTACGAGCCATTAAAGTAGTGCAGCCTATTTCATAATACTTGCACTTTACCTGTGCCAGAGGACACACTTTCTCATGAGCATTCAAGTTTTTACGAAGAATATTGTTAGCTGCACATTTATTAGGACAAGCAACAGATAACTCACGGCATTCATTCAAGTGCTGGCTACTGATATAACAGTATTCTGCTCTCAAATGACAATGTTCACACTCTTCAATACGACATGCACATTCCTGTTCTCTATGGTTACTTAAGTTTGACCGTAACACTAATTTTCCACAATTACTAGGGCACAACATTTCATGAAATTGGCAATCATTATTAAGATGTTGACCAATAGCATTTATTTCACCCTGCCATTGACATCCTTTCTGATAGCTAGCACAAAGCACGTGAATATTCCTTACATTACGATCAGCTTGCTTATTGGGAAAACCCTGAAAATCGGTAGAACGACAAACTGGACAAACAGGTTTGACCTCAGGATTGACGGAGCTTCTGATGGAACCCTCTACACATCTTTCAAAGCAAGATTTACAGAAGACATGTCCGCAACACACACTGAGGTATGGTTCTCTACTAGGATACTGGCATATTTGACAAATCACATCATCTGGTGGTGTATCCACGAACTTGTACTCGTATCCTCCGCAATCAGCCATATTTGTGCGGCTCACATGACCTACGCATAGATTTATAACCCGGCCCAGGCGAGACTAGTTACATACAAATATCTATGAGCATAGATTATCGAGAGTTACAGAGACCTCAACCTGTAAAGTGCACTTGGAGTGAGACCTGAGGTTAAAATGAGTGAGATTTGCTAGTTACTTACGCAGCGTGAGGAAAATCCCTGTAAAAATTGCAAAATAGACAACTCTGTTTGGCTACTGATTTTCAGTTATACCTCTCCATTTTTAGCCATTAGAGCACTGTTTAGTACTCAGTTTGCCAAGAGGTTTGAAGTGGAATTAACTTACATGAGAGCTAAATTTTCCAGGAATTGTAATGCGTGAGATGGAAAACCATGCGTGAGACAGGGCAAGGGGGTGGCACTCCAATATACCCCCGAGGACGAAGGTCAGAGTACAGGATATATTGGAGTGCCACCCCCCTGCAGGGGTTTACATGGTTTATCAGTTGTAGCATTCTCTCAAGCCCAGTATGCACGGAGACTGGGTCAAGGAGACAACTCCTCAAAAGCCGCGGCGAATTTAGGGGAGCGGAAGCACCTCGAAGTACCTTTAACAAACTATCAATATACGGTGCAGTGTACTGTAAGGGAATACTCGGAGTAATGCCCGGGCATCAGTATAGCTACTAAGCTTATCTTACTGCGCAAGTGGCTGATTGGAACCTGGAGGGGGCATATATGCAGAGGTCTCAGGAGAGTTAGCCACCCTACCTAGCTGATTTATCACAAGTTTAGTGCATGTAGCTAAGTTTGTGTTTTCATGGTGTTTTGTGAGTGATCATGCGGTTATTGGTAAAGTCAGTTTTGCTTGAATTTTGATGGCATACAGGCCCGTGAGCTTCTGTGTGTTGCCCTCCCACCAGTCATGCCAGTGTCAAAGATAGAGATTAGCATTACTGTGTAAACTCATGTGTAGTACAATCACACAAGCTAATCATATAAGACCAGATTGTGTATTATAAATATATGAATATTTAAGTCATTTAAATTTTACGCATATAATTAGGCCATCATTATTTTATTGTTTGTTTCCCGTCACCCAATGGAGCAAAAACTGATGTGGGCGGTAAGTGATTATTGTATTAATTATACACTTGGCTCTGGTAATTTCAGTCTCTGACTGTTCTATTAGAGTATCTTGATCTTGAAGGCTGCCAGGACTGTAACATCCATGCACCCTGTTGAACAAGAGTAGAGGGACTTCCACCCTTCTGCTATGTTTATATGCACAGCTAATACATTTACTTTACAACTTGGTCACTCTGTGCCTACTTTTATCATGAAATAGTGCATTCACGTGATCTATAAAAATTTGGTGCGGCTACCTAAAAATTGACGTGGGCGGTGACGGGAAACAAGGAATTTAATAATGATGACCTTATGTGTATACTCTTGTGCGTATGAAATAACTGTATGTTTGTCAGGGCACTGCTGAAAAGTAGTATTCAATTTATATTGAGCAGTCTTCTCTTTTTAAAAAAAACTATACAGAGGATTTCCTCAGAAAGGACACCCTGAAATTTTGGACACTTTTGATAAGAATTACTCTCATAATCACATTTTAGGTACAGGCTTTAACCTTCTCACAGTTCCCTAGTGGGATAGCATTCACAGAATAATCCCAAGTGCATCAGTGTATGCACATTTAGACACCACAAACTTGACCTAGTTAACACTTATAGTGGTATCCGGTTCCACTATATTCCTTACCTGCATTGGTAATGGCATAGATTATAATTCCACACTGTGTGGGATTAATAATCTATGGTGATGGACATCATTTCTCATTTCTGGACGAATTCACTGTAGTATATAGTGTTAAGGCCGTATCCATCTATGATGCAGGGACTGACAAACTTACAGCTCCACCACTGGAACACAAGTGCTCCTCCTAGCACTTTAGACTTATGCGGTCTGTTACCATCTGTAGACCAATTATATACCTTGGATGAATTCTCCTATGGTTTTTTATGAGCATGTGTGACTGGAGGTTGAACTGATAGTTTAATAACAATGTATATTATAGTACAAGGAATTTTTTTGAATTGGACAAGTAAGTACGTATATTCTGTTAAGTAAAAGTGCCAAAATAATCAATATGCCAAAGATACAACATATTAAGAGAAAAATTTGATGAATCATAAGGAAATTGACAAATCAATCAAGATTTCTCCCATTAAAATTTTGCACTATATGGTATGTAATATGTTGATGACTAGAATACCAGTACAATTGTATGCATATGAGTAAAATAGCCAGCATTCCTTCCTGCTAAATCTACCTTTGTTCTAACACATCGTTATATGTCATCTTTACACCACTCATGTATCACGTTCTACCAGCCACCTGACTTCACACTCTTATGCAATGTACTTATAGGATGGTCCATATCACTGACACTTTTTATCAATCAATTATAAAGCTGCTATCCAATGCTATACTTTCTTTAACTGGCTATTAATGCAGTAAAACAATAGTAAGCAAGCATACTGTAAGTATTTCTACTTCTACTTTGAAATAACAGACGGAGAGGGGGGTCAACTGCAATTTTGTGGATTGCTTGCTTTCATTGCATATTTGTATGTACAAGATATTATAATCTCTGTGCTTTTAATTACTTGAGATATGACACAACTTGCTAAGGCTGTTTACTGTCATCACATGGAAGGTAAAAATTGTACAGTATGCTGTACACTAAGTGTATGTGTGTGATTATTTATATAATAGAATGAGTGTGTTTAGTACATAGAGTGTAGAATTTAAATAGTGTATGTTTGTGCATGCATGCGTGTGTGTGAATATGTTGGTGTACATGTAGTGTGAGGCAGCATAGCCAAGTGGCTAGAGCATTGACCTGGAAATCAAGGTTTGATGACTAGTTGAGCCAAATAGGTGTCGTTGTTGTTGTTTCCTTGAGCAAGAAACTTCTACTCACATAACTCCAATATACCCAGCTGTTTAAATGGGACCTGGTGGTGTGGGGAAGCAGCCCACCCAGCATGGGAAGCTAGGGAAACAAATGCCAACTGTCTATGTCTCACATAGTGGGCGAAGGTTCAGGTGGGACTTTGGGTGCCCACACCTTTACCTGTGAGACATGGCACAACTTCCTGTGGGCCATTAGTCTCACCCCAGGCTGCCCTGAGTCATAGCACCTGAGTAGTGTAAACGTGTTCCAGTGCTGCATGCTAACACGGCAGCTGAAGGCTTTGTTTACTTTTGTGTGTGCTTGTGTGGACATGTGACAGATGCAGTAACATAGGTGATGTGGCTAATGACAGACAACACCCCTGACTCTGCCATAGCCAACAAGAGGGCTTTGCATCATGCTTGCATCATGCATATGCTTTTCACAAGTTGACCAAGTCTTTGACTCAGGTCCCTGCTATTATCTATGGCCTATTTACATCCTCTCATTGGGTATAAATTTCAACAGGTTGTAAAATAGGTTATTTAGCATCCTCTGACTGGGTGATTCCCTTTTCCAGGCCTAAATTCAATAACTTGTATATGAGTTATTCAGAACCCATTGGCTGGGTAAGTGTACCTTCCATGGAGGGTTGGGGCAGACGATGATGATTTCAAGAGGGATAATGGTCTTTGACTATCAGAAGAAAAGTGTGTGTAGTACAAACTATATTTGTGTTCATTTCTTGCTTATAACAGTGTTGGGGTCATTGTGGAACATCAGGTTGACTTAAGGTTGACTTCTCACTGCTGATTATTACCTGTAATGTGATGATCAAGTTTGCCAAGTTCTGTAATACTGACACTTTTCTAATACATAACACGTCCTTTGTTTTTATGAAGGTATTTTGCACTTTAACTTTTGTACTTTAAAGTTTGTGTTATATTACTGCATGATTAATAGATGTTTTAGCAGAGTTGATTTGTTCTTTTCTTATTTTCTCTTCAGGCTACTCCTGAGATGTTACAGTGTCCATGTTGTAGTGCCTCAGTTCCAGCACACCCTGGTGTGTGGTACTTGTGGGGAGAATGTCTACCAGTGTCACAAGTGTAGTACACTGCAATCATTAATAATGTGTACTATATTACTTAAATATGTAATTTGCTGGTGACAGACAAAATAAGTGCTTAGAGACAAGGTTGCGTGATGTAGTCTTCTAAAAAATTGCCAAATGTGTTTAATGAATCAGTTGTCTTCTCATATTGTAGAGCTATCAACTGAACGTGATCCCTTCCTGTGTAGCTCTTGTGGGTACAGCAAGTATGCTAAGTTTGAGACTACAGTGTCTGGGAAAAGTTGTGCTGCTGTTGATCCTATTGAGAATGAAGAGGATAGGAAGAAGGTATTGTATAGATTAGTCCTTACTGCTGATTGGGAATCACACAGAATACGTACATTTTGTACCTTTACCTAATCAAATAGAACATACATTTTTAATATGTTGTAATATATGCAGTCAGTCAACCTACATTGCCTTGTACACATCTATCCCATGCATTACTTGTCTCTATCCTACAGACACTAACCTCCATCAATACAATACTGGAGAAAGCTGATAAGAAGTACAAGCAGTTGGTGAACCACAAGAATGAGCTGGACTTGTTACTGAGATGAAGGAGGAGTGAGTGTCTCTTCCTCCAGCCTGTCTGCTGCCGCAGCTGCTGGTAGTACTGGAGTGAATAAGTCTATACAGGTAAGTATTGTTGTATTATGTGTTTGTTGTTTACTCTTATGCATCTTGTACCCAAAGCAGGTGCAGTAAAACCTCATTCTTAAAGTAGAGGTGTACCAATGATCAGATTATTGGCTATATCAGTCTTGTTTTAGCATATGCCAGTATTTGCTCGGTAACATGTGTAACAAGCAACAGATAATTATGGGCACCCATGCTCTAGCAATATGCTAGTAACATCTGTTTATGTAATGTCAAGTTTTGATTAAAGTCCTTAATAACTAAGTTTATTTGTACTCTATGCTACCATATCAGATCAGCTTTGTTTATCAACTTGATAATATTATTTTATGCCGGTTATTGGAATATCAGCTAAAAGTCACATCGGTGCACATCTACCTTGAAGAGGTCGTTGTGTTTGAGAATTACTTGACTTAACTTGATGTGTTTTAAGTACTTACTAGCTATTTAAAAAAATTAATAATTTTAGAAGGAAGTAGGGATTCAGTGGTGTAGCCAGAAAAAAGTTTTACCGAGGCAAAGTTTAGCTATATATTGACCTAATTGAGAGGGTCTGCTTCTGACTCAACTGATTCACAAATACTTTGAAGTATGAGCATTTGCAGGTTGACTATCTGGTTGGATGGAAGAAAGACTCTGAACATTTTTCTACGTGCCATAAGTGATGCTCCAGCTTAGTTAATGCTACAGTATAGTTCCCATGCTTCAATTATTAGACTAGCTTAATTGCATTCAACACAACTTACTCCGGAGATATACAGATATTTTCAGTGGTCAGGTTATCCATGGACTGCAATGGAGGTCATAGTCATGCACGCTGTACTTTTTATTGATCTGATGTGCTTTTTAAGTCAGAGGTTATCTCTTTCATGTGATGCTCAACTGAATGCGCTAAGCATGTCAAGCTAGGGAGTCTGGGGCATGCTCCCTCAAAGAAAATTTTGAAAATATATGCTTTGAAATGGCATGTGGAGGCTATAATTTTGATTGTAACTGTTAATGCATATGATATGCATGATCAATTAGCTCAGTGCAATACCATACAGTTGACTCATTGGAACTTTTGAAAAATAATGCAGAGACAGTTAGGCCACACAAACTTAATGATTAGTTTCTCATCCTCCTGTACTCAAAATGTCAGTGCGGGAGGGTGGATTTTTTATTTTTTACTAACTAAATAGCTGAATTAGCTAGCTAAAATGACTCAGAATGCAGTTTTTTTGGACTGCTCTAGCAAGGTACCAACTTTAAAAGGTGTTGGGTGGCTGCATTCAGCCACCAGTGGTGCAAAAAACCCTTCACGAGGTAAGAAAAACAGTGATGTGGGTGGGGATGAGAAACTAATAATTAAGTTTATTTGGCCTTAACATAAATGTAAAGGATTTAGACCAAGCAGTGTAATGAGAACAGTGGCGATAATCTGTACTGAATGCTCTATTAGAGTATATTTATGATGACTACGTATCTCGACTTTGTGCAGCTGAATTCAACTGAGTAGCTGAAAAGTGATCCAGCACTGTGTCACCATGGGCTAGTGGAATCCTCGCTTTTAGAAATCTGGATCCCTAGGTGGTTCTGGACATTATTAGCTAGCTACCTCACAAAAAAGCTAAACTGGTAATTAAGACTATATAACCTAGCGTTGGTAAATTCTAGAGACAACTCCTTGGGTACTACTCCATTAAAATCACATGTTTGAGTTGTGGTGTGCGCCGCAACTATTAAGCGCCGCAATTATTATTATCCTAGAACAAAGAAGTGAATGAATGATGAAAGCAAACAGCATAGTGCAGTGGACAGAACATAATTGGAGCAACAGATACGTGAATTTGCCGTCATTATCTTAGCTGTCTGAAATTTCTGGCACCGTACACCTAGGTCTTACAGCAGGCAGGCAGGCAGGCAGGCAGGCAGGCAGGCAGTAGAAAATTCCATTTAATAAAAAAATTGCAACAATCTATTGGAAGCATTTAGGGTCATACTGAAGACACAATTTGGGCTTGGTTATACTACCAAGGTGCCAGAATGGTATTGTGAAGCCGGTTTTATGGTGATTTTTTTATCTCCAACCTCCGTGATCCCTAATATACAGTACTACCGTACTCTATGATGCCCTCAGGCATATAACATACACTCAAAATCTAGGCCTATAGGTTAATTTAATCACTGAGTACACATTCCTAGCATGATGGAGTGGAGCACTAAATTCTGTCACATGAGCAAGTATGGTTGCTATGGTGCAAGTATTATCAAGAAAAATTATTAATATCAATTTTGTCAAATGACAGGGTATATAAAACTTGTACAAGATGGTCCCCAGCAAATACAAAACTAAAACTCACACAGTGATAGATGCGGTAAGTAATTTAATTGTAATGTAATAGAATCTAAAAGCAGTTATAAAGGCACAGTGTGAGCTATGGAATTCATAAACCTTCAGGCCCTTAGTAGCACCCTCACTTCACCTGTGTGCTACAGACTCAGGCCTTTGGGTCTATTAAACTCCATAGAACCATTTTTACCTTTATAACTATTATTTAACCCCACCTTCAAACTATGCTGCTATATGCTACTACACACATGAGCTTACTCACAGAGTAGAAGATAGTACTTACTTGCTACATCTGACTGTTTATTGGTCTTGGTGTTACTAATGTTTATACAGGAATCTAAACAAGAACAAATGTGATATAGTTATACTCAGAGCATGTAAATCTTACCACCATACACATCACCAACAGGATCAAGATTAAGGTGTTGTCTGTTCACATTAGTAAGGGCAACCTGCAGATTTTTCCATGTAGCATTAAGAGTTGTCTTTAACCACTTGTCTAGTGTCTTTTGAAAGCAAGTCACACTTTGATGAGGATTGTCTCTCTCAATGATATCAAGAACATGACGTCTTAATCCCAACTCTATACCAATGTCCTTCCAGTCAACAGCATATTTCGTTGTAACAAATCTGTTGAGGTCTCTCGTTGTTGGCCTATCATCTTCTACAGGTCACACATGGTACTGGTAATGGAAATAACACATCATACAAATCACTCACTATTTGTAATTTGATCAATCACTACTGCACCTTCCACTGTTTCTACAACAGATGATGACACTCAATTACCTCACTACACACGCACAAGTACATTATGCCATACACTTGATAGAACAAGCAGTGCTATACATTGTACAACGTGTAGTCACTGAACTACTTGTAGTGGGAGAAGATAGCTATGGCCATTTCACTGGTCAAATAAAAACAATATAAATTTGTGCAGTTTTATAACATGGACATTTTGCAAGTACATAGTTTCTTCATTTTAGTTAGTGTGATTTGAATGATGGTGATAAAATGCCAATGGGCATGTAATCTAGTTTCGTGAATTAAGAAAATGTTGTTGTGCCTACCAGACTAACCGTTGAATGCCATGAGCTGAAAATTGGAATTTAAGTAGATTGATCACCATAGAAGAGCCTTCCAGTGGTTTTGAGAGATCAGATTACAAACCATTGAGTTATTAATGAAATGAAGCAGTTTGAAACTTTTATCTTACTTGGGTGTAGAAAGGCACACACATACACGCATGCATGCAAGTACGCACCCATCCACCCACACACACACACACACACACACACACACATGGATTTCTGAAACCAACAGGCATGCGCTTGCCTACATTAAGTTGATTATTAATCAACCATGTAATGTAATCTGTTTTTTTTTTGTTTAATAGTATGTATCATTTACTGATTTTAATTACGTATTTGTAATTCATAATTAACAACTAAATTCTGTGGACAAAGGCTACAAAGGTGTTCTTTAGGTTTGTACATGTATGAGTGGAATATAATTTCAAGCTCTTTTAACACAAAGTGATTTGTTTCTTGTAAAGAGCCTATTACAAAAAAATGTAGTGCTCTCACTTCATGTACAAACTACAGTAACTTTCAAATTATACTTTCAAGCAGTTTACCTTGTAGGTGTGACAACAAATTGCTTTCATAATTTTCATACCTTCCTTGTTTTTTTCCTTTCTTTCTGATTTGTACAAAAAATTGGACTGTATTATGCTCTTACTGTCCTCCAAATGTGAAGTAAATCACATAAAGCACATAAGTTATTATGATCTTTCTGAAGTGTAAACAGAAACATTTGAAGAACATAACAAGACAAAAGTTGAATGCAACCTGTAGTAGAGATGTACTGACCTATTGATTTAGTATTGGATTGGCAGCTGATTTGGACGATTTAAGTAAAATCGGTAAGACAGATTTTTGTGCACTATAAATACCAATTCAATTCTGATCTCTCCAATAACCATGTAGCTATAACCTCACGTTTTCAATCTTTAATGGACAACCTTTAGCAATCCCCCTTTCATCCTCACACTGGGAGTTACATATAATAAGGTGCAATGCTTCCATAAAATTTTATTTAATGGTAGTGCGTGATCCCAGGATCAAAATCTGTTTGAACATCTAGGGACTATATCATGCAAGTATTGTTTAAATGTAGCCATCAAAGGTTGATACTACCTCAGCTTGTACCTCAAAAATATGTAGCTGAAAATCACTAATTCTTTTGCTTTTTTGACAGGTATTGAAGACAGCTAGTTTCAATCCTCTGATGGTACACACTACATTGGCAGCTTATGCAATGCCCAAGCCACGCCTAGTCCCACAGTACAGCAGTGTTTACATGGTAAGAAATGTGGTATAGATTACTACATTGAGACAATCGGTTTCATAACCTTCTAGCTAGCTGGGGAGAGGTTAATTTAATTTGGGGGTAACGTACCAGACCACCTCAATTATAATACATCATTTTGTTTACTGGATTATTCTTTAAGCCTCTTAAAGATTGTGAGTGCACAATATCAAGTAGGGGTAGTATATTGCATAGCCGGGTGAGTAAGAATAAAGGTATAAGCATCAATTCTGTCGGGGATTTGCCTGTAGCTATTGTGCAGAGCCGGGCAGCTTTCCGGAGTTCGCCATATCAGACAATTCAATGTATTTTAATGTCATTCAGCTACAGTATGAAAATTTACTGTTTGTTCAATTAGAATTTTAAAAATAAAACTGATTCTACAAAAACATGTTACTTTTATATGCTCACCTGTATAGCACGTATATCATATAGGGGGTGGGTGGGTGGGAGGATGCGGAGGGGAGGGGTGGTGGGCCGCCCACGCACAAGAAGTGGTTGACAGTGAAAAAACAGTCTATAAGTATCATACAACTGTTTAAATATATACGTTCTTTGATATTGTAATGCATTAGTTTGCCAGTGATAGTTATAAAGGGCGAAAAGAATGTAATGAATTGCCCGCCCACGCCCAATTTGCGCCTTTGTTAAAATGGCCTTGCTCAAAGACGATTAAATGTCTATGACATAGTTTTCTGTATAAATACTTTGGTTTGTTTATCATGCTGTAATATTGTGCTGCTGTGTTATGCTATAATAATATTAATGCTTATATTATTTAATGATGTTTGTTTCTATTACTTTAGTGCAAGGTGGGATGTGGAAGCGTCCATGATGACGATTGAGCAATGTGCAAATAAGGTGAGTGTATGCTTTGTAAAAAGAAGCCCACGTAGCTGTGCAGGGCTCCTCTTCTGTACAGATCAGCTTCTGTATAGTCTTTCATTATTTTATTTTTCCTGAGGGGTAGCCAACACCCACGCAAAACACAGAAATGGTGTACCAGAGGGGTTGCCAATGCCCACGCAAAGCACCCAAATGGCGTGTACGAGACTCCCAATCTTTATGTATTTTTAAAAGCATTTAGTGATATTGCTAACTAGTAACTACCTGTACAGTTGTTGATCTACATCTTGTTCTAGTTATTCATGATTGATCATTGTCTACTTTGTTAAACTCACTTTCTCCATTATTTTTACATGATTTTGGATTTAGGATTTGGTTTCTAATATATTTGTGTATTTCTGATTGGATTTCTCCCATAGCATACAAGAGTCCCAAGGCATTGGCTACCCCTCGCTTTTTACCAAAAGCCAGTTCATCTCTAGTTGACAAAGATAGTGTGACCATCTAATTACAATCTAAATTAAATTCTTGATCACAGATACACATTTCCCTTGTTGCTATATGTGGCGCACCACAAAATTAACCAATGTAAACAACCATTACCATACCTTGTAGTGTTTTATTTTTATGTGAATATGTAGTGAAGTGTGTGTGTGTTTGTGTGTGTGTGTGTATGTGTGTGTGTGTGTGTGTAGTGTGTGTAGTGTGTGTATGTGTGCGTGTTTGTGTGTGTGTATGTGTGTGTGTGTGTGTAGTGTGTGTGTGTGTGTAGTGTGTGTGTGTGTATGTGTTTGTGTATGTGTGTGTGTGTGTGTAGTGTGTGTGAGTGTAGTGTGTGCGTGATAAAGATTTTTTTAAATTCACCAATTTAAATGTGACTATTTTTTTCCACAGGTTTATATGTTGGAGAACTGCAAACAACTAACTTGAAATTTTTATAATGACCATTTTTAAAAATATTTATTTGATTACATGTACAAAATACAAAGATGTATCACGTGATCAAAAAAGTTATTAGCATGATGTACTAGGACTATTGACCATTGAAAAGTTGATGAATTAAACATTCAAGAACGGAATAGTTCTCCATTGCAACTCGCCCACGAAATATAGCGCGCGCGTCACTAATAATCAGTGCTCAGCCGGGGTATGCGACTATTGGATTGAGATGGTGATTTTTATAAAATTATTTGTACCGTGTAAAACGTTCGTCACGAACGGTATAGCTAGCTAAAGTATTCAAGAAAGGATAGATCTAGCCTGGTATAACCTGGATTCGTTAAAAAGTTCGCGCCTGGATTGTTGGGGTGAGCCAATATTTTCATTGCCAATGGTTCTATGTGTAATGTTAAACCCCCTACTTTGTACCATGAAGAAGGCCGTATTAAGCTGTTACATTTTACGTGAAAGTAGATGTCATGCTGGCCATTCCTGCTAGAACCTGGAAAAGGTTTAAAAGTTATCTGACGCTCCATAACAGAGCCTTGAAAACCTTCTTCCAGTGTAGACGCGTGTATCTTGCCAATAAAATTTTTTTTATTAAAAGTCGCTTAATTGTTGGATATGCACGGTCCCGGTCAGTACAGTAAGGTAAATGAGGGTAATTCCGGACACTCTTTGATAAAATCGATCTAACATTGGACTCACAACGAGTTAAGACAAACTCTAGGAATCGTTGTAAAGCCTATCTTATGGTGCATCTGCAGTACAAGTTTCTATTCGATACGATGAACTGCTGAGGAGTTATGAACCAAAATTTAACAGCGTGTAAAAATGCAACGTGCGGCTAATTCCGGACACTTCGAAAAACAAGCAAGTAGAGCCTTCCACAGGTTACCAATTCTCTTTTACAAGTATGGAGACTAAGGTACCACTCATCTGCAGCTTATAAATCAAGTAGAAAGTTCATACCATTTGGGAGAAAGCAGCAGTGCGTATTTTAAAAAGTTTATGTAATTCGCGAATATTTTCTTTGTATTTCAACCGAACAGCTGCTGATAAATCGACTGCCACTCCGCCTGTGCTGCATGGATTCTTACGGTGTTTGGTGTGCAATTAGCTGAGGGTATGGTCTTTCTATAAATCTTTGAAAATCGAAAATATGAGCTTGGGCTGACAGGTTAGATTAACATTTTCAAAGTTTTTGAACAAAATTACCCGTGATTGCGCTACAAATTCGCGTCAAACTTCGCAATGGAATAACGGATTCGCTTCAATTTTGGTTTGTAGATAGGCCATAGGATACTGCATTAGCATACCAAATTATAGGCCGAGGGATTCTACCATTGTTGAGAACGATCTAAGTGTCCGGAATTAGCAGCTGTCCGGAATTACCCGCACTTACCTTATGCATTAAACGATCAGGTAATATCCAACTATTACTCGTTAAGTGTGTTAGAACTAACTTTTTGATTCATCCCTGAATGACTGAGCACAACGGATCTGAGGATACAGTCGAAGAAATTTCGCATGTAGTTGAAGCCATCAATTTCGCCATTTGCATATTAGTGCGCATGCGTATTAAGCCCTTCCCAACAAAAGGAATTTGTGACAGGACCTGCGCATGTTGGCACATCCGCCGCATTAGCATGCGGCGGATCCATGAGGGGAGCACAGGGGCACATGTCCCGGACTCCCTTCCCCCCAAAAAAATTTTTCATAGCAATCAGTCAAATACTCTAATACAACAGCACACAATTATAAAATCCTCCACAGTTATTACTGCATGAGTTTGAGAACTTGGATCTGCAGCACCATCCCATGAGCACACTTATAATTAGCTGCTATAAGAGAATGCTAAGATATTTTTGCAAATTTAATGCACTTATTATTAATTTTATATTGAATTAACCAAACCATACATGTACAGAGCTGAAAAAAAGCATTGGAGATACATGCGGTTACATTAATTAACTAAGCGAGTATCAATGTTAATTGTAGATGTTAATTGTAGATGTTAATTGTAGGGGTAGAAGGCTAGTTAGTCCCTTAGTAGAACACTTCTCATGATCCTGCATGAGCCCAAAAGTGCCACTTTCTGTAATTTAGAAATCATTTTCATAATATCAGTATCTTCAACTATACTCTGAAGGGTAGCTTTTAATTCTAATGAGATCAGGATGACAACACGCTCAAGATGGTAAGTAAGTTTCATCAGCATGGCCAAATCACTATACTTCGTAATCTTTTCACAAACCTTTGAGTGAAAGTTGCCGTCACTTGGTCCTTTGGAATACTTAGGTAAGCACATGCAGTTATCTTGATTGTTCCATAGTACAATATCTGGGTGGTTACTTGGACAATAGCCAACAGGTTGATCCCAATAGAGCTTAATTGAGTCATTCTCATAAACTGCCTTAGGGTCACGCCAATAATCCCTAGTATGTGATCCAACAAGGTAGTGATATAGTACTTTCAACACTTGATTATGCCGCCTCAAATACATAGTAGGGGCAAGAGGTGTACAACTACTTAAAAGATGCTCCACACTCTCCACACTTCGTCTGTAAATGCGACAGCTGTCGCATACATCAAAGCCAAAAATATGGCTTTGCATCCATCTAGTTGCTACTACACCATCTTGAAGAGCTAAAATCATTGATATTGCAGTGGCGGATCCAGGATGGGGCATTTGGGGCAAATGCCCCCCCCCCCCTTCAAGAAATTGCATACAAGATCGAGATACTCTAATAGAGCAGTCAATTACTCTAATAAAGCAGTCACAATGTTCATGAGGCAGTGTAGCTTACCTATGAAGCTACAATTAGGATTTTATTTTACATAACAGACGTGATATAGTTGGTAAGGATAACTAGCTATTATTGTTGTGACCTTTTTTTTTTTTTTTTTTGGTCTTCAACTGGTTTTCAGCAAGTTTTTTTGGTCTTCAACTGTTTTTCAGAAAGGAGCCCCCCCTCTTTCGAAACTCTGGATCCGCCCCTGTATTGGAAATTGAATGCATTGGAAACAAACAGCATGCTGAAGAATCAAACATTTATAAATGTGCACACCCATGCAGGGGGAATTTATTAAATACAGATGTTTTGAAAGCGGTTGCTAGCCAGCACAATGGAGTTGCTGGTTTTTTCATTTATGACCTTGCTTTATCTGATCACGTTACAGATGAAGTAGTTAATTTATTACCCATAAATATTTCTTCCTCTGTTGTACTGGTAGTTAGTAAGAGTAAAATACAAGGAATAGTACGTACATGTTCATTAAGGAGTGAACTATATTAATAATAATATTATGGAAATACTAAATCTCATTGTGAGAATGAGATCCTTACATTCTGGAATGTGTTCATCTGTAACTTCATGGAATGATAATCTGCGTTGGCATGATTGTAAAAGTGAAACAATAATTCACTTTTCATTGATAAGCAAAAATATTTGTATTTTTCAACTAAAGATTGCATTAATTGAAAAAAATGCTTGAATTGCTTATGCAGGGGCGTAGCCAGGATTTTTTGAAGGGGGGTTCCAGCACCAGCATTGAGTTACTAGAAGCAGGGGTCTGGGGGCACAGCCTCCAGCCGCTGAGAGACTTTCAATATTTTAATAAATCAAAACTCAGCAAATTACTATATTTTATGCAAAAAGTACATTAATTATGATGCATTAAGTGCCCCAGGGATGAAGGTAGTACTAGATAAAGTCACCTAGTGGAAACAGACAGAGAGACACATATAGTAATCTGTAAGTGATGGTTATATCTCACTGTGGTATAGGAGCCATGAATCCACTGATACAAATGACAATCAAAACAATATAGCTAACTATACAAAATTAATATGCATAGCATGAATTAATTTTGCATAACAAAAGTGATAAATTACTGGAGCTCTATATCTTTAAACACTGCACACCAAAGCTATAGCAGTATAAGGTCATGCTAAGTTTTGTATTTAATGTTGGAATGTCTGAAAAACTTCATATGGACATGGATATTTACATGCATGTTCTATTAGAGTATACCTGACTGCTCTATTAGAGTATATACCTGACTGCTCTATTAGAGTATATCGATCTTTTTAAAGAGGGCTCATGTTACCTCTGTAAACCCTTCCCTGAGAGATGAATGTAAGTTTTATCAACTCACTCATTTGGTCCTGCCACACTAAATGGTGTGTTAGGATCCTGCTTGCAGAAGGCTAAATTTTACAGGGGGTTCCTGAACCCCCCCTCCCTACGCCCCTGTTATGAAATGAGATACAAAGATATCATTAGAGCTTTGTCAAAGCAATCAGTTTGTATCAGCATTTTATCTTAGTAACTGTAATTTAAGTATCAGACAATATGAAACAATAATAGACTACTGTAAAAGTTTACTTTTATATCATCATATCAATAACTGTCAGTTAGAATTAGTGAAGTTATTTACCGTATTATCTTCATGTAACTTGTATGAATTGTTTTTACATAGTACTTGTAATATTACAAATTATGACTTGGATATATATCATGTTGTCGGCTTGTCATTACACTGCAGTGACGCTAGTTATGAGGTCAATAAGTACATCTTAGTAGTTCGTAATCCTACTGACAAACAAATTGCGCTGGCACTCCAGATGGAGCCATTAATTTTCATATGGAAATTTCTGTGTTGCAAATTAGATACTGACTTATGTAAGCAATTTTCAGTTCTGTCGATTTTTACCAAGCAATTGGATGAATTGGAGTTCAGTGGCTGTGATATTGGAAGCACTGAAGTCAACACTTTTTACAATTTCTTGATTTCTGATCACAGATCTAGAGGTCCCAATGTAATGTTAAAGAAGCTGTATATTTCCTCAAGTAGCCTAACAATATCAATGGCATAATTTATGTACTCGCAGAAATTATTATTTTATGCTATATTAAAGAGCTAATCATTGATGGTAATTAATGTATGGATTGTATTTAATAATTGTCTGTTAAGGCCATGCAAAGTTAATTCTATGTTTCTGGTCCTACCAATTCCCCGAAATTGACCAGGTGACCAGGCTTGTTTTTTTTTGTTGCAACTTTTTGATGTGGTTATACTACATTTGACATAGCAGTACATGGAATTATAGGGGAAAACAAGGTTAACATATATATAAAGTTAGTGCATCTTTATAAGAAAAGAGTGTTTACAAGACATGAACCTTTCAACAGATATAATAGTAGAGCGGCTTAGCTAGCAAAAATGAGCAAATTGTGCACTTTGTGCAGAAAGCATGAAACTTTGCACATAGTACCTACCTACCATGAAGTGTATTTTGAGATGTGGAGCCATTGCATATTTGGCCATTGGTATCCTCTACAGCTCATTTTTGCTCAAAAATAGTGACCTTTGTCTATATATCACCCATACATTACTCAATTTGTTCAAACTAGGTGCCAAATTGAAGATCTTTATCCAAGAAACAAGTTGATACTTGTTGCAAGTTCATAGCATATTCCATTTCAAAGGTGTGGTAATTTTTACCAGCAGTAAATTCATATAAATCCAACCGCCCACATAATCACACTCTTCATCTACATTGTCTGCCACTTAATTTTTGTATATTTGTAGCTCACCATGAGCACTGCAGGTTGCATATACAACCAAAAAGTGGAGAGATATCCAGGGGTGGAGCATGTACCCTCCTCTCTTGTGGTAGTTAAATAAATAAAGTAGTTCATAATTATATGTATGTTACTCTATCAACAGTTTTAACTACAATGGGGGTTCTGTAATAGTTGGCTTTTTTACCCCCATTGACAAATGAACTCCTTAATCCATAAATCAAAATCTCAGTGAATACATCAACAACAACTGTAACATTGAATGAAATACATGACATGTGTATTTGTCCTGGTACAACAGCCCAGAACTGTACATGAGAATACAAGCATAAGATTATTTCTCATCATTCTCAGGTACTGTAAGTCATTCTCAGGTACTTTAGAGGTTGTACCGGAGAATGCATCTGTGGGAGTCTAAAATATCCTGAGTGCATGGCATGCCCCTTTAGATGCCATGTGTGTAAACTAGCTATGAACACAAAGATCTTATACCATCATCTCTCATTACTCTCATTGTGACTCCCCTTTAGTCATTTCCTAGATGAAGGTCTGACTGATAGTAAACCTGTATGATAAATTTTTATTGCTGTAAAGCTTTGGAAAATACTTTTTTTTGAAGTTGTTAGCTTTTTAGCTATACTTGCAAACATGGAACATATTTTGCTACATAGAACCAATTGTGAAACACAAAATTGTCTAGTTGCATGGTTATGCCCTCAGACTCCAATCACTCCACCACATCTTGGGTGTGCGTGTCTCTCTACAGGCGAATATATATATTTAAGGGGATACAAGATGTAGGCATAGTTCAGGGCCATAATCTCCCTATAGTCAGTTCACAAAATTAGCTATCAGTACGGTATTTTAGATACTTATAAGGCTTTTCAGCCAACGTGACTGATAGTAGCATGTACCTTAGAGTTTTATGCATTATAAAGCAAAATTATAGCCATAAACAACCTCAAATTTGAGTTTAATCTGATGACACAACTATATAGCTACATAAATTATGACGTTTGTTGGTTTATCTCACAGGAGTATTGTACATAACCCCTATGCCTTCACTCCTGGATATCTCTCCATGTTTTGGTTGTATATGTAACCTGCAGTGCTCATGGTTAGAATAAAAAAATAAATAATTGAATGGCAAACAAAGAATGTAGATTAACGGTGTAATTGTGTGGGCGGTTGACTTTATATGAATTTGCTGCTGGTAAAAATTACCATACCTTTGAAATGGAATATGCTATGAACTTACAACAAGTACCAACTTGTATCTTGGATAAAGATCATCAATTTGGCACCTAGTTTGAACAAATTGAGTGTTGTATGGGTGATATATAGACAAAGGTCACTATTTTTGAGCATAAAACGAACTGTAGAGGACACCAAAGGTCAAATCTGCGATGGCTCCACATCTCAAAATACACTTCATGGTAGTTAGATACTATGTGCAAAGTTTCATACTTTTTGCACAAAGTGCACAAATATTTCAGTAAGCTGCTCTACTATTAAAGATTATAAATTATTGTATGGTGATTGCACAATTCATTCTGCAAAAAATGATCAGGAAGGGAACCAGAAACATATAATTAACTTTTCATGGCCTAAATTGTGTTGTTCACAAAGGAATTACACATCTGTTGATGTTCAGCAGCCAGTTGTCAGTATTAGAGTTTGGTTATGTATTTAGTAAACTTGAAATAGCACAGAATATATACTTGGATTAGTGAGCAGTCATTACTGGTAATGAAAGAAATGCACATATCTTCAAATAAATTAACTGTATCATTTACCTCTGCACTTGCTAAACATAGACGTTGAAAAAATTATCATTGATGGCAGCAAGTGTCTCTTTTGTACGGCTTTAATTGAGCAGCTCAAGTTGGTCTACAAGAAGTGCCAAAATGAAATTTGCCACTTGATCTTTCGGTACGGAAAACTTTGGGTTTTTTATAATGTACACTGGAAAATAATTTTTGCTAAGCTTCAATCTGTAAACTTCTTGGTTTTTAGCTAATTTTTGATTAATTGCCACCTGTCTGCTTCAAAGGTAAATGAGATAGCTCTTGGACTAGATCAGCTAAGACATTTACAGAATTTAACCATGTTCAGTTGTAATTTTGATGAGATTGTTGTTCTGAATGTGCTTGAAGCTTTGAAGAATACTAAGCCTGAAATGACATTACATAACACAATTATTGGAAATGGTTCCTATGCATGGGTGTTCTATTCAGTAAAGAGTCCAATTAAAAGTTAGATGCAACTTGAGATTAGTCACATGCTCAGAGAATTGTTTTCGCATAGTACATGTAATGTTGCTAGTCATGCCTTGGATATTGTGCTTATTGCTCATTGCAACTTTGCAGTAGTGTTGGTTACTAAGGACAGTTTATCATTTCATAATCCAACTAACAAGCAATTAGCACTGGCACTCCAGTTGAAGCCATCAGCCACTGTATGGATGTTTCTTTGTTGTAAATTGAATGCTGATACCTCTAAGCAAGTTTCAATTGCACTATCTTCAATTGAACAATTAGATAAATTGCATTTTATTGTTTGCAATATTACAAATGTGGATATTGAAATTCTGCATAGTCAAGTAACTGCTAAGAAATATACACTGACTTCAAAGATTTTCTCTAGTAAACTCAACACGTTGATTGCATCCGCACTTGCAGAAGTTGATATTGTTTGCAACATAGAGGAAGTCATCATTAGTGATAACAAAATTCCGCTCTACTGTAGTTTAACCAAAAAGCTAAGGAAGAAACTTTTGTTGAGAGAGCAAAAATGCTGTCAGCATATCTGTTGATAGTGTTCGCTTTTTCAGTGGTATTGAGTGGAGAAAAATCAATGATGAATTAATGATGAATCATTTTGTCACTGATGTATACCTTATTAGTTGTATTTTGAAGCCAAATGAAATAGTTTTTGGTCTATTTGCATTTATAAACTTAATTCAGATATGTATATTTGTAATTGTGGTTTACATGGAGCTACTGTAGTGAACATGTGCCATGCCTTGGTCACATGACTGCACGTGTCCTATACAACTCAAACCCACAATGAAAAGTGTTCATTCCATTGAACGGAAACTTGTAGTAAGACTTGTTGTCAGGATCATTTCACTGTCCAAAACAGGTTGGCTCTTAATTGCCTTTGTGACTGTTATAGCAGAAGTCATACTTGTTGTGGCAGAAATTTGCATATTAATTTCAAGGGGGTGACACACAGGCACTCACTGTAGGTAGATCTGTGACCACGGTCAAAGTCTAAGTCAAAGGTCAGGCCACCAAAATTGTGCCAAGTCAACAGCCAAGGCTAAAAATTTCCAACACACAATCGAAAAGTACTGAAATACCATCGCTAAGTCACTAGTCAAAGATCAAAAAAGGTTCTTAGTCACAGGTCAAAGCGAAATTTCGGCTGACCAAGACTTTGACTGCGGTTACAGATCTACCTACAGTGAGTGCTTGTGTGTCACCCCCTTGTAATATGCTCCTAATTATGCTCCATTATGCCAGCATTATGCTTTTCAACCTCTATTATGTCTAAAATTATGCCAGCATAATCGATGCAAGCCTACCATCAACAAATTGATTAATTAAACACCAAAAGCTGCTGGTATTTTGATATATTGGTTATCAAAGATTGTCTCAGTATGATAACCGGATATGTTAATTTATCACGATAAACAGTATTACTGGTATAGTAATTTCCGAGCACTAAGTTAATTTAATACAGAAGCATTCTTAGTACTTATCTACCTCTGATTTATATAAAAACACTGCATTTTCCTTCTACCATATCCATTGAGTCCAAATAGAGATCTCTGTGTGTTTAATGAAGAATTAACAGTAAACATCCTTTTATCTCCCAACCCAGCACTAATGTGGAAGCAAAAATGAATCAAGTAAAAAAAATACAACAAAAAATAACACCAAACATTCCTTAACAGCTAACTCAACAATGCAATTAATCTGTAGACATTTAGTGCATGTTGATTTCAATAGTATTGTGTATGTATTTTTGATAAGTGCTTTTCTCTACACTATGCATGGAAATATTGAACATAATGCATAATTGATGACATGTAGCTTACAGAATAGACAGCACACCGATGCAACTCATGCTCAGGAATGCTGTAGACTACATGCTACAAAACTACAATAACAAAACTAACATTATCATGTCTTCCTAAACTACAATTACCAACAGGATCTACCATTACTAAAGACTAAAGTACATAAATCATTGTTTGTCTGCTATAAAGTACCATTACAAAGCTATTTTTGCCAGCAGAAACACTATTACTGACAGGTATAGTTAGAAAGTTTCCATAAGACACTTAAATGTTTTCTGAAAATATGGCTACAGTATATACCGATACATTCGCAACTGTGTCTCTGGTTGCACAGCCTAAAATGTAAAATAAGTATAGTTACTACATCAGTTAACTTTAACATTTACTTGGAACAAACTGCACAGTTAAGATCAATAATTTTTCCATATGGAGGACAAGGGAGTGACCCTGTACATTTTGATTCAACCGGATATAACAACATACTGCCACTCTCATTTGCTAACCCTTTGATTGTTTTAAGTGCTACATCAACACAAATGAATTGAACTCGATTGTGCTTCCATAGTCCAGCCATCAGATATCCATAGTATTCTCTGGTCCAGGTACCATCAGGACAGGTGTATTTAGCAGGCACTGTGTACACTGCAGAACGGTCACTGACATAGCACACTGCACATGGTATATCATGATTGTGCACACGCTTAAGTCTACTGGATTGGGTTTCATATTCTGCACCGTGAATTCTTGCTGCATACATGCGTGGAAGTGTTGGTTCATCCAGATATTCAGGATCTTCTGGTAGACATTGTGGATTACTTCCACCTCCTGTTTCACTGTATGCTGATCCACCAGCTCTTCCTTTATACACTAGCTTAGCAGTTGATGGACACTGATCATGCCCCCATCTCACATATACAACTCCTCCATTCTTATCTCCTTTTGTTCCCGTGGCTCCTTTGGGACCAGCAAGTCCAATTAGACCTCTACTACCCATGTCTCCTTTATCCCCTTTCAACCCTGTGTAACCCATTTCTCCTTTAATTCCTTTTCTTCCAGGTTGTCCTGTTTCTCCCTGTAGTCCATGGATACCTATAAAGCATCACAGAACAAAAGCTAGCTAAAATGACTAATAGCATACAATTACATAAACAATAAAATGCATGCATGGTTCATTATTACCTCTGCTACCCATGTCTCCGTTATCCCCTTTCAACCCTGCGTAACCCCTTTCTCCTTTAATTCCTTTTCTTCCACGTTGTCCTGGATCTCCCTGTGGTCCTTGGATGCCTATAATGTGATAGAATGAATGCTAGCCAAATTGACTGATAGCATAGTATTATTATGGTCTTATAAAAGTACACAAAAACTTAGGAATTTTCAACTAGAGTAGGGACCATACATAATACATCGATAAAAAGTACTGAAACAAGCTGGAGTAGTGCACATTATTAAATCACAGTAAAACAAAAGAATATCCCTACTACGCATTTCCATTGTGGTATCTTGAACACAATAGGGATATAACATTTCTTATTGTTTTACTGTGATTTAATATCGTGCACCACTCCAGCTTCTTTCAATACTTTTTATCGATGTGTTATGGTCCCTACTCTAGATGAAAATTCCAAATTTCTTTGTGTACTTGTTTGTTAACATTTTTTGTAAAATAAAATTATTATGACTGGTGAACCCACACATACCATACCAAAGAAAGAAATGGCATCATGCGCCCAAGCTATCAATTATCATCTGAAAAGTGAAGTATCCATTACACTTCGTTGTCAGCTATGTTCAACCCGTTACACAGCATTACAAACCAAGAACTGTTCAAAAAGCCCCTCTGCAATCAAAGTAGCCACTATGAAAAATACAGACAATTTCTGTTACGAAGGGAAGCCATCACATGCTACTGCCAAATAGGCCTGAGCCTATAATGCTCAAAATTTTACTTATTATTCTTTCCAGAATTTCCCAAAAAATTCTCCTATTATTCTTTTGTTATTCTTGTATCCAGCCTATTATTCCATAATTATTCTCATTCAGTATTATATCTGTGGCTAGTCGTTTAGTTTTCAAGATGCTGCTATAAGTAGTTTTGTCCAAATTATTAATAGCCATATATGAAGCATTCCACCTTACACATCATTTTTCTATCCATAATAGTTACAGCGGACTTAGAATAGCTATCTACAGTAATTATTCAAGTGTATATTTTAACAATTATTAGTGTATAATAATAATAATATGCTGTAACTACTGTATAGCTACTAAGTTAGGTAGATAATAATGCTCAAAGACATGAAGAAGATACACTGGTATAAGATGTACAAGTTTTAGAATTGCAGATAATCATGCAGTTAAATCCCTGATGCTGGCTGCAGATTATTAACATGAAACAATCTGACTGCCCTATTAGAGTATTCGAGCGTTCTATTAGAGTTTATCAATCTTTTAGAGGCGTTTTAGCTCCTTTCAGCTAGCACTCCCGTCAGCTTTATATCATTTGTAGTAGCTTAACTCTTTCTTCTAGGTAATCAAGAAGAGACATGCCCCCTAATTCCACCGATTATTCCCATGATCGTCTGATTATTCTAAAACTATGCCTGTAACCATCCTATAATCCCGGAATTATTCTCACGAAATTGGTGACCTGTTATTCTCAAGATTATGCCAGCATAATAGGTGCAGGCCTACTGCCAAATTGACACTTTTTGCTGTCAGCAAAGATGAATGGGACAAAAAGGAGGACACCGGTAAATCCACGAAGAATGCATTGTACGTACTACAGTATGCCAAAAGGCACCTTTCGGGCCAAAGCAACATCAAACAGTGAAAAAATCAAGCCCGTAGCCTTGGCTGTTATCGAGTTATGCTTGTCTGAAGGAATCAGTCAGTCAGTCAGTTACTCAGTCAGTCAGTCAGTCACTAGAAAATTCCATTTAAATAATTATTTTTAAAATTCTGTAGCAACTTGTTGAAAGTATTTCAGGTCGATCTGAATGCTTGTTTGGGCTTAGTTGTACTTGCTTCATTGTTATCAGGGAAAGTATGGCTGCATGGTTTTTGGGTGATGTTTTTCATGGCCTACACATTTGTGGTCCCTACTATACAGTACTATTGCATTGTATGATACTAAATTTATGCATAGTCCTTTTATTATTTACTTTCCTACAGTAATTACTACTCAAATGCAATGTTGCACTCAAATGCACTCTTTTCTCCAGTCACGAGTGGATTCAATATCAATTATTTACTATGTAGAGGGTATCAGTTTGATGGCACATTATTATTTTCTGTATAATCACAGGTTATCTTCATGAATGCATGAGGTAAGAGTGAGTTACAAGCCGAAGAACACTAGTGAAAATAAGAAAGCTGTGACGTAATGTTATGTTATTTCTTGCTTAGTAATATGTGACCGGATCCCATACATTAGCGCAAGCCTAATTTTACAGTAGAATGCAATAGTCCTCAGTTAATAATTCACTCCCACTAGTCAGCAAGCCCTCAGTTAATTCAACCCCAGATGGTAAGTCCTTGGTTACTTCCTCTAGTTAATAAGTCCTCAACTGTTAGTACAACATCTCCAGTCAGCAAGTCCTTACCTTCTACAATCAGTAGCTCTTGCTTCACCAGTTACAGCCCCTGTAGCTAATGGTTCCGATATATTGTCATCTTCTCTTGCAGCCAGCCCCTCTGATTCAATTCTAGATGGTTGCCCACTGTGTAATAAACATTTTTTATCTTGTTCACACCTCTGGCAACACAATTCTGTTCATATATCAAGGTCCACTTTTCCACTTGCTGACTTTTTTGGCTCTCGTAATCATCTAAATTGCTCACAGCCTTCTTGTCGTTGGGCCTCTCACTGCCATTATTACAATTCTGGATGCAGACGTCTTTTGAGTACAGGAAAACATTGTGATGCTGTACTTGCACATTGCTAGCACTGTTTCTGACATCCCCACATCTCTGCTGTCCATCCCATGTACTTCAACCCCTCCTATTATTGCTGAATCTTATTTGACTTCAGATGATCCTTTACAAGTTGGTTTAAATTCTATTGCATGTGGTTCTTTTCAAGGTCCTGCTGCTTCAGAATCTGAAGTGCTTGACTTTTTGATGGACCATGTTATGGTTTGTCCTGTTAACACTATTGCTCATGTGCCTCATAGTGTCTGCCCCCTTTTGGCTTGAGTCTTAAGTATTAAACTACGTAAAACTTGCTCACCTGTTTGGGGTTTTGTTCATCTGACTATGTTGGCAAAAGCAGTTTTACACATTCCATCTACTAGTCATAGTCAACATTGTCGCTTTGTCATGAGCTCAATTTTGCTTGACCGCTTGCATCTTTGGAATCAATCTGGCGGCATTCATAGCCTTTGGACTTCTTTGCAAGATGATTTGAAAGTTTCTAAGCCTCACAAAGGGATTTCTCATGTTTTATTTTGTAAGCCTCATGCTCTGCTTTGGGCTAGGGAGGGTAGGTATAGCAATGCTCTTCAGGCTCTTTTCATCTCAGGGTGTTGCTGGTCATGATGATAATTCTGCTTATCAGGATTTGCTTGATCGCCACCCTTCTTTGCCTTGCCCAGTTGTATCTCTAACCTGTCTGACAAACCATTTACTTTCAGGAAAGGCTCTTTCTTGTCTTGCTCCTTGGTTGTGTGGGGTTCCTTTGACTTCTTTGCTCAAAGGTGTCCACCTAATTGCAGTGGGTGAGGTAAATAGGCATTTGGCAAGATTATGCTGTATTGCAGTTCGTTCTTCTTTTCCTGGTGTTTTTCTCCCCTATGGTCTAGTGGGAGTTGGAATTCCTGGCGATTTAGAAACGCCCATTCATGTTACTCATTACTACATCAACCATCATGCTTCTGACTCTTCCTTGGCTCCATTGAAGATAGATATGAGGAATGTTTTTAATGAGTATACACTGTACATAGTCGTTCTGCTTTTTTTGAATGCATTGCTGATAATTTTCTGGAGATTTCAGCTTGGGTCAAATGGTGCTACTCTCAACCAGCTGAGCTCCGCTTTGGCTCTAGATGTATCATTGCCTCCTCTGGTGTACAACAAGGTGATCTCTTGGGCCCTTTGCTTTTTCCTTAGTTTTGTTACAATTCATTGATTTTGTCAATCTCCATGATTTAGTGAAGTTACATCTCTAGGTATTTAGATGACGGGACCTTTATCAGTTCAAAATCTTCCTTGTTACAGCTTTTAGATTCTTTCTCATCTCATGGTATAGTTTGGCCTTCATTTAAATCTGCCCAAGTGTGAACTATTCTGGCCACTTGGGGACTGAATTTCCCACCAGTATCAAATGTGTCAATGAGGGATTGGAACTATAGGGATCCTCTATTTGGGGAACAGCTAATTTTTTTGATCAATTTCTGTCCTCTCGTTTAGCCAAAGTTGTAGCTGCTCAAGATAGTATTGATATTTTGGAAGACCCTCAAGTTGAGCTTCATTTGTTACGCATTTGTTTAAGCAGCTGTACAACTGTCCATTTTCTGTATATAGTACCATTCTGTTTATTGCATTCTTTTTTAGAACAGTTCGATCTTAATCTCAAGCTTTGCTTAAGCCACATTTTACAATGTAGTTTTCCTGGTGATTCATGATGCCAAGCCACTTTACCATTTTGCTTGGGGGGGCCTGGGCTTGCGATTAGGCTTGCGCCAATTATGCCGGTATAATTTCGAACACAATAGGCTAGCAAAAGCATCAAGCATAATGCCAGCATAATCGAACGATTTTCAAGAATTTTAATTAAAAAGTGCAATGTGCATGCCAAAAATACTTCGCAACATGAACACACTGAACATTATTAATGCATTTCACATCAAAAAACCTTGCAGTATTATTATTTTTACTATTTCTTGCTGATTATTCACAGTTTTATATGGAAATAAGATCAAGATACTCTAATAGAGCAGTTACTTACTCTAATACAACAGTCAGGAATGCAGATATACTCTAATAAAACAGTCAGCTCTCGAGCATAATCGGCTGGATTTTTGAGCACTGCTCAAAAGCATAATAGGCAATTTTCAAAGCATAATTGGCTCGCCTACTTGCAATCATCTTGCCATTCTGCTGCTGCAGCTTTTTTGGGATCATGTAACAGTGTCTGTCTGCTGGCTTCTCATCTTCTATCACAAGATTTAACCTTTCCAGATGAAGACAAAGCTGTTGCTGTCTTTGGTAGGTATTCATCTGATATCTTTATCCCTTGCGCTACTCAACATGACTTACAGGCAACACCAACATGACAAGCTTCTTGCTTCTTCCAACATCCGTGATCAAGCTCGTCTTACAGCTCTCTCTCTCTCTCTCTCACTCATCTGGTGCTAGTAGTGAATGGCTGAAGGCTGTTCCCCACATTTCTCTTGCTCTGGCCATTCCTGGACCTGAGCTAATTGTTGGTCTTCGTTTGTGGCTTGGAATTCCTCTTTTCCCACTATCACTACTATGTGTGTGCCTTGCTTCTATTAACCAGTTTGGTGATCACCTTCTAGAATGTTCCCATGGTCTCATGAGGCTTTAGTTGACATTGCCTGTCATGCTCTGTCCCAAAGTCATCCAGGAGTTTTAAAAGAACAACGTGTTTCTTGTGAGGACTGTTCCCATCCAGGTGATGTGTACCACCCCGATTTTCAGTATGATCGACCTACTTACTTCGGTTTGTCAGTTTGCAGCACTACCCAGCCCTGTCACATTTCTTATTCCTCTTCTAGTGCTGGGATTACTGCTGCAGCTGGGGAGTTAGCTAAAGATCAGAGACATCTAGATGCTGTAGAGGAGGCAGGGTGTGATTTTTTTCCATCTGGTAGTAGAAAACTTTGGTGTTTCGTTACCCTTTGCTCTTCGAACTTTCCATACCATCGCTGATCGTACAACTGCCAGAAGTGGTGCTTCAACCAAACAAGCCTGGACAAATTTGTTGCAACAACTTTCAGTCTTGTTATGGACAAATAATACATGCATGATACTGAGATACTAGGCTTTGCAGTGCGAAGACACTACAGTAATTTTCCCTTCTCCAAGCCCCTCCATAATTCTACTTGTAATTAAGATGTACTAGGGTGGCTAATTTTTGTTTTAGTTGCAGTTATGTTATCTTTCTTTACTGATCATGTAAAATAAATAAATAAATTAATAGACACAATAGGTAAAATATTTATAAAAATGAAAAAAATTCTGTAAGTTGTTTGAGTTTGTTTCACAGTAAAGAAAGGTTATAACGGCAAAACCCTTGGTGGTATCATGATCCCCAAAGCAAGAGGTGTTCAGAAACCTTTGTTTCATGACAATACTCTCAAGGAGACAGAAGATATGAGCGTTAGTCTGCCTTGTGTTGGACGAGCGGTTCATCATTTTTTTCTCATGTTTTTGCCTTTGGCCTGGTTGTACGAAGGGTCTGGAAGGCAAAACATACCCAGCAATGGATTCACCTGTTCATGAATAATCTGATGGTCTACATTGTATCTTGGTAGAGGACTGACTTTGTAAGTTATGACTGTTTAATTAAGCACCTGTAGTTTATTTTCTGTATTGTCACTGTACAAATCAAATTTTTCTGTTGTTTGCACTTTGTAGTGATGTATGTATCTTTGAGAGTTCAAGGCTTCTAGAGCTAAAAATTTGGTCGACCATTCCTTTGGCTATCTAGATAAACAAAATGTAGTAAAATGAAATTCGAAAAATGTGCTAACATATGGGGTTCTTGCAGATCCGGTCACATATTGCTTCACAGTTGTTCAGTCATGACTTAAGTACGAATTACATGACCACTAGTATAGCAGCAGGCATAGATGACTTCTCTCTTTTATTTGTAGGATCCCTACTCAAATATAAAATTTCTAATTATTTGTTAGTATTAACGTCTTTGCAGCCATTTTGGTCATTTTCGATTTCACAACTTTTTTTCACACAGGCTATTTATTAAAGGGTCACATCTTTTTTCACAGCTTGGCCGTTTTTGTGGATCTCACTTTTTGTACTCTATAAGGCTCTAAAAGCCAGCCATAGACTTTGTTTTACCAACATTTTCTTCTCATCTACATATATACAGATAAAGTGCTAATAACAATAACAACAATAGTGATGATTATTAAAAACAGAAATTATAATTGCATTGTGTTGCATGTTTTAATTGACTTTTTAGTAATATTCTAATACATTGCACATTTTGGAGGAATTCTAATAGTTCTGATGCATATAGAATGTTTTGGAATTTCCATTGGTAGATCTATGAAATTGTAAATTTTGTAAATGTCATCTAGAATTTTCATTTATAGAGTAGAAATTAAGTGAGCCATGATAGCAGTGGCTTAGTGGTTAAGGATCTGAGTGTTCAGTATGGAGGTCCTTCTGGTAAGTTTTTTCAACATGCTTCATCATTACTCCTACATAGTTTCATGCACTTTTTACCCCACGATGACTGCTCTAGTAACAGTACCTCAACCCCATGATTTACAGTTGTTTGGTTTTGCTTTGTATAACTCTGTAACTGTTACGGCTTTGTTTTTTAAACAATCAAAAGGCACTGCTATGATGGTTAGCCTACATACACATGAAATTTCAAGTTATTCTCATAAGCAGTTTACCCTGTAGTCATGATAAGTTTGATCTTTATTATGGCAATAAGCATTCATATATCGCTGTGGATATTTATCAGATTTCTTGCAACACATAGTACATGAATTCTCCTTTATATATGCACCCTTTTATTGTACCAACTTTCAAGGTAATATGTGAAAATAATAATCTAGGCCCTCATAGACCCCTTAAGAAAAAAATGCAGAAAAAAATTGAAACTTTGGCTGTTCATATCTTTGAATGGGTGGAACAAATTTAATCAAATTTGCTGAGAGATCGACCCTACCTTCAGACAGCTATAGTGCAAAAATGGTGTGCTTTGGAGAAGGGACCATGGAGCTATGCAGGCATGAAAACTGTATTATTTTTCTTCCTGTCAATATACACACAGTGTGACATTTCTTGGCCTCACAACACACCAGCATGTGCCTTGATTGATGCTGCATTACTGTAAGTTGCCCACAAGTTGTATTATATTGAATATGTTCAGGTGCTTTTTTACATGTATGTAGGTACATTTAACAGTCACAACTATAACTAACCTTTTTCCCCTTTTTCTCCTGCTGGCCCTGGGTAGCCTTGATCTCCTAAGAATGATATAGTATGTATGCTGGTAAATGTATTGGTTACTGACATGAATATATACATACCTGTATAATCAGATAGTGTGTCATGTGGCCAAGGAAAGCCAATGCGTTTAAAAACTGGCCGTTTTCACACATTCCTCGAATTCCATTTTATTGCATCTCTGTAATCTATAGTAACAAAAGAGTAGACAGCCAAAGTTTAAGCCTTTTATGATGAATGGTCTTTGAGTTATAGCACTTGACAGTTGGAACAGTGATAAACTCTGTTTGTACAGCAACAATACGGAAAATAAATTACAGGCGCTTAGATAATCAATCATAACTCACGATTGAAACAAGCTACGAAGATGGAACTTGTGCACCATGAACTGGCAAATCAATCATGGTATAGTGCTTTCCCTGTACTCCTCCATGTTGACAAAGAAGAAAGCCATTCCAACTAAGAAATGACGACAGTGAATGCTGTTTTTACCGCATCATAAATAAACACCCATAACTCACGTATCCTTTGCTGTGTGAACACGAAACAAAGATTTTCTTACTCTCCATAAACAGGCACATTCAGTGGTGTGTAGGTTTTATTAATTTGAGCTTAATTTCAGTGCATATGAATACTTTTAAAGCATGCATAAAATTTTCATGTACACGCATACTTTTACCCAGTGTATTTCAATACAATTTTATGGCAAAATAATTATAATTGCGAAAACCAGCGGGTCACATTTGAGCTAAATTGGTCCAGTGGTTATTGAGATACACACTTTCAAAGTTCGTCTTATTTTCTTGAATTTTTCTTCTGCCATTAATTTTTTCACACCTTTCACAAAAATTGCCATAACTTGCACATGCCATATTTTTTTACAAATGTGGAGGGGCATAAGAGCAAATTAACATAAGTCGCCAATTATCGGCAGGTACCAACTATCAGCACTTGTAAACTATAGAGGCTACAAGGTATATGGAGGCTACCAAGTCCACAATGGGCTGATATATCCTCTAAAACATTTCTTAGAATCGTTTTTATTTGGTGATTATTGTTGTTAAAGCGCTATACAAGCCATTCTGGTTAAGCATGGAATTGCGTAAAAATAATTTTATGTTGGAAACCAGTATGCTTTTACGTCTAACCTGAATATCTCTTGAACGGCTGGCCTCATCTTTGTAAAACTTCTGTGAAACGGAGTTATCCAAGGACCGCATCTCCCATAAATTTTCACAAAGAACCAACGAGCCATCATGGAGTTACACACAAAATTGCACATTGTACTGATAATTGGTCAATCATGGAAGTAAAGTTGCCGATAATTGGTACCCCATGCCAATAATTGGTGCATGATAGGCATTACAATTTTCCTCATAACAAGATGTTCGCTCATGTGAGATAATTAACATTTGGCGCACTAAGAGACGAAGGACTGCTTTGTTAAATGGTTCAAACCGGAAGTTCATACGCCATTGAATTAAGGAATTACAATTGCGTGACAAAATGGTGCTGATAATTGGTGACTTACGCTATAGCACATTTATCTTCCAATATTGGTAGAAGTGGAGCAAAGTTACAAGCTATTTCCAAAATTGTAAGTGCAATTTTTTTATTATGCCTTCCAGGGTAAACTACTGGCAAAACAACTTAAGAATTGGTACGCAGATTAGCTAACCATCATTGCATGGACCTTTTGTGATTTGAAAGTACTGAGAGTAGTAACAGTCCAGCAGCCGGTAGACATAACCCTGTTTTGATGTCCATAGTAGGTTTTTTGGTGGATTATGTTTGTTAAGGCCACCAATATCAAGGGTAAGTTTACTGGACATCTGTCAGCATTGAGCAATTTTAGATAACAAAATGGACGCCATTAATTGAAGCAATTGCAATGAAATAGTTTTTAAAAAGTGAATTATAAGAATTGATTTACACAAAATGGCAATGTTATCACTGTTATGTTATTGTTTGTTCATTGTAACATGCAGTTGAAGTCTGGCAAGCACAGAACATTGTGCATGATAGTTTCGCATGGTTACATCCACATCTTGAAGAGTTGCATGGGGTTTCACTTGAGCAGGTACACCTGATTATCTGCAATATCTTACTAGGAGCTAGGAGAGTGTCTGACGGTACTGTAGTAGGCTGCAATGACTTCGTACTCTGTTCTTTCATCCACCCATAGTCTGTGGGCTCCAACTTCCAAGCAGTGCATTCTTCCAAAGAAAGGTTTGCAAATGAGCTCTCCTGACATTCTCAGTGAGTGCTTCAGTAGTTGGTGGCAGCGAGGCAAGCTTGGGAACACGTGTTACTCCAGGCTTCCCAATTTGAGCAGTCCACACACTAACTCTTGCTTAATTCTGACATGGATGTAGCCATTGGCTGTCCATAACATTCAGCTGTGAATTTTGTTGCTTAATTGTGCCATCACATTAGACCAATCTGCTTGAATGTTGCTGATCATATCCACAGACACAACATTTTTTCTCAGCACTTTCAACATTTTTCCTTTCCCTACTCCGTAGCATGCTGCCACAGTGTCACAGCCAGACAGAGCATGACCAGCCAATAATGATATCGTGATGTTTCTCCACAGTAGCTCGTATATCAATTACCTTTCTCTCTTTAATAGGTGATGCCATCACCATTGGTGATTGTAAGCCATGTTGCAAGTAGGTACTTTTCTATGCATACATTGTGGGCTTGAAGGATGAGACCTAAAATGCTATCAAACTGTGCTGCAGTTTCTCATGAATGTTATCCTGGTATAGCTGACTACATCTAATAATGTTCCAAATTCACTTGGCCTTAATGTTAATGAGTCCTTTACTTTGTAAGGAATCATTACATTTAAACTTCCAATCAAAATAGCACTCTGCATCCATGGCAACTTTTCTTTAAAACAAGAGATTTCAACAATAAGTTGCCATGCGCAAGAATACTGTTTTGTACAAGATCTCAAGCCATGCTGGCTCATTTGTCTTATAAACTAAGCCACATGGTATTTAATGTGCTTTAAATAAAACATGATGTCTTCCGTTTGTAGCAACTAAAAATACAACCACATACATAATATTCAACTTACTCGGCTAAGCTTTGATTGTATATCATTCACCAACTGATGTATTAGTCAAGCATGCATTCTCACGAACTTGACTCAGCTCACTGATAGGGACCTTCCAATCAAGGGGGTATGGCCAATTTTAAGTGATGAAATCATCAGGAAGTACCAAAAAATGATAATTAAGATAGATAATTAAGTTAAATAATTTTTAACAGCTAGACACCTAAACACTTATAATCCAACAGTTGAGTTTGTTACAGTATAATACTCTCAATAGTACCTCGATGTATTATTCTGAAATACTGCGAGCAAATAGCCAATCAAATTAGTATTTCACTTTTTGTCGAGGGACCTTGACAAAAAAGTGAAATACGAATTTCATTGGCTAATTATTGTGTTCCAAAATTTAGCGTAGTTACCGTTTGGGTTTGGCTTAGAATGGAGGAGCAAAGCTTGTCTCAGTTTTTATCGCCGTCTTTGCTTGAATTTACTCGGTCAAGAGATGCAGAAGTTGTTGACGCTATATCTGAACAGGAATTTGATATCTGGCTTGCAAACTTGCCGGACTTGTCGGCTGTAGAAGATGTGAATGATGCCCCGCCTCTGACTGGAACGGAAGTAGTGGAGGTACTTTCCACTGATTTGAATTTTGCAGTTACAAGCACTAGCGAATTAAAGCGACTACAGGAAAAAAATTGCAACAAGAACACAATGAAAACCACAGTTACGTGGTTGAACAGGTTTGATAAGTGGCGAATTGTAAGAAAAATTCCATACAAGTTGGAAGATATACCTGAGCAGGAACTAGACACTGTATTACAGCAATTCTTTGCAGAACTACGAAAAAAAGATGGTAAAGAGTACAAACCAGACAGCTTAAGAATGATGTTGTCATCACTAGACCGCTTTCTTCGCTGTGATAAGGGCAAAACCTACAGTATCTTGAAAGACAAAAACTTTGAAACAAGTAGGCGAGTACTGAACGGTAAAGCCATAGAATTGAGGGAACGTGGATACGGAAAAAAGAAAAACAAGTCTGATGCATTAACCCCAGAAGAGGAAGAGCAGCTTTGGCAGAAGGGTGTGTTAGGAAGCCATGATCCTAAAAGTTTGAATTACACAATTTTTTTTCAACTCACTCAGCATTTTGGAACAAGGGGATGTCAGGAGCATCATCAATTAAAGGTGGAGGACTTGAAATTTGTGCGTAACATATCTGGAAAACTAGTGTCAGTAGAATGGGTGGAAGGCCCCACTAAAACACGGCCAGGAGGACTCACCAAAACTGATCGTAGGCTTCCACAAAGGCTATTCAGTCAAGGAGGGGAACGGTGTCCTGCCATGTTACTTCAGCTAATGATATCTAAAAGACCAGATAATTTGAAAGATTGTGGTCCCTTATACTTAAGACCGCTTGATTCACCCCGACAGGATACTTGGTATTCTTTGCAGCCAGTTGGAGTTCGTACAATTGACACATACACGAGAAAAATTACAAGTCTAGCAGGATTAAATTGTACAAATAAGAAATTTACAAATCATAGCATGCGAAAAACCACAGTTCACAAATTACAAAAAGCTGGTATTTCAAATGACAAAACAGGATATCGCAATGAACAAAGCTTGAGGAATTATTCCACTGTAGATCTTGAGGACCACAAGGCTATAGGTGCAGTATTGTGCAATTCTAATCCATTTCAAAGTGTCCAGTCAAAGACTCCCCTTTTTAGTGCAATGTCTTCATGCTGCTCTTCTAGACCTACAGAACCACATTACAACTTTACACAATGCACAGTGTACTTTGGCAGTAATACTACATGTACCCAGGTTAATCAGGATGGTTTCCAGTCAAATAGAAAGAAGAGCAGATGTATTATTGAATCTGACTCAGACTGGTTGCTCAATGAATGTACCAATCAATATAACATGTATCTAATCCATAATGTATATAATAATACAACATTATTATCAGTAATTACATGAATAAACTGTTGGATTAATTTGTAATAGAATGGCTGGGTGTGGTATTGGGGATTAATAGTTCTCGCATTGTAAAAAGGAAGGAAATAGTGCTCGGCTTCGCCTCGCACTATTTTACTCCTTCCTGTTTACAATGCTCGCACTATTAATCCCAAATACCACACCCAACCATCCTATTACATATACAAATAGGATTAATATACTGTACATAATTTGGTTTAATTATATTTTGCAACTATGCAAAATGCTCAATGCTGATGGAGGTCCAGTAAGAAGTTTCTTTAAATGCATGGTACTATGGACACCAAAACAAGGTTGTGACAAAAAAGTGGATTTGGCTGCCAGACTATAACTAAGGAGATGTAAATAAAACCAATCATGTGAAACAAGCGTGATCAAGATACTATAATAGTATAGTCACTGAGAAATAAAACAATGTGCATGAAAAATATCAAAGAGTTTGAACCTAGGACCTCCACACCTCCACACCCAAGCCCTTTCTTTAACACTCTGCCACTGCTTTCAGTTGCTCACCTAACCTAATTCTTATTTTCTACCTTATGATACTATAAGTTCTACTTACCACACCAGAATAATTTCATAGATCTATCCATGGAAGCTCTAGAACATTCTATGTGTGTTGTATTAGAAGTGCTCAGTGTGCTTTATTAGAGTACTACTATTACTACTGCTTTAAAAAAAATTTATATGTAGCGTAAGTCGCCAATTATTGGCTCATAAGTCAACAGTGTTGGGAGTAACGCACTACTTATGTAATGCGTTACATAATATTATTACTTTTGTGGTAACTAAGTAATATAACGAAATACGCTATAAAATCAGGTAATATAACTCAAGTTACTTTACTAGCAAATGTAATGCGTTACCTAAGTAATATAGTTAGTGTAACAAGTCTAATATTACGTAATATTTTACTATAAGTAACAAAGTTACTAATCTCGTTAGTTATCCACGGAGTAACGCCTAGCCACAACGAAGTAATGAAGCCTACTGAATGATGCTTATTCACCAGCTTCTTACTTATAATCAAGATTTGCACATTGCCCAACAACGCCATCATGGCACGTGATAAAGTGGTAGTTTCACACGTGACAGCTTAAAGCTGTTGACACAAAGTAATACAATATGTAATATTATTATAGTTACTTTATTTTTTGGGTAATATGTAACTGTAACTAAATAGTTCGGTTGCAAGTAATATGTAATATGTAACTAGTTACTTTTACAAAGTAACTTGCCCAACACTGTAAGTCAATATCTCAAAGGATGCTGTTCTCAGAATTACAGCCAGTTGTAGGGACTACTACTACTGGATTTTTTACACATGTACGTTTTAATGAAGCATGAGCAAAAATGCTTAAGTAACACCAAAATTACAATTAATGTCCTTTAAAGTTGAAATAGTTCCAAGCAAAGCTGCTTGGAGCTGCTGAACGGGCTATTACTATAACAAGGTAACTTCTTGAGTTAAGTTTGCTGACGACAAGCAGTAGCTTATAAGTACCGAAGGTGCGAAGGAGCGTGATACCAGTGGTTTCAACATTTGGCTAATTACTTAATACTCAAGTAAACCTCAAGTCCATATAGGGCATAGGCAGATCTAGGAGACACTACTGGGGGGTTGGGGGGGCTGAGGGGGGCAAGAAGTTATAGGATAAAACAGTTTTCGTTCCACTAAGAGAATATTGGAACTCTAGTCATGACACAAGTTATATTCATTTACATAACTTTGTCTGGTATAGCTTGCTTGATGAAGGGAATACACTCTGCTGCTCAGTGGTTTATTGCAATATCACCTTCAAGGTGTTTATGATATCCACGCAAAAACAGCCAAGCTGTATAAAAAGAGTGTGGCCTTCAAAAAGCCTGGGTGAAAAAAATTGTGCAATCAAATATGGCGGCCATGAAATGGCTGCAATGATTTGGATGATAATAATGGCTTTGTGTATTAATAAAATTTATTATCATCATCATCTCATTGCAGCCATTTCATGGCCGCCACCTTTGATTTCACAAAAATTTTCACCAGTATTTTTGAAGGCTGCACCCTTTTGTACAGCTTGGTTTTTTTTTGTTTTGTTTTTTTCTTCTTCGTGGATTTCACTTCTTTTTGTAGTTTAAATATATACCCAAAATCCAAAGCCAACCATAAACTGGCTTTGAGGTTTGTTTTTACACAAGGAATGTTCTTATTTTCTACAGATGCAATGAAGATGATATGACAAACTAGTGCTCTACTGATACAGAAAAATATCTACCAATCCAATACTAAAGCCAATTTATACTGATATAATTTTGTGCTTGCTTGTCCATAGAAAGTTGTAATATATGTAGTGCCTGTATTTATTTGCAATAGTGTTTTAGCTATAACAAAGTAATTCCTTCCAAGTTAGGTAAACTATTTGTTTATTAAGATTTTGCAGTGACTGTTCTATTAGAGCATCTTGATTTTTCATGCAAAATGTGATCCTGCACTTTTTGTGTAATAGTTAGACACTTGTAATAGGTGTCTTCAAGGATTTAAAAAACTGAGGTGACGTCAATAACTACCTCCGCCACACCTCAGTAATTATTGATGTCACCTCAGGTTTTAAAGACGTCTATTACGAGTGTCTAGGTGTTTTAGACAATGGCATAGAAGCTGTGAGTTAGTATAGAGAGTTCCCATTGTAAACACCGAGGGCATTTTAGCGAGCAAAAGATGTGAGGTCGCATAAGCAATGGAGCATGAATAAAGGTTTGTAAAGTCAATAAAAAGTGTATTTGAGGCATTATATATATGTGTGAAAGCAGTGAGTGTGAATAGGCATGGCTATCTAGGTCTACAGAGTGCACTTTAATATGGCAAAGGCCACAATTAATGGTTTTTTTGATTAACCAGCTACCATGATGGTCTAATCAGCCACAGATAACGTGGCGTACCTGAGTGTAATTTCTTTCTTACAATCTGCTCGCAACCACATCATTTCCCTTGGTGTTTACCGATGTGCTAAATACTAATTGCTTACAAGAGGCTAATTGCATTACTGTGGGCCACATTGTGGTTGTAAACAACTGTCCTATTGAGTTGGTGTCTTACCAGTAAGACACCTGGTACCAGGTTTCTTCATAAAAAAGAGACCTCCATACATCAAAGGAAATGCTGCATACCATTGTCTAAGCTTGGATACAATTTGCAGCCTGCTATCACAAGTTTTATTAGCATAGTACTTATTATGATGTAATGTAACTGAACTATTATATTAATGTATTTATTTGTATGTATATGAAAGCTGTAATTATAAAGACTGCACAGTGTGCCTGTGATTGATTCCAATTATCGCCAGAAGAGTGTGAATGAGTGTGTTAATCCCAAGGTTAATTCATGTCCAGTAGACTTCTATTACACTGGTAGCAGAGGATGGCTATTAAACACATTAGCATACCGAAGTCTTTTACTGATGGTGATGCCCAAGAGTGGTTCCAGTGTTTCAAAATTTGTGCTGCTGTGAATGAGTGGAATGATGCAACAAAATCGTTGAAACTACCCACATTGTTGGAAGGAGAAGCACTGGTGGTATGGTTGGAATTATCTACGGAGAATAAGGCAGACTATGCCACAACGAAAACAAGTATGATCAGCAAGATGATGCCTACAGAATTCATCTCATTAGAAGAATTTCACTCTTGTAATTTCACTCTCTTCGCTCTAGAGTAGCCATTGCTCTTTACCTTCACGACCTTAAGCAACTGCTGAAGCAAGCAATGCCGGGGCTGGCAGCAGTGTCTAAGCCATTATTATTACACCAGTTCTTAGCAGGTTTACCAGGACCCATTTTTAAACAGCTACGCACTGTCGGTGTGACAGATGACGTTGTTGAACGGGCAAAGATTTTGATGGCAGTTACTGAGCACGAAAAACTACAACAGCAGTATCCAATCAGACAACAGAATTTGGCAATCTGAGGACTCAAATACAACAGCTGAAAGAACAGGTGGCTGGTACTACTGCAACCAGCCAGGGCACACTCAGAGCTACTGTCCATCAAGAAGAGCCAATCAAAGATGTTTTACTTGTGGTAGACCAGGACACTTGGCAAGAGATTGCAGGCAGGGAAACAGGGGATCCTTGTTGAGGCAGCAAACACTTAAGCCCTATGAACACTGTTGTTGTAGCTGGGAACGTTGGTAGCATTAATAGTGAAATTTTACTTGATTCAGGTTCATCTGTGTCTCTCTTATCACAGGCCCTTGTGCAGAAACTGCCAGCCACTGAGTCTAGACAATTACCACAAGTATTACTTCAGACTGCTTCAGGTGATACTATTATTGACTGTGCCGTATGGCTTCCTGGTATGAAACAGGATATTGCGCATATATTCATTGTTGTCAAAGATCTCATTGTTCCAGCTATTGTAGGTGTTGACTTTTTCAACAGTTCAAACTAACTGTGGATTTTTCACTAGAAACTATCCAGATCTACTCAACACCCACTGCTGGTTCGTCAAATGATCTGTAATGTATTTTTCAAGCTGCAGTTAATTACAAACTACCTATACACCGGCTTGCCACCACATTCCTACTCAGAATCCTCCAATCCGTGTGCCTCCCAGGTGTGTACCAGCCCATTATAGAAGTGAAATGGAAGACAAATTCAACAAATGCTTACACAGGGAGTTATCACTGAGAGCAGCAGTCCCTGGCTGGCCCCAGCTGCATTCGTTCCTAAAAAGTCTGGTGAATTTGTATTGACTACTGCCAATTCAACAAACGGACAGTAAAAGATGTATATCCCTTACCCCTTCCAGATGAAGTGCAAGATAGACTACACAGTCTTCATTACCTTGGATCTACATAGTGGATATTGGCAGCTTCCAGTGGCCTCTCATGGCCAACCAAAGACAGCATTTTGCCCTGGTCCAGTGTGGAATAGCACACGGCTGGGCATGAAATCTCTACAAACATTATACGGTGGCTACTACAATGAATTTTCATTATCTTTAAACATGTACAATTGCACAGAATACATGCATGACATATCAAGCCAAAGCTTAAGATATATATTGATGTCCATGAGGACAAAAACTGTTCCAAAAACGACTGCCTTCTGCAAGGTCACAAACAAGCTGTTGGAGTAAGCTGGTATCTTCTTCAAAATAATATTCTCTCTGCTGCATTTAGACCACTCCTGTGACTCTAAACACTATTTCCACTGGCTGACTATATAGTTGAACCAGTTGTTGTACCAAAGGCTGGTACTTTACAATCTTCTCTCCTTCCTTCTCAATAATGTTAATGTTAGCTGGACAAGAGACTTCTAGCAGTAGAATACAATCCACATCACCCTTAAGAAACACTATGAGGTCAGGCCAACTGCAAGCAACAGGAGATACTGTGTGCATTCCAAAAGATTTTTACTATAGAATTCTCCACTACTGGCAAAGGATGGTGAGAGAACCAGCTGGTAATCCAAAAGTATGACTTAAATGCCAGTTGATTGCACGTGCCACTAAGTTATGGGGAGATGAATAGCTGGTTGCTGCCAAAATAGGGCTACCGGCCAGCAAGTGCTGGTTTGATTCCTCATTCTGAGAGCAAAACCGACACAGAAGGGAAGAGACAGCCTGTTTCATTATATTTGCTACATATACCCTGGTGTGCAAGACCTGATCGTGAATGGCTAGAATAGTGCTCACAGATTCACTATGTAGATACTGGTTAAGCCACTGGAAACTCCATAGAGAATCCACACCATTAGAGTAGCACTATGAATATACTTACCATGTAGTGGCTTGTTACGCAAAAGCTCCAAGTGATTCTGCCGTTGGCAAGCACAGACAGCGTTCCTCAGGTCATCACATGTAACAGAGGTAAGTGCGATGGTCAGTGACATTGCATTAAGAAAATTATTAGCAATAGTAACAATAGACCTACTTGCCGGCATAGAACAGCCCACCTCATCACACATTGTAACTAATGCATCAGTAGAAATCTGCAACTGTTGTGACAACATATAATCACTAAAGATCTTCTATGTTCAACAAGCCCCAACGTCCCAGCTGATAAGGGAGGTAGACACCCTCAACCACAGACCTGGGGTGCAGGCTACTGGCCTCTCTCATGACTTTCCTAACTAAAAAATCCATCTCATGTATCTATTTAACAGTCCATTCAATAATACCAAACCCATAGTTGAGAGAAGGTTTTGATCTGTATGGAATAGTCTTTTGTGTGGGTATTATAAGGTGCAGGCTACAAACTCATTTTGTATTTCATTGTTGTCCTCACAAGTACAGCCTTCTTACAGTGCTGATGTTCCACGCCACCAGCTTCAGGGAATCCTAGATAACGATAAACACCAAATGCATCCAGTTCTGGTATGGACAGACAATCACATACAGACATAGGGCCAGTTTGGATGACCTTACCCCTCTTGACAGTTAGCTTCACACACTTAGCAATCCCAAAATCCATACAGATGTCACTAGAAAACTTCTGTACTGCAGAAAACAACTGAGACAACTAGGCTTGAGCCAATTATGCTTCGAAAATTTCCTATTATGTTTTTGAGCACTGTTCAAAACTTCAGCCTATTATGCTCAAAATTATGCTCTCAAAATCTATGCTCGAGAGCTGACTGTATTATTAGAGTATATCTACATTTCCTGACTGCTATATTAGAGTAAGTGACTGCTCTATTAGAGTATCTTGATCTTATTTCCATAAAGTGTGAATAAAATCAGTCAAGAAATAATAACACTGCAAGGTTTTGATATGAAATGCAGTAATAATTTGCAGTGTGTTCATTTTGGTGTACCATTGCACATTTCAATTAAAATTCTTGAAAATTGTCCTATTATGCTGGCATAATGCTTGATGCTTTTGCTAGCCTATTATGCTCGAAATTATTATGACGGCATAATTGGTACAAGCCTAGAGACAACCCAGCATCATTACAGGAAAACAGCTTCAGGTCATCCACATATATAGCAAATGGGTAAAGCTTAAATCAGATGATACAGTATCTTATATCCATCTAGAAGATCCAGCAGGTAACTAAGGGAATTCAGAGCCAGGAAAGCTTAGAGTGTCTCCCTGGAATAGGCCACAGTTTACAGATACAGTACATAGCTCAATACAATCAGAGTGTGGCAGCTGGAGAAACAAGGTAGTATGCCACAGAGGTAGCAACCTTCGCAAGCAATCTATTAAAACTGTTGGAAATCAAAACAGACTCAAGCACTCTAGAATCCAGTTATGTGGCATTGAGTTGAGTGCTTTTTTATAATCTATCCAAGCAACCGACATAAAGCAATTCTTACTACGTACTTGATGTCAAACAAGGTTAGTTAACAGGAGATGATTGATGCATCCATACTGACCTCTAGAACACCTCTTTTGTGCTGGACGAATGAGATAATTAGAATCACGGCATTATTATTGTTAAACAACCAGTCCACAGTTTATAGACAAATTTAAACATGTAATTGAATGATAATTACATGGGACACTGACTTTGGGAGCAAAAGAGTTCTACCAAGAGGGAATCATGATGGCAGGGGTTCCTCACACTGTAAAATACGATCATAATTAAGGCTGCACCAATTCCAGTATTGGTATTGGAACCGGGCCGATACTGCATGGCCATTTATGACAGTACCGGAATTGGCTAATGAGCTTATACCAATTCCTTAATTAATGCGCTACGCAGCAATAACTTACCATATTGCATGGCCTGAAAATGTGTTCTCAAAATGATCTGACATATCCTATTATTTGGTTGGACATGCTCAATAGTACTGTAAAAATCTTCCTAAAAGTGTTCAGACATTAGCTAGAAATGGTCGGAAAATGGCAGATGTCTGACCATCATTTCAGGCTCTGATATTGTATACCTCTTTATCCAACAGTAGTGATACAATGGGTCTGTTATGTCACTGTAGCATACAGTACTCAATTTAGTCTCATTATAATTGTATAACGTTACATTTGTGCAACCAGTTTGTCTTCTTATCACATGCGTATTTACAAATGGCTACCTGTCTTCATAGTCCAGTGTGGAATTACTTCACTATAAGTGTGACAGATGAAAGTAAGGCAATTTGCAATCATTGCAAAACTACGTATTTTGTCATGTGGAGACAAGACTCCGAAGACATATGGAACTTTCAATTTACTGAAGCATTTGCATACACACCATAAAGCAATATTCAGTGAGTTACAAACAGCAGAGGAAACTGAGGAACGTGTACAAGCCTCAGGGAAAGAAAAATTCCTTGGAACTCAACAAACACTGGATGGCTTTGTAAAATGCATCACACCTTTTGGCTTAACCACCCAATGTCACCTAAGATTACTCAATATGTTGCTGAAATGATTGCTCTGGACAATCAACCCTTTTCCATTGTTAAAGATAACAGGTTCAAGCAACTTGTCGAGGTACTTAGAACCCAGGTATAAATTACCCAACAGGTGATATTTTGCTGAGGTGGCGATTCCAGATATGTACTACGGAATACGAGAGGCCATGCTGAAGTTCTTAGATCAGGTTGATTATATCAGCTGCACTTTGGATATTATGGTCCTCTGTTGCTCAAGATTCCATGTTGAGGCTAACAGCTCACTGTGTCCTCCCTGATTTCGATATAATATCATGCGTGCTGCAAATTGCGTGCTGCAATTTGCAGCACTTGATGATTCACACAACAGGGAAAACATTGCAAACTTGATTGCTACAAGTCTTCAGTCCTGGAATTTAGAAGAGAAATTGGTTTGTATTGTTCGAGACAATGCCTCGAATTTTGTTGCAGGTCTTCAAGATGCTGACATTCCAAACATTCCATGCTTGGCTCATACATTGCAATTAGTCACTGATGATGGGGTGCAAGCTCAACCATGTGTTGTCAGTCTATTTGCAGCTGGAAGACGTCTAGTTGGACATTTCAAATGCTCCAATGTTAATGTCCATGTTCTTGGTAATGGTTTGGATTGAAGAAACACTGACTAATACAAGATGAGCCAACAAGATGGAATACCAGTTATTACATGTTAGAGCGTCTCATTGAACAAAGACAAGCTATTTGTGCAGCGGAAGAGTTGAATGCAGAATTGATTCTGAATTAAACAATCAACAGTGACAGCAAGCAGAAAAGGTGGTGAAAATGTTAAAGCCATTTGAAGAGGCTACTGAGGCTATCAGTAGTAAGGGATCCTCTGCTGCACTCACAATTCCAGTTGTTAATTCACTTGTGCATTTCTTGGATACTACAGCTGATGAAGATGATGTAGGTGTCCGAAATATGAAAAGAAAAATACTGTCATCATTCCATTCTCGGTTTAGTGGCATGGAGACAAATAAGCTGTATACATTGCCAATGCTATTGGACCCTCGGTTTAAGGGTCAAGTGTTTCATTATCAACAGCTGTAGTTCAAGCAAGACAGTTTTTTGTTGAAGAATTTCTTTTGCTTCAGTCATCAGATTCTGAGGTTTCAGAGAGAGGTAATTCTATGTCAGCTAAAAAACAATTGGGCTGATAGCTCCCCTGAAAAGAAATTAACTTTGTGGTCATCTTTTGATAAAATGATGGCTACAGGTGAAGAGACAGATGTTGAATTAACGTAATCTCTTTGTTCTGTGGAAGTAGCAATTGACAGTTACTTGCAAGAACCTGTACAACTGAGGAAGTCTAGCCCTTATAAATATTGGCAAGAGAAAAGTTTTGTATCCTATTTTGGCAAAGATGGCCATTAAATATTTATCTATTCCTGCTGCTTCAACTGCTTCTGAGTGCTTATTCAGCACACCCAGAAATATTATTAGTGACCAACGTAATTGTCTAGATCCTGACATAGCCGAAATGTTGTTGTTTTTGAACAAAAATCTACGCTTGTTAAGTAACTAAGTGTTAATCTTGTAGTTATGACTTGGTTTATGAGTTATACAATTTTATGATTTATTTTAAGGATTAGTTATGTTGTTTATGTTGTATTAATTTGTTAAAATTTTATTAGTTACGATGAATTGTATATGGTTATGATTCGTGATTATATTCCATGTAATGTACAACATCATTATCAAGACACATGGCAGTGTGTTGTGCGGCCAAGAAAGCTGGTGCACCACATCATGAGTATATTGACAGGAAGAAAGAAAACAGCTTTTTCATGTGTGCATAGCTCCATGACCCCTTCTCCAAAGCACACCATTTTTGCATTATAGCTGTCCGCCAGGTAGGGTAGGCCACACAGCAAATTTGATTAAATGCGCAACAGCCACTTGCGAGATATGGGCGTTCAAAGTTTCGTTTTAGTTTCTACATCTTTTCTTCTTATGCCATACGGGGGGGGCTATGTGGCTTATATTTCTTTTTGCACATTTAGCAAAAATTGCTATAAAATGCAAATGTATAACTTGATTGCCTTGACTTTTGGCACAAATAAAGAGCGTGTAATGGTGCATTCACATTCCAAGTTTACTGTGAATCGGAGGAATATCCAAGGAGTTATGAGTGTTTATTCACGTAAAAAAATATCAAACTTCTGTCATGGCTATAGGGTAAACTGAGTATAGGAATACCTTGAAAATTGGTGTGTAGATAGCTGATCATCGTAGCATTGCCTTTTGATAGTTTGAATAGCAATAGAGTTAAGCTTTAAAGCAAAAACCAAATAAGTATAAAATCGTGGGATCAAGATACTCTAATAGAGCAGTCACAACGGGGAAAAAAAGGTGTACAAAAATGTCGAAAAAAACTTTACTAGAGTTTGAACCAGGGACCTCTATACCTAAGACATGCATCCTTAACCACTGAACCACTGCTACCTTGGCTGATCACCTCACTTAATTTCTGCTTTATAAATGAAATTTCTATTTGAAATCTGCTTATAATTAAATGTTTGTACTTTCATAGATCTACCAATAGAAGTACTACATTGTTCTAGAACATTCTATGTATGTTCCATTAGAAGTCTTCACAAAATGTATACTCTATTAGAGTATTACAATAATATGGTTATGAGAGCTTTACAGTGACCAGCACTGAAGGTCTGACATGTGTTGCAGCATATTATTAAATATTGAATTAAATCATGCAATGAAATACATTTATAAGTCTGTCTTCAATATCCATCATTTTATCTGCATAAAAAGAAGAAAGGTGAGTAAAATCAAACCTCAAAGTCAGCCATAGACTGATTTTGGGGCCTTATAAAGTACAAAAAGAAGTGAAATCCACACAAAAACAGCCAAGCTGTGAAAAAATGGTGTGGCCTTAAAAAGCCTGGGTGAAAAAAGTTGTGAAATCAAAGGTGAAGGCCAAGAAATGGCTGCGATGATGTTAATGCTAAAAGAAATTAATAATGGCTGTGTGCATTGTTAAAATTTATGAGCATTAACATCATTGCAGCCATTGCTTGGCCGCCATCTTTGATTTCACAACTTTTTTCACCCAGGCGTTTTAAGGCTGCACCATTTTTCAGCTTGGTTGTTTTTGTGTGGATACAATATACATACATGCATATGAATAAAACCAATCGCATTGTTTATAGGATTGGTGCTTGTACTTGCAGATGCCATCACCTTAAATACTTGGTACTTGAAGTATCGGTAGAAAGTGGAATTGGTACAACCCTAATCATAATAAGCACACAGAAATGTGTGCACAGAAACAAATCTCTTCCACCAGAAACCTTGAATGCCATCAGGACCAGGAGAGGTCCTGTTATGCAATCTCTTCAATGCACCAGAGAATATGGAGGAATTAATAACAGTCTCCAAGTGAGTGAACTGAGCAGCTGTAAACATCTCTCATAACTGCATAAGCCAGGAAGACTGCAGGTCAGCAACTGTTGTTTTCTCAATTATATCTGACCAAAATCTTGTCACTTCTGGTAAAGATGGTGTACCATGAGATATACGTAGTATGCTCTCCACGTAGTTTGTGGTAAAGTCCTCTTTGACTTGAGCAAAATTGTGAGTTCTGCTTGTAGCGATTTACTATCTCATCATACTTCTTATGAGAAACTACACAGCATCTAATCTGCTTGTTTCAGCAATCAAAAATTAATGTACGCATGTTAATATCATAGATCTTAAACAAATGGGCCTGAACGCCACACAGCTTTGAAGACAACACATCACTAGAATCAATTGCCACAAACTGGGATAGATGCCTGCAGAGTTTAGCAATATGAGACACAAGGCGTATCTCTTGTTAGCTGCTGAAGTACTTATAGATAGGTTGGTAAAGCCATAGCAGCTGCATATACTAAACAATCACACTCAAGAAAATTAACTCGCACCACTGCTGAGACACACTTGTTTGCAACACTCAGCCAATATTTTACACATCTTGTCCCACTAACACGAGGATTAGCTCTCCTAGAATTAAGGTAAACAATCACTTTTGTATTTTGGCAGGTACAAGATAATTTCATCAAACTTCAGTTGCAGATCTGAGTTTGGGTAATACAACGATGAACACATGACAAGAAAGTGTCAAACTCCCTACAAGAATCAAAGGATCTGCAGGGTAGTCAGCACTTACAGATTCAGTAGGTAAAGCTGGAGGCAGGTGGAGTATGTTGTGAATCCATAATAAGGTTTTTTGAGGTATGTGTACAAGTGTATCACTTCCTGGTACATCACCAGATATATCAAGACACACAGTAGTGTGTTGTGCAGCCAAGAAAGCTGGTGTGCCACACCGTCAATATATTTAAAGGAAGAAACAAAATGCGATTTTCACACAAATGTAGCTCCGTTCTCCCTTCTCCAATTTAAATCATTTTTATACTGCAAATGCCCTCCACCTTCAGCACCAAATTTGAGCAGCCTGGATATCATCGTATTTGCCTACTTAAGAGGAGTTCCACAATCTTTGTTTCATTGCAGTAGACCCAAGGACATGCAGCATTTGCTTACATCATGTTGAAGCGATCGTATGCAATCAATCTTTCTTCTCAAATTTTGCTTTTGTATGCAGTGAAGAAAGGTGACAGAAGGCCACATGTACTCAGTAATCGATTCCCCTATTCATGGCAAACACAATGGTACAAAGTTCAGCTTTGTACATCATTCTGTTTGTAAGTTACAACTGTTTTAGTGAGCACCTGTTATTTATTTTCCCTATACTTGCTGTACAAATCAATCCTTTTGTTATTGCTACGTACTTTGTAGCACTGTAACTCCGAAAGTTATTGGCATATGAGACTGAAACTTTGCCAGAGGGTACACTTGGCAAAGTAGATTATAAATCTTAGTGGGTTCAGGGGGACTTGGATTGTTCTTTTTGTACACTTTACAAAAAACATTATAAAATGCAAATGCGTAGCTCGATATTCTTGAGCTTTGGTACACTTTAAGAACATATTGCGGCACAATCACATACCAACTTTGGTACAAATCTGTTTAATAGTCATAGAGCTTTGAATGATCATTTGCATTAAAAAAGGCTGACTTGTTGTCATTCCTACAGGGTAAACCGTTTACTTATAAACCGGTATGTGTATAGCTTAACCATCATAGCTCAATTCTTTTGTGGTTTAAAAGAAATTACACTGACAGCTATAGAGTTACAAGGCAAAAACCAAATAACTGTAAATCGTGGGGTCGAAATACTTTAATAGAACAGTCACCGCTGGGTAAAAAAGGTGCATAAAAATGTCAAAAAAAACTTGCCAGCATTCGAACAAGGGATCTCCATACTGATCACCCAAATCCTTAACCACTGAGCTGCTGCTATCATGGCTGATCACCTCACTTAATTTCTACCTTATAAATGAAAATTGTAGCTAAAATCTACTCAATAGTAAAAGTTCATAATTTCATAGATCTACCAATGGAAACTCTAGATTGTTCTATGTGTGTTCTAATAGAACTATTAGAGCATTACAAAAGTAATCAAATAAACTCTGTAATACAATCAAGACACACGGTAGTGTGTCGTGCGGCCCAAGAAGCCGGCGCGTAACACCTGTGAGTATATTGACAGGAAGAAAGAAAACGCAATTTTCGCACCTCCGTAGCTCTATGCTGCCTTGATGAAACAAGACGATTTTTGCTGTGGACACTCCCTCCAACTTCAGCACTCCACATTCCAAATTTGAGCGAAATCGCTTCAAGCGTTCCCGAGATATGCGACTTCAAAAATTGGCTTAGTTTCTTCGTTTTTTTTTCTTCTTATTTTTCTTCCTCTTTTTGCACACTTACAAAAACTGCTATAAAACGTGAACTCCATATCCGATCGCCTTGAAATTTGGCACACAGAAGGGGGGTATAAAGGCGCATCTCTGTACCAACTTTGGCTGGAATACGATAAACAGGCAAAGAGTTATGAGCGATTATTCACAAAAAATAACACCAATATGTTGTCACGCCTACAGGGTAAACCGCGTATGGGAAGAAGCTGAAAATCGGTGGGTGAATAGGTTAACTATTGAACCTCAAACCTTTTGTGGTTTGAAAGAAATCGAGCTAAAAACCAGGAAGATACAGCGAAAAACCAACAGTGTGTAACAATTATGCAATCGAGATTAGCTAATAAAAAACGACTGCTTGCCACGCCTACCAGATAAACCGCTTGGGGTAATGCTTTGAAAATCGCTGTACAGATGGAGTTATCATCTTAGAAAGGCTCGTCAATGGTGTAGAAGAATCAGACTTAAAGCCACGGAGTTAAAACACGAAATCCAACTTGGTGTAGCAAGTGCGAGATCGAGATACTCTAATAGAGCAGTCATCCTAATAGAGCAGTCACCTGAAGAGAATTCAAGAGATCAGCTAGAAACAAGTAACCTGTATAGAGATCAGCTAGAAACAAGTCACCCTGTAGAGAGATCAGCCACAAACAATTCACCCTGTAGAGAGATCAGCTAGAAGAAGTTACCTTGTAGGGAATTCATGCAACTATAGAAAGAGATAATTCAGCTAGAAGAAATCACCTTGCAGAGTTCTGCTACAAAGAAACCACAATGTAGAGGGTTCAGCTACAAACAAATTGCCCTGTAGAGAGATCAGCTAGAAGAAGTTGTTACCTTGTAGAGAGTTCAGCTACAAAGAAACCATCGTGTAGAGAGTTCAGCTGCAAACAAATCACCTGTAGAGAGTTCAGCTACAAAGAAACCATCATGTAGAGAGTTCAGCAGCAAACAAATCACCTGTAGAGAGTTCAGCTACAAACAAATCTCCCTGTAGAGAGATCAGCTAGGAGAAGTTTCCTTGTAGAGAGTTCAGTTACAAAGAAACCACCATGTAGAGAATTCGTTTACAAACTAGTGACCCTGTAGAGACATCAGCTAGAAGAAGTTACCTTGTAAAGAGTTCAGCTACAAAGAAACCATTCTGTAAAGAGCTCAGCTGCAAAAAAATCACCTGTACAGAATTTCCACTACAAACAAATCACCCTATAGAAAGATCAGCTAGAAGAAGTTACCTTGTAGAGAGTTCAGTTACAAAGAAACCACCATGTAGAGAATTCATTTACAAACTAGTGACCCTGTAGAGACATCAGCTAGAAGAAGTTACCTTGTAAAGAGTTCAGCTACATAGAAACCATTCTGTAAAGAGCTCAGCTGCAAACAAATCACCTGTACAGAATTCAGCTACAAACAAATCACCCTGTAGAGAGATCAGCTAGAAGAAGTTACCTTGTTGATAGTTCAGCTACAAACAAATCACCCTGTAGAGAGATCAGCTAGAAGAAGTTACCTTGTAGAGAGTTCAGCTACAAAGAAACCATCGTGTGGAGAGTTCAGCTGCAAACAAATCACCTGTAGAGAGTTCAGCTACAAACCAATCTCCCTGTAGAGAGATCAGCTAGAAGAAGTTTCCTTGTAGAGAGTTCAGCCACAAACAAATCGCCCTGTAGAAAGATCAGCTAGAAGAAGTTACCTTGTAGAGAGTTCAGTTACAAAGAAACCACTATGTAGAAAGTTCAGCTACAAACTAGTGACCTTGTGGAGACATCAGCTAGAAGAAGCTACCTTGTAGAGAGTTCAGCTACAAAGAAACCATTCTGTAAAGAGCTCAGCTGCAAACAAATCACCTGTACAGAATTCAGCTACAAACAAATCACCCTGTAGAAAGATCAGCTAGAAGAAGTCACCTTGTAGAGAGTTCAGCTACAAAGAAACCACCATGTAGGGAGTTCAGCTAGAAGAAGTTACCTTGTAAAGAGTTCAGCTACACAGAAACCATCATGAAGAGAGTTCAGCTGCAAACAAATCTCCCTGTAGAGAGTTCAGTTAGAAGAAGTTACCTTGTAGAGAGTTCAGCTACAAAGAAACCATCATGAAGAGAGTTAAGCTACAAACAAATCACCCTGTAGAGAGATCAGCTAGAAGTCACCTTGTAGAGAGTTCAGCTACAAAGAAACCACCACATAGAGAGTTCAGCTGCAAACAAATCACCCTGTAAAAAAATCAGCTACAAACAAATCACCCTGTAGATAGATCAGCTAGAAGAAGTCACCTTGTAGAGAGTTCAGCTACAAAGAAACCACCATGTAGGGAGTTCAGCTAGAAGAAGTTACCTTGTAGAGAATTCAGCTACAAAGAAACCATCATGAAGAGAGTTCAGCTGCAAACAAATCTCCCTGTAGAGAGTTCAGTTAGAAGAAGTTGCCTTGTAGAGAGTTCAGCTACAAAGAAACCATTCTGTAAAGTGCTCAGCTGCAAACAAATCACCTGTATAGAATTCAGCTACAAACAAATCACCCTGTAGAGAGATCAGCTGGAAGAAATTACTTGTAGAGAGTTCAGCTACAGTACAAAGAAACCACCATGTGAGAGTTCATCTGCAAAGAAATCACCCTGTAGAAAATTCTGTGACAAACAAATTGCCCTGTAGAAAGATCAGTTAGAAGAAGTTATCTTGTAGAGAGTTCAGCTACAAAGAAACCACCATGTAGAGAGTTCAGCTAGAAGAAATTACCTTGTAGAGAGTTCAGCTACAAAGAAACCATCATCTAGATAGTTCAGCTGCAAACAAATCACCTGTAGAGAGTTCAGCTACAAACAAATCTCCCTGTAGAGAGATCAGTTAGAAGAAGTTACCTTGTAGAGAGTTCAGCTACAAAGAAACCATCATCTAGATAGTTCAGCTGCAAACAAATCACCTGTAGAGAGTTCAGCTACAAACAAATCTCCCTGTAGAGAGATCAGTTAGAAGAAGTTACCTTGTAGAGAGTTCAGCTACAAAGAAACCATTCTGTAAAGAGCTCAGCAGCAAAAAAATCACCTGTACAGAATTCAGCTACAAATAAATCACCCTGTAGAGAGAACAGCTAGAAGAAGTTACCTTGTTGATAGTTCAGCTACAAACAAATCACCCTGTAGAGAGATCAGCTAGAAGAAGTTACCTTGAAGAGTGTTCAGTTACAAAGAAACCACCACTGTAATAAATAGAAAATCAGAAATATTTAAGGTACATCTGCTTCATCTTTTCTTCTTCCTGTGGTAAAGAAAAAAAGATAGGTTAAAAAAGTCCCAAAGTAGGCCATAGGCCGGCTTTGGGGTATACAAATACAAAAAGAAGTGAAATCTAATCCAAAACAGCCAAGCTGTAAAAAAAGTGTGCGGCCCTCAAAAAGGCTATGGTGAAAAAAGATGTGAAATCCAAGGTGGCGGCCAAGAAATGGCTGTGATGGTAGGTTAATGGTAAAAATTTTAATAACGACAATTCAGGTGAATTTTGTGCCAATTGACCAAGCGGCACCAAAATTCACCTGAATTGTCGTTATTAAAATTTTACCATTAACCTACCATCACAGCCATTTCTTGGCCGCCACCTTGGATTTCACATCTTTTTTCACCATAGCCTTTTTGAGGGCCGCACACTTTTTTTACAGCTTGGCTGTTTTGGATTAGATAGTATATTCCAGAGGAGGTTTGTCACATGATGTAGGCTTGAGTCTATTATGCTACAAAATTTGCCTATTATGATTTTTGGTATTTCCCCAATTTTCTGCCTATTATGCTTGTTTTTATACTTTCATGCTTTTATTTTGTGTTTTTTCTTTATACAGGAACGTTATTCATGTGATACAATGCAAATGGAGAAGTGTCATGTGGTCTAGAGTTCATAAGCATATTAGAGCAGGGGTCTGGGGGCATGTCTATAGTCCCTAAGCTATACACATTTTATTGTCTAATATTTTTGTAGTGTTGTATGCAAATAAAATATGATGCAATGTTTCTGATTGATTTTCTGAGTGTATTCAAAGGACAGTAACCACTCAGTATATTATGTAACTTGCATTTGCAGCACCATGCCACAAAAACATTTAAGCCTCTTGGGGATAAACACTTAAATGGTTATCATTCTCTCTGTTGCATGCGATGACTGTTCTATTAGAGTGTTTGACTGATCTATTAGAGAATCTCGATCTTTTTGTCCTATTAAACCCAGTCTCATTCCAGACCGGCAGAGACTTCACTATTTTCAATGTCCAGACATTCAATAGCTACGTATCTGACTCAGCACTAGCTAACCTTAAAAAATATTATCATCAGAGCATCTTCCAATTGAGCTTCCAATCATCATAATCATATCAGACGATGATACATGTATAATACCAAATTCATTGATTGAAGCTCAGCAAAACTGCTCTGTCATGCCTTAGCATTAGTTAGCACATGACTGTATGTGTCCACAATGAATAGCATTTATTTCATTGAGCAGTGTAAACTTGTAGTGGTGCATTATTCTACTCGTTGTCAGGATTCATTTTTCACCATCTAAAACAGGTTTGCCCTTGACTCTTTGACTGCTATAACAGAAATTATAAATATCATGGCAGAAATTTGATCATTATGCTCCTAATTATGCTCCAATATGCCAGCATTATGCTTTATGCTTTTCATCCCCTATTATGTATGCCAGATCGATGCAAGCCTAGTCTCATGTCATAGGCCTATGACACAAAATTATGCAACAAGCATTGTTCTAGGTGTCATGGCTCGTGAGCAGGTAGGAAAGCAGTGAAATGTACTGGGAAAGTTTGCAAGGGTGCTGGGATGCTCTGGTGTGGACATATAATCTATCTTTTAGAATATTTAGAGGTGTGAAGGTTGAATTAGTTCAACCCTTTCTTTGAGATCACGAGATGAATGATGACACGTGACAATCTCCTATGCATCAAATCAAAGCCGATAACACAGAATGAAGCCTATCTGAATGCTTTTATCAATCATATTCTTTTGTAGGCATAATATATTTTGGTATAGATCGACGGGGTAGTACACTACTATTAAGACCTACTCGTACCAAAATCGCAGGCCAATCGTCATCATCATAATCATCATAATAAGTGCTATGTTAATAAAACTTGTGACAACAGGCTGTATATTGTATTCTAGCATAAAAGGTACAAGAGCAACTGCAACTTACGTATCACATTTTTCATGAAAAATGAAGATACTATAAAAGAACAGTCACTGTAAAATCTTAATAGACAAATAGTATAACTAACTTGGAAGGAATTTACTTTGTTATTAAACACTATTGCAAATAAATACAAGTACTACATATATATTACTGGGGGTACTGGTGTAGGTGCTGGATACAATTTACAAACTATAAAAATAATTGAACTGTTTAGTTTAAACTGAGTTGTAATAAATTGCATTAATGGGAAACAGTGGAGAATACCTGTGGTGGAACTGTAATTCTTTGCATAAAGGTTGCATTTGAATAAAAGCCTAGTCTCAAATATAGGCTATGATTATTAATGAAGTCACTGTTGGTGGCTTTAATTGGGGCAAGCCTGAGCGAGCCCGACACTAGTGAGAGATCTTGTCATCGTTCATTACACAGCAAGTTAATGATTAAATACGAAAACAAACCTTACAAGTTCTTAAGTGTCACAAAAGGCTGCGATAATAAACAAAGTTAAGTGGTGCTATCAAATATTACATGACAAATTACGTTACGGAATCCTGACGCTACTGGTGCTATCAAACATCTGGTTGGTGCTATCAAACATTACATGATAAATTACATTATGGAATCCTTATGCTACTGGTGCTATCAAACATCTGGTTGGTGCTATCAAACATCCAAATATGGGTTGGTGCTATCAAACATCCAAATATGGGTTGATGCTATCAAACATAAATTATGTTAAGGAATCCTGATGCTACTGGTGTATCAAACATCCAAATATGGGTTGGTGCTATCAAACACCACAACAAATTCCTAAAAGACGCATACTTATAATTTTAATGCATAAGCGTTGAGGCCCTGGGAGAACACTGAGACTTGAGGAAGATGGAACGTGCTACTGTTGGGTGCTCCTCTGAAAGTCAAGATGACAGTTGTAGATGAAGGCATAGGGAACTGTACAGACAAAGATGCGACAAAGAAACTTTACAACAAATGAGTAGCCAGACAGAGAGAATACCACAGACAGAGAAAAGCTAAGATGACACTTGAACAACATGATAGTTTACTGCAAAGAAGAGAAAGTGGGTATCGCTGGAGAAAAATGTGTATTAAGTAAGCCCTTGTATCATAGTGATACCAAGTCAATTGCTACTGATCAACATGGTGGCTAACAAATTCTGAAATCATTGTATCACAATAACAAACAAAAAAGAGCCATAATTTATCACTGAACACTCTGTCAAAACCATTAATGTACACTCCTTCACCACCATCACCGAATACTCTGTCTCTTACCAACTACTGCCATCACATGCATCATAAATCATATTACAATAACGATTTCTTGCAATAGTCATTTCTTGTTGTTCAACTCATCATATTGCTCAATCTAAAAGTGATTAACACATGTACATTTATACCTTCCATGCATCACTATCATGCATTACTATCTATGTGACTACTCAGGCTCGCCCGTTGATGTTGTTAGCATCTGTCTAGTTATTTTCCTTACTGTAGTTGTAACTATCTGAAGGATGAATGTGCCATAAGTAATCACATGGGTGGTCTGTGCAAGTCTGCGTGCATTAGAAACATATCATAAAACTGTTTACCAATTGTGTTAGGCCTTCGCTACATCCAGTCACATATTACCCAATATTCACAGAACAGCGATTTGTTATTGTAAGAAATTTGTAAGCCTCTGAGGCATAGACAACAAGCTGTGACAATTTACACAAAAGGACAAATGGTCTAATTTGTTTTGTGTAGGTAGAGAGGTAGTTGACAATAAAGTTTTTATGCATATCATTACAATGGTGGCATTTTACAACAATTCAAACTTCTGTAAGTAAACACCAAGGGCCAGGTAGGTAAAAACAGTGGACCCAGGGACCCATGAAGATCCAACTTTTCTAGGAATTTTATACGCTTCATAATATTCTATACTTGAAATGTACTAGGTACTTCTGCAAGTAGTCTATCTGCTTTTCCCCCATCACAGTGTCTCACCTGATGTTCAAATCAATTAGTAATTAGGACCTCTGAAAAAGTGTCTGAAGCTGACTGCATTTGTGACCGGATTGCCGAAAAGGTACCTTTTCCACACATTTTACATACCAGCAAACAAAATGATGTAACACTTGACTCCTTATATTGATTAACTTGCTCTTGGTAACAAACTGCAGCCAGATAATGTAGCTACACTGATGGAAAATTTGCCATAATCAAAACGTTATGAAACTTCAAAGTTCAAAGAATGGGTCAAATTCTTTGTGAAAAAGGTATCCTTTAGCAAATCTGGTCACATTTATAGACCGCTCACCTGCTGCACAATGAGTATATGTCGCCTAGCTACTGAAGTTTAGAAACATCATGCAAACAAATATTCCAGGAAAATAGCAATTACTAGCCAAGCACAACTTTAAATATTGAATGCGCTACAAGTTAAAACCGCCACTCTTGTAATCTTTAGAGGATGAATTTAGTTGGCCCAACCTTTATGGTCATGGCAATTCTGTGAATACTTTAATCTTACATGAAACTGGACATTACCCAAATGGAGACCTACCACCTGTAGAGCAGGAAGGTCACTGTGATGGGGAAAAGTGGATTGGCCATGCAAGATTATTTTGCAGAGGCACCTAGTATAAGTATAGAATATTGTGAAGTGAAAATTTCAAGAAGAGTTGGATCCCCTTAGGTCCCTGGGTTCAATGTTTTTACCTATCCCACTTGGACCTATCTCAAATAAAGGCACTATTCATTTACAAGCCAGGTCAAGAACTTGGGCCTTTATATGAGGAAGTATGATATGTTATGCTAATTTTGAGTACCTGATAGAGGCACTTTCTTGCAGATGAATAGTTCAACTAAGAAGTTGCAGCTTACAGGTGTGTACATTAATCTGGCAGGTGAGAATTTAAAACAATTTCAACTGAAGGATGAAATTTGTCAGTAACTTCTAAAATACTGCAGAGATGGATAGCCAGACAAGAGACATGTACCGTGTATGCAGGGCCGGAGCCCAGAGATTTTGAGTGGTCCGGCCATCCATGGACTGCAATGGAGGTCATGCATATACTACTTCTTATTGATCTGATGTGATTTTTAGATCATGTGATACTCAACTGCATGTGCTAAGCACACACAGCATGCCAAGTTAGGGGGATCTGGGGGCATGCTCCCCAGGAAAATTTTTGAAAATAGATGCTCTGAAATGGCATCTGGAAGCTGCAAAGCCTCTTTCTCCTTTTTGTTAACATTAAGGATAGCGCTATATCCTGGTAATTTTGTACTACAGTGCCAATTAATTCAATTTCATAGCTAATTTTACTTTCAAAGTTTCAGTGAAAGCTTAGTTCTTTGAGATACAGAAGTCATTGGGTTTGTAACTGCTAATGCATGCATGACATGCTCACATGCGTGATCAATTAGCCCAATGCAGTGCAATGCAGATGACGCACTGGAACTTTTGGGTGATTTGAAGACAATTACCATAGATGTAATGGCTTAGACTAAGTAGAACAGTGGCTATATTCTATACCAAATGCTCTATTAGAGTATTGCGATGACTGTTCTATTAGAGTATATTATGATGACTGCTCTATTAGAGTATCTCGATCTTTTTTCAAATTCAAAAGTGGTCCGGCCAATGCCGGACCGGCCGGACCGTGGGCTCCGGCCCTGGTATGTATACTTAAACATTATTATTCTGTTGTAGGTGAAATTTAAGGATGACTTGCTAATGAGAAGTAGTAAATGCATATCTTAGACCAGATGTCCTAGAAAAGTTACATGCAGGTCACCGAGGTATCTCAAAGTGTTATTCGAGATACTCAAATGGCGCAGTCACCAAGCTACCATCAAGTCACCATGTAGAGAGCTCAGTTACAAACAAGTCATCCTGTAGAAAGTTCAGCTATAAACAATTATTAGTAACAAATCAGCCCGTAGAGAGTTGAGCCACATGCCCTGTAAGGAGTTCAGCTATCAAGACACACCCAAGAAGCTGGTGCGCCACACTGTGAGTATATTAACAGGAAGAAAGAAAATGAGATTTTCACGCCTATGTAGCTCTGTGATCCCCTATCCGATTGGAACCAAATTAGCTACAGCAGTGCCGGCCAGGTAGGGGAGTCTACATACCAAATGTGAAGAAAATTGCTCCAGATATTTCCGAGATACAAAGTCTCGTTTTAATATCTTCGTTTTCTTCTTCACTTTGCAAAATCCACCATAAAACACAAATTCGTGCTCCAATTGGGATGAAATTTGACACACTTAAAGGGCTCATTACAGCAGATTTCAGTATCACGTTTGGTAGGAATCAGATGAACATTCATGGAGTTATCACCAATTATTCTTGTAAAATAATGTCGAAGGTCTGTCACACCCACAGGGTAAACCCCTTGAAGGAATGAGCTGAAAATTGCTATGTAGATGGAGTAACTATCGTAGGAGTGCCTTTTTGTGGTTTGAAATGAATCCAGATAAAGGCCATCAAAATATGACACAAAACCCAACCTTTGTCACAATTTGGTGATCGATTTTTATGAATAAAAAACTATCAGTTTTCACGCCTACCAGGCAAACCGCTTAGAGCAATGGGCTGAAAATTGGTATGTAGTTGAAATAATCATCATAAAAAGTCCTTGCAGTAGTACAAAAGAATTGGATAACAAACCACTTCGAAAGTGAACTACGTGTAGCTAAAGCAAGATTGAGATACTCTAATAGAACAGTCACCTTAATAGAGCATTCAGCTGCAGAAATACTATAATAGAACAATCACCATGCAACTACAAATAAATTGCTCTAGCAATTAATCAGACCATTACAAGTCACCCTGTAGTGAGTTCAGTTACAAATAAGTCACCCTGGAGAGAGTTCAGCTAGAAACAAGTCACCTTGGAGAGAGCTCAGCTAGAAACAAGTCACCCTGTAGAGAGATCAGCTAAAAACAAATCACCCTGTAGAGAGTTCAGCTAGAAAAACTCAGATCAGTTACAAACAAGTCACCCTTTAGAGAGTTCAGCTACAAACAAGCCACCCAGGAAAGTTCAGCCACAAACAAATCACCCTGTAGAGAGTTCAGCTACAAACAAAATACACTGTAGAAAATTCAGCTACAAACACATCACCCTGAAGATAGATCAGCTAGACATGAGTCATCCTGTAGAGAAATTAGCTAGAAATGATTTACCCTGCATGCAGAGAGATCAGGTAGGACCAAGTCACCGTGTAGAGAGATCAGCTACAAACAAATCACATTGTACAGAGACCAGCTAGAAAAAGTTACCCTATAGTGTGGAGAGTTCAGTTACAAACAAATCACTCTGTAGAGACTTCAGCTACAAATAAGCCACAATGTAGAGAGTTCAGCTACAAACTTGAGAGATCAGCTAGAAACAAGTCACCCTGTAGAGAGATCAGCTAGAAACCAGTCACCCTGTAGAAGTTACGTTGTAGAATTCACCTTATAGAGATCGGCTACAAACAAATCACACTGTAGAGAGATCAACTAGAAAAAGTTCTCTGTGGAGACATCAGCTAGAAACAAGTCACCCTGTAGAAAGATCAGCTAGAGCCAAGTCACCATGTAGAGAGTTCATCCACAAACAAATCACCCTATAGAGAGATCAGCTAGAAACAAGTCACCCTGTAGAGAGATGAGCTAAAGGAATTCACCCTGTAGAGAGATCAGCTACAAACAAGCTACCCTATAGAGATCAGCTACAAACAAGTAACCCTGTAGACTACAAATAAGTCACCCTGTAGAGAGCTCAGCTACAAGCAAATCACACTGCAGAGAGAGTTCAACTAGAAACAAATCACCCTGTAGAGACTTCAGCTAGAAACAAATCACCCTGTAGAGACTTCAGCTAGAAACAAGTCACCTTGTAGAGAGATAAGCTAAAAGAAATCACCTTGTAGAGAGTTCAGCAACACGCAATTATGTCCTATAGTTATCCTATAGGGTATAATTGACATGTAATATATGTATTATATATCATACAGTACAATAGTACTGTATAGTAGGGACGATGAAGGTGTGGGCGTGGTCCACGAAGAAAAATCTACCCAAAATCATCTTCAGAAATCTTTCACGGCCATTTCACAGTATTGGTCAGGTATAAACAAGCCCAAATGTGTCTTCAGAATGACCCGAAACGTTTCCGACGAGGTACTACGAAATTTAAAAATCTATTATTTTAGCAAATTTTCTACTGCCTCACTGCCTGCCTCACTGCCTGCCTCACTGCCTGCCTCACTGCCTGCCTCACTGCCTGCCTCACTGCCTGCCTCACTGCCTGCCTCACTGATGTGTTCAGTCAAGCATAGCGGAAAACTGGCTACAGCTACAGCCTTGCTTCTTTGGTGGAAATGCTTCGAATTTTGTGGAGAAAAAACCTTTCACAATATTAAATACCTACGATGTGTGCGCTACTGTCTTACTGTTTTATCTTTGATCCTTCCATTTCTCATGGGTACGGCTTCCATCAAAGCACGCAGACCACAGCGTCCCAACATATTGGAATAAATGTGTAGCATAATTGTAGCAAGCACGTGATTTTAATGTTGGGATACACCTCGGGATATGCTGCTGCCTGTTCAACATCGCCACTACACGCATAAGGATTAGAGTAGGACTGCACTGATTCCACTTTTTACTGATACTTCAAATATCAAGTACTCAGCTGGGAAGTATCTGCAAGTACAAGTACCGATACCAAGTACCTTAAAGTAGCTACTTCATAGTGCACACTTGTATATATATATATATATATATATACCCTATAGGATAACTTGTTTGCAGCTGATCTCTCTACTTTGTGATTAAAGTGTTCTATAACTGCCCAATATAGAACACTTGTGCTTGTATGGCGAATATAGAACACTTATTTGCTTTGATCCTCCCACGCAAAGTTCTTTATATATATATCAAGACACACGATAGTGTGTCGTGCGGCCCAAGAAGCCGGCGTGCCACACCGTGAGTATATTAACAGGAAGAAAGAAAACGCAATTTTCACACCTATGTAGCTCTGTGATCCCTTATCCGATTGGAACCAAATTTGCTAGAGACGTGCCGCTCAGTTAGGGGAGTCTACATACCAAATATGAAGAAAATCGCTCCAGCCATTTCCGAGATACGAGCGAACAAAATTTCGTTTTAATTTCTTCGTTTTTTTCTTCTTCTTCATTTCGCACACTTCGCAAAATTCGCCATAAAACATGAATGCGTGCTCGGATTGGGCTGAAATTTGGCACACTTAAAGGGTTCATTAAGGCAGATCTCCGTACCAACTTTGGTAGGAATCCGATGAACATTCACGGAGTTATGACCGATTATTTGCGTAAAATAAGGTCGGAGGTCTGTCACGCCTACAGGGTAAACCCCTTGGAGGAATCAGTTGAAAATTGATATGTAGATGGAGCAACCATCGTAGGAGTGCCTTTTTGTGGTTTGAAAGGAATCGAGATAAAGACCATGGAGATGTGATACAAAACCCAACCTGTGTCAAAATTACGCGATCGATTTTTATGAATAAAAAAATCATTAGTTTTCGTGTCTACCAGACAAACCGCTTAGAGCAACGAGCTGAAAATCTGTATGTAGCTGGAATAATCATCATAGAAAGTTCTTGCAGTAGTACAGAAGAATCGGATTACAAATCACTGAGTTATGATTCGAAAGGCAACTACGTGCAGCAAATACGAGATCGAGATACTCTAATAGAACAGTCACCCTAATAAAGCATTCAGTTGCATGTATAATTTACTCAGTTATATTACATTGCAAGTTATTCTGTAGGGAATTCAGCTACAAAAAAGTCACCCTGTAGTCAGATCAGCTAAAAGAAGGTACCTAATAGAGAGTTCATCTACAAAGAAGCCATCATGTAGAGAGTTCAGCTCAAATAAATCACCCTGTAGAGAATTCAGCTACAAACAAATTGCCCTGTAGAGAGATCAGCTAGAAGAAGTTACCTTGTAGAGAGTTCAGTTACAAAGAAACAATCATGCAAAGAGTTTAGCTGCAAACAAATCACCCAGTAAAAAGTTCCGCTATGAACAGATCCACTATAGAGAGTTCAGTTAGAAACAAGTCATCCTGTAGAGAGATCAGCTAGAAGAAGTCACATTGTAGAGAGTTCAGTTACAAAGAAACAATCATGCAAAGAGTTTAGCTACAAACAAATCACCCAGTAGAAAGTTCCGCTATGAACAGATCACACTGTAGAGAGTTCAGTTAGAAACAAGTCATCCTGTAGAGAGATCAGCTAGAAGAAGTTACCTTGTAGAGAGTTCAGTTACAAAGAAACAATCATGCAAAGAGTTTACAAATCACCCAGTAGAAAGTTCACGCTATGAACAGATCACACTGTAAAGAGTTCAGTTAGAAACAAGTCATCTTGTAGATAGATCAGCTAGAAGAAGTCACTTTGTAGAGAGTTCGGCTACAAAGAAACCACCATGTAAGAGAGTTCAGTTGCAAACAAACCACTCTGTACAGACTTCAGCTACGAACAGATCACCCTGTAGAGAGATCAGCTAGAAACAAGTCATCCTGTAGAGAGTTCAGCTAGAAGAAGTTACATTGTAGAGAGTTCAGCTACAAAGAAACCACCATGTAAGAGAGTTCAGCTGCAAAAAAATCACCTGTAGAGAGTTCAGCTAGGAACAAGTCACCCTGTACAGAGATCAGCTAGAAACAAGTCATCCTGTAGAGAGTTCAGCTAGAAGAAGTTACATTGTAGAGAGTTCAGCTACAAAGTAACTACCATGTAGAGAGTTCAGCTGCAAACAAATCGCCCTGTAGAGAATTCAGCTACAAACAAATCACCCTGTAGAAAGAAGAAGTTACCTTGTAGAGAGTTCAGCTACAAACAAATCACCCTGTAGAGAGTTCAGCTAGAAACAAGTCACCCTGTAGAGAGATCAGCTAGAAACAAGTCACCTGTAGAGAGTTCAGCTAGAAGAAGTTACATTGTAGAGAGTTCAGCTACAAAGAAACTACCATGTATAGAGTTCAGCAGCAAACAAATTGCCCTGTAGAGAATTCAGCTACAGACAAATCACCTTCTAGAAAGATCAGCTAGAAGAAGTTACCTTGTAGAGAGTTCAGCTACAAACAAATCACCCTGTAGAGAGTTCAGCTAGAAACAAGTCACCCTGTAGAGAGATCAGCTAGAAACAAGTCACCATGTAGAGAGTTCAGCTAGAAGAAGTTACATTGTAGAGAGTTCAGCTACAAAGAAACTACCATGTACAGAGTTCAGCTGCAAACAAATTGCCCTGTAGAGAATTCAGCTACAAACAAATCACCCTGTAGAGAGTTCAGCTAGAAACAAGTCACCCTGTAGAGAGTTCAGCTAGAAGAAGTTACATTGTAGAGAGTTCAGCTACAAAGAAACTACCATGTAGAGAGTTAAGCTGCAAACAAATTGCCCTGTAGAGAATTCAGCTACAAACAAATCACCCTGTAGAAAGATCAGCTAGAAGAAGTTACCTTGTAGAGAATTCAGCTACAATCAAATCACCCTGTAGAGAGTTCAGCTAGAAACAAGTTACACTGTAGAGAGATCAGCTAGAAACAAGTCACCCTGTAGAGAGTTCAGCTAGAAGAAGTTACATTGTAGAGAGTTCAGCTACAAAGAAACTACCATGTAGAGAGTTCAGCTGCAAACAAATTGCCCTATAGAGAATTCAGCTACAAACAAATCACCCTGTAGAAAGATCAGCTAGAAGAAGTTACCTTGTAGAGAATTCAGCCACCCTGTAGAGAGTTCAGCTAGAAACAAGTCACCCTGTAGAGAGATCAGCTAGAAACAAGCCACCCGTAGAGAGTTCAGCTAGAAGAAGTTACATTGTAGAGAGTTCAGCAGTTTAGCTGCAAACAAATCACCCTGTAAAGAATTCAGCTACAAACAAATTACTCTGTAGAAAGATCAGCTAGAAGAAGTTACCTTGTAGAGAGTTCAGCTACAAACAAATCACCCTGTAGAGAGTTCAGCTACAAACAAGTCATCCGGTAGAGAGATCAGCTAGAAGGATCACCTTGCAGAGAGGTCAGCTACAAAGAAATCACCCTGCTTCATCTTTTCTTCTTCCTGTAGTAAAGAAAAAATAACAGGTTAAAAATCCCTAAAGCCGGCCATAGGCCGGCTTTGGGGTATACAAATACAAAAAGAAGTGAAATCTAATCCAAAACAGCCAAGCTGTAAAAAAAGAGTGCGGCCCTGAGAAAGGCTATGGTGAAAAAAGATGTGAAATCCAAGGTGGCGGCCAAGAAATGGCTGTGATGGTAGGTTAATGGTAAAAATTTTAATAACAACAATTCAGGTGAATTTGGTGCCGCTTGGTCTTGGCACAAAATTCACCTGAATTGTCGTTATTAAAATTTTTACCTTTAACCTACCATCACAGCCATTTCTTGGCCGCCACCTTGGATTTCACATCTTTTTTCACCATAGCCTTTCTCAGGGCCGCACTCTTTTTTTTACAGCTTGGCTGTTTTGGATTAGATATATATATTTAATGTACTTTGGGTGAAAAGATCGAAGTGAAAAGTGTACATATTGTACACCTGGCTGCACACTTCAAAGCTGTATTAGTTCAACTGTGCTGTATTTGCCCAAGTGTGCTGTATTTTCCCTTTGATCCCAATGTAGCACTGTTGAAACAGTAAACAAGTTGACCAAAGCACGACCAATGCCAGACACATTATTGCATTCCTTTCACCAAACCACTGTAATATTATGAAGCCATTAAACAATTATGACGTATCATAAACACATAGAACAATGCCATGACCTAAACACAAGTGGGCGAATTACCCTGAAAGCCATTCTTAGCAAGTGCAGTTAGCGAAGGAACAGAGCATATGACGTTATCAACACTACAAAATGACTCCTGTCCACGTTGTAAAGCCAGGTGGAACACGATAAGTTAATTCACTCCAGTTTCCTTCGTGGTATCGTTCCCAGCACCACACCATGGCCTCTATAATTGCACTCTCACCAGCTAAACATGATAGCAAGCCTCTCTATAACAAAGTCACAGACTTACTCATGGGCATTAAGCCAGGCCTCAACCGAGAAAGAAACAGTTGGCCATTTACTGTCGCTCTCAGCAGCTCAAATCAATTAAAGCTACGTAGCTAGCTAGCTTCATCACACCGGTGCAGTATGAATGAATATGAATAATGCCTCGAGTAGTTAATCACTGCAATACACACAGTCTCGAGCTTACGCGGATAGGCACTTACCTCCTGTTACTTGGCGTCACCCCCACTCTTTGCAGCACAATAAACCAGTAAAAGCACTGCCATTGCTGTGCAATATGGAAAAAATAGCACTCGGGCATGGTCTTGAACCTAATACAGCACTCGGCTTCGCCTCTTTCTGTATTAGTCTCTCGCCCACAGCCTTGTGTTATTTTTTTCCATATTGCACTCGCAGCAGTGCTTTAACTAGTATATAAAGAACTTTGCGTGGGAGTATCAAAGTAAAAAAGTGTTCTATATTTGCCATAAAGTCGCAAGCGTTGTATATTGGGCAGTTATAGAACACTTTAACAGACCACAGATCTATATCAGGTAGTTATAGAACTGCCAGGTCTATTTTGTAGGCTGATAGCCTACTTTGAGTGAGTAATCACTCATTTTGGTCAGTACAACCAATCAACCAAGCCAGTGTAGGCTGATAGCCTGACTGTGCTGGCTGACCAGTCAACCCAACCAGTAAGAGGAAAATCACTGGATTTAATTTATAGACACACTTGAAGATTTCGATGATAGTTGCTTGTGGTCAGCAGCAGTGAACGTTCTTAGTACGTTTTGCTCACATGAACGGACGAATCCTAAGAATATCACGGAAATATGCTTATTAAAGTACCACAATCAAAAACTAGTATTGAGAAGACGGACTAGTCTCACAAAACAACAAATGAAGGTGCAGCACAATGCAACGCAGGCGAAACACAGGTGCAATGCTTATTCTACCGATGATAACACTCCTTCATGAGTTCCTAATTGTTTCGTGTGTCTTGTGTATACCTCAAGTTGACAGTTCTCTATACCAGATAAAGCACTGCCTTTCGCTCGTGCTATACGGGAAATATAGCACTCAAAGAGTGGTCTCGAGACGAAATATAGCTCTCGGCTTTACCTTGTGTTATATTTGTCTCTCGCCCACTCTTTTCGTGCTATATTTCCCGTATAGCACTCGCGGCAGTGCTTTATCTAGTACATATGTATAAAGAACTTTGCGCAAAGTTCTATATATATATATAAAGAACTTTGTGTTGGAGGATCAAAGCAAAAAAGTGTTCTGTATTCGCCATACAAGCACAAGTGTTCTATATTGGGCAGTTATAGAACACTTTAATAGACCACAGTTCTATATCAGGTAGTTATAGAACTGCCAGGTCTATTTTGCAGGCTGATAGCCTACTTTGAGTGAGTAATCACTCATTCTGGCCAGTACAACCAATCAACCAAGCCAGTGTAGGCTGATAGCTTGACTGCGCTGGCTGACCAGTCAACACAACCAGTAAGAGTGAAACCACTGGATTTAATTTATAGACACACTTGAAGATTTCGATGATGGTTGCTTGTGGTCAGCAGCAGCGAACGTTCTTACTACGTTTTGTTCAAATAAACGGATGAGTCCTAGGAATATCATGGAAATATGCTTATCTAATCCAAAACAGCCAAGCTGTAAAAAAAGTGTGCGGCTCTCAGAAAGGCTATGGTGAAAAAGATGTGAAATCCAAGGTGGCGGCCAAGAAATGGCTGTGATGGTAGGTTAGTGGTAAAAATTTTAATAATGACAATTCAGGTGAATTTTTGTGCCGCTTCACAAAAATTCACCTGAATTGTTGTTATTAAAATTTTTACCACTAACCTACCATCACAGCCATTTCTTGGCCGCCACCTTGGATTTCACATCTTTTTTCACCATAGCCTTTCTGAGGGCCGCACACTTTTTTTACAGCTTGGCTGTTTTGGATTAGATTTCATTTCTTTTTGTATTTGTATACCCCAAAGCCGGCCTATGGCCAGCTTTGGGACTTTTTTAACCTACGTTTTTTTCTTTACTACAGGAAGAAGAAAAGATGAAGTAGATGTACTTTAAATATTTTATCAGTAAATGTACAAATTATATATACTGTATAATACATATGTGACCGGATTTGCGAAAAGGGGTCCAATTTGCCAACTTTGACAATTGATAACTTCAGATTGGAAAGAGCTATTGCCTTGAATTTTGGGCAGTGGTGAGCACCACTATAGCTGAATACATGGTGAAATGTTCAGGTTAATAATTATGTTACTTGAACACTGAGTTATGGTCTCCAACATTTACGGAATTGGATGTGTGTGGAAGACCCCTTTTCGCAAATCCGGTCACATATATTGATTACAGAAATCTCCATGGTGGTTTCTTTGTAACTGAACACTCTACAAGGTGACTTCTTCTAATTGCTCTCTCTACAGGGTGAATTGTTTGTAGCTGAACGATCTACAAGGTAACTTCTTCTAGCTGATCTCTCTACAGGTGATGTGTTTGTAGCTGAATTTTGTATAGGTGATTTGTTTGTAGCTGAGCTCTTTACAGAATGGTTTCTTTGTAGCTGAACTCTCTAAAAGGTAACTTCTTCTAACTGATCTTTCTACAGGGCAATTTGTTTCTGGCAGAATTTTCTACAGGGTGATTTCTTTGCAGCTGAACTCTCTACATGGTGGTTTCTTTGTAGCTGAACTCTCTACAAGGTAATTTCTTCTAGCTGATCTCTCTACAGGGAGATTTGTTTGTAGCTGAACTATCTACAAGGTAACTTCTTATAGCTGATCTCTACAGGGTGATTTGTTCGTAGTTGAATTCTGTACAGGTGATTTGTTTGCAGCTGAGCTCTTTACAAAATGGTTTCTTTGTAGCTGAACTTTCTCCAAGGTAACTTCTTCTAACTGATCTTTCTACAGGGTGATTTGTTTGTAGCTGAACTATCTACAAGGTAATTTCTTCTAGCTGATCTCTCTACAGGGCGATTTGTTTGTAGCTGAATTCTGTACAAGTGATTTGTTTGCAGCTGAGCTCTTTACAGAATAGTTTCTTTGTAGCTGAACTCTCTACAGGGTGATTTGTTTGTAGCTGAAATCCCTACAAGGTAACTTCTTCTAGCTGATCTCTCTACAGGGTGATTTGTTTGTAGCTGAACTCTCTACAGGTGATTTGTTTGTAGCTGAACTCTACAAGGCGATACTTCTAGGTGATTTCTCTACAGGATTCCTTGTTTCTAACTGAACTCTGAACAGGGTGATCTGTTCATAGCTGAACTTTCTACTGGGTGATTTGTTTGCAGCTGAACTCTCTAAATGGTGGTTTCTTTGTAGCTGAACTCTCTACAATGTGACTTCTTCTAGCTGAACTCTCTACAAGGTGACTTGTTTCTAGCTGATCTCTCTACAGGGTGACTTGTTTCTAGCTGAACTCTCTACAGGTGATTTGTTTGTAGCTGAACTCTCTACATGGTGGTTTCGTTGTAGCTGAACTCTCTACAAGGTAACTTCTTCTAGCTGATCTTTTTCACCGCATATTTGTTTGTAGCTGAGTTCTCTACAGGGTGATTTGTTTGCAGCTGAACTCTCTACATGGGAGTTTCATTGTAGCTGAACTCTCTACAATGTGACTTCTTCTAGCTGAACTCTCTACAGGGTGACTTGTTTCTAGCTGAACTCTCTACAGGTGATTTGTTTGCAGCTGAACTCTCTACATGGTGGTTTCTTTGTAGCTGAACTCTCTACAAGGTAACTTCTTCTAGCCGATCTTTCTACAAGGTGATTGAGTTTTTTGCAGCTGAACTCTTTACATGGTGGTTGCTTTGTAGCTGAACTCTCTAAAAGGTGACTTCTTCTAGCTGAACTCTCTACAGGATGATTTGTTTGCAGCTGGATTCTCTACGTGGTAGTTTCTTTGTAGCTGAACTCTCTACAATGTGACTTCTTCTAGCTGAACTCTCTACAGGGTGACTTGTTTCTAGCTGATCTCTCTACAGGGTGACTTGTTTCTAGCTGAATTCTCTACAGGTGATTTGTTTGCAGCTGAACTCTCTACATGGTGGTTTCTTTGTAGCTGAACTCTCTACAAGGTAACTTCTTCTAGCTGATCTTTCTACAGGGTGATTTGTTTGTAGCTGAATTCTCTACAGGGTGATTTATTTGCAGCTTAACTCTCTACAAGGTGACTTCTTCTAGCTGAACTCTCTACAGAGTGATTGATTTTTTTTGCAGCTGAACTCTCTACATGGTGGTTTCTTTGTAACTTAACTCTCTACAGGGTGATTTGTTTGTAGCTGAACTCTCTACAGGGTGATCTGTTCATAGCTGAACTCCCTATAAAGTAACTTCTTCTAGCTAATCTTTCTACAGGGCGATTTGTTTGTAGCTGAGTTCTCTACAGGGTGATTTGTTTGCAGCTGAACTCTACATGGTAGCTTCTTTGTAGCTCTACAATGTTACTTCTTCTAGCTGAACTCTCTACAAGGTGACTTGTTTCTAGCTGATCTCTCTACAGGGTGACTTGTTTCTAGCTGAACTCTCTACAGGTGATTTGTTTGCAGCTGAACTCTCTACATGATTGTTTCTTTGTAGCTGAACTCTCTACAAGGTAATTTCTTCTAGCTGATCTCTCTACAGGCCGATTTGTTTGTAGCTGAACTCTCTACATGATGGTTTCTTTGTAGCTGAACTCTCTACAAGGTGATTTCTTCTATAGCTGATCTTTCTACAGGGTGATTTGTTTGTAGTTAAACTCTCTACACGATAGATTCTTTGTAGCTGAACTCTCTACAAGGTGATTTCTTCTATAGCTGATCTTTCTACAGGGTGATTTGTTTGTACCTGAACTATCTACATGATGGTTTCTTTGTAGCTGAACTCTCTACAAGGTAACTTCTTCTAGCTGATCTCTCTACAGGACAATTTGTTTGTACCTGAACTCTCACATGATTGTTTCTTTGAAGCTGAACTCTCTACGAGGTGATTTCTTCTAGCTGATCTTTCTACAGGGTGATTTGTTTGTAGCAGAACTCTCTACAAGGAAACTTCTTCTAGCTGATCTCTCTACAGGGAGATTTGTTTGTAGCTGAACTCTCTATACATGATTTGTTTGCGGCTGAATTCTCTACATGGTTTCTTTGTAGCTGAACTCTCTACAAGGTAACTTCTTCTAGCTGATCTCTTTACAGGGTGAATTGTTTGTAGCAGAACGATCTACAAGGTAACTTCTTCTTACTTATCTCTCTACAGGGTGATTTGTTTGTAGCTGAACTTTTTACAAGGAAACCTCTTTTAACTGAGCTCTGTACAGGGTGAATTGTTTGTAGCTGAACTATCTACAAGGTAACTTCTTCTAGCTGATCTCTCTACAGGATGATTTGTTTGTAGCTGAACTATCTACAAGGTAACTTCTTCTAGCTGATCTCTCTACAGGGTGATTTGTTTGTAGCTGAATTCTGTATAGGTGATTTGTTTGCAGCTGAGCTCTTTACAGAATGGTTTCTTTGTAGCTGAACTCTCTACAAGGTAACTTCTTCTAGCTGATGTATCTACAGGGTCACTAGTTTGTAGCTGAATTCTCTACATGGTGGTTTCTTTGTAACTGAACTATCTACAAGGTGACATCTTCTAGCTGATCTTTCAACAGGGTGATTTGTTTGTATCTGAACTCTCTACAAGAAATCTTCTTCTAACTGATGTTTTAACAGGGTGAATTGTTTGTAGCTGAACTCTCTACAGGGTGATTTGTTTGTAGCTGATCTCTATACAGGTTACTTATTTCTAACTGATCTCTTTAATTCTGTTCAGGGTGACTGCTCTATTAGGATGACTGCTCTATTAGAGTATCTCGATCTCGCACTTGCTACACCAAGTTGGATTTCGTGTTATAACTCCGTGGATTTAAGTCTGATTCTTCTACACCATTGAAGAGCCTTTCTAAGATGATAACTCCATCTGTACAGCGATTTTGAAAGCATTACCCCAAGCGGTTTACCTGGTAGGCGTGGCAAGCATAATAATAATAATAATAAAAAAATAATAATATTAAAAATTAGCTAATCTCGATTGCGTAATTGTTACACACTGTTGATTTTTTCGCTGTATCTTCCTGGTTTTTAGCTCGATTTCTTTCAAACCACAAAAGGTTTGAGGTTCAATAGTTAACCTATTCACCCACCGATTTTCAGCTTCTTCCCATACGCGGTTTACCCTGTAGGCGTGACAACATATTGGTGTTATTTTTCGTTCATAATCGCTCATAACTCTTTGTCTGTTTATGGTATTCCAGCCAAAGTTGGTACCGAGATGCGCCTTTATACCCCCCTTCTGTGTGCCAAATTTCAAGGCAATCGGATAACGCGTTCGAGTTTTATAGCAGTTTTTGTAAGTGTGCGACAAGAAAAAGAAAAATAAGAAGAAGAAGAAAAAAAAAACGAAGAAACTCAGCCAATTTTTGAAGTCGCATATCTCGGGAACGCGGAATGGACGCCAATTTTTGAAGTCGCATATCTCTCAAATTTGGAATGTAGAGTACTGCAGTTGGGGGGCATGTCCACAGCAAAAATCGTCTTGTTTCATCAAGGAAGCACAGAGCTACGGAGGTGCGAAAATTGCGTTTTCTTTCTTCCTGTCAATATACTCACGGGTGTTACGCGCCGGCTTCTTGGGCCGCACGACACACTACCGTGTGTCTTGATTAAAGTACCACAATCGAAAACTTTTAGTATTGAGAAGACGGACTAGACTCACAAAACAACTAATGAAGGCGCAGCACAGTGCAACACAGGTGCAATGCCTATTCTACCAATGATAACACTACTCCTTGAGTTTCTAATTGTTTCGTGTGTCTTGTGTGTACCACAAGTTGACAGTTCTCTATTCCAGATAAAGCACTGCCTTTCACTCGTGCTATACGGAAAATATAGCACTTGGCGTCGCCTTGTGCTATATTTGTCTCTTGCCCACTCTTTTCGTGCTATATTTCCAGTATAGCACTCACGGCAGTGCTTCATCTAATACATGTATATATATAATTTGTACATTTACTGATAAAAGCAGAATTAGTTAAAGTATTTAAAATCTGCTTCATCCTTTTCTTCTTCTGTGGTAAAGAAAAAAAATAGATTAAAAAGGCCCCAAAGCCGGTCATAGGCCGGCTTTGGGGTATACACATACATAAAGAAGTGATATCTAATCCAAAACAGCCAAGCTGTAAAAAAGAGTGTAGCCCTCAAAAATTCTATGGTGAAAAAAGATGTGAAATCCAAGGTGGTGGCCAAGAAATGGGTGTGATGGTAGGTTAATGGTAAAAATATTAATAATGACAATTCAGGTGAATTTTGTACCAAGACCAAGCGGCACCAAATTCACCTGAATTGTCATTATAATTCACCTGGATTAGATAGGTACTACAGCTACTAGAGAGCTTAACTACAAGCAAGTCACACTATATAGATATCAGTTACAATCAAGTGACCGAGAGAGATCAGCTACGATCAAGTCACCCTGGAGATATTTCAGCTATGAACGGGTCACCCTGTAGAGAAATCAGCTGCAATTAAGTCACCCCATAGAGAGTGCAGTTACAAGCAGTTCGCTCTGTAGAGAGTTCAACAATATTACAAGTGACCCTGTAGAAAGATCAGCTACATTCAAGTCACCATATAGAGGGTTCAGCTACACAAAAGTCACCCTACAGAGCTCAGCTAACAACAAATTATCCTGTAGAGAGTTCCACTACAAAAAGTCATCTTGTAGAGAGTTCGACTGCAAATAACTAACAAGTCCGCCTTTAGAGAGCTTAGCTACACACACACAGTGAGGTTCCTGTAGCAGCATTGAAACCGGGTCACTACTGCTGACCTGGATGACCCACTGACCCGGATTTGACTCGGATGTGACCTGGATTAATTAAAGCTGAGGTGTGCGATAAGAGCTATGTTTCGGGTAGTCTCGAGGGAGTGTGTGGGACTACGTTTTGAGCGTTCGATTCGTGTTGAGTAAATGAGTAGTTATGTGATAACTAAGCCGGTATAAGTTTATAATTTAAAATCAGTTAGTGGGTTTTGGTTCCACGTAGCTACTGTGAGTTTACAGACAGCAATTGGGTGTGGATTGGTGCATACCTAGTATTACAATTTACCGACATATTGAAGTGGGTGTGGCTCACAAAAGTACTTATCCTACTGCAAGACTAGACTATATACAACTTGTACAATAATCGATTAGTGGGCATGGCTCCATGTAAGCTTGCAGACAGCAATGGACACAGTTTCGTGCTACAGACTGCACTTACCAATAAATGGGCATGGCTGAGCATGTTTGTAACGCGATAAATGGGTGTGACTCACGAAAGAGCTACACGACTAGCGTTTATAAGTTTCCACGTCGACAAATGAACAATTTCGTTTCTCACCTGATCAAATCCAGGTCAGACCCGGATAATTTGTAAACCGGGTCGGACCCGGAGAAAATGTGACCCGGATGACCCGACCTGGTTTCAACGCTGTCCTGTAGAAGGTATATACAGCTACACACAAACCACCCTGTAGAGAGTTCAACTACATTACAACTCACCATGTAGCTACATCCATAGAGAGTTTAGCTACAAACAAGTCACCTTGTAGAGAGTAAAATAAATAATTTATTCACCCTGTAGAGTTCAGCTATGTTACAAGTAACCCCATAGAAAGATCAACCACAATAAAGTCACCATGTAGAGAGTTCAGCCACAAAAAAATATCACCCTGGGAGCAATTTTTTACCTGGCCTGTATTTGGTGTACTTTTCCATACTGTAAGCTCCCCAGTTTGATTTTCGGCTTTTGTCCCTGGTGGCCATGCCAATGTGCTTTGCCAGTATTGTTCGTGGGATAAGTGGCATATCTATTTCATCAGAACATTTAAAACACACCACCACGAATAAACAAGCAGCAGGGGCATACCGAGGGGGGTTTCCAGGGGTTTCAGGAAACCACTTTGGATTTTACATAGTATTTCAAACATTAAGAAATTGAAACTTCAGGTTTCCAGAATCTGAAATCTGTCATGGAGCAGGACACATTTTAAACTTTTATCTTAGATAAATAATAGTTTCTAACATGATAGCAACACTTATAGCATTGTTCTGAAGCATGATTTTAGTGAAAAGATCGAGATACTCTAATACAGCAGTCAGGTAATATAAACTACTCTAATATAACAGTCACTTAGCTGGAGTGGAAACTAGGGCTGGGACGAAGCTTTGAATCTTTCAGTGGTTCGAAGGTTTAGTAAACTTCGAATTTTAAAAGTATTATTCGAAGCTTTGTAATGCACTCATTGTTTACAAAAGAATTACAAATAAAGTCGTTGCAGTTGTTATTGATCTTGCGCGATCGATGTTCGTCTCTTCGTGGGTGCCACGCCCACTTTTAAACAATCGAAGTTTAGCTTCCTACCATAGTTATAGCCTTGGAACACCTTATAAAGTGATAGATATTGCAGGAAAACGTCTGTTTAGCTATTAGTTAATGTTTACCTATGCATGATTGCAGTATAGCAGACACGCCCCCATTTGCAATCGATCGATCACGTCATTCAGTACTACTGCCATGCACTTTCCAAATGCTTACAAACTTATTAAATAGGACTAGAAAGATAAAACTTAAGAAGGATGTTAGTAAGTACAAGAAAACCTGTAACTTGAAAGCTAACACCGAAGCTTCGAATGTTTGAACATTTTATAAGCGAATATTCGAAGGTAAAATTCAATATTTGTCCCAGCCCTAGTGGAAACCCCTTTTCAAAATTCCTGCGCATGCCCCTGAGCAGAAAAATAAGTTGGCATATGGAAAACTATGCCTCTGAACAACTACTTACCTATACATGGTGATTTATTTGTAACTGAACTCTCTACAGGGTGATTCAATTGTTTGTAGCTGAACTGTCTACAGGATGACTTGTTTGTGTATGAACTCTCTACAGGTTGACTTGTTTGTAGCTGATCTCTTTACAGGGTAACTTGTCCGTAGCTGAAATTTTTACAGGGTGATTTTTTTGTGGCTGAACTCTCTACAGGGTGACTTGTTTGTAGCTGAACTAGCTCTCTACAGGGTGACTTCTTTGTGGTTGCACTCTCTACATGGTGACTTAATTGTAGCTGATCTCTCTTTAGGGTGTCTCTTTTTAGCTGAACTCACTACATGGTGACTTGATTGTAGCTGGTCTCTTTATGGAGTGACTTGTAACATAGCTGAACTCTACATTGTGAATTTTTGTAGCTGAACTCTCTAATCTAAAAGGCTACTTGTTGCAGATGAACTGTCTATATACAGGGTGATTTGATTGTAGCTGAACACTGTACAGGGTGGCTTAATTGCAGCTTATCTCTCTACAGGGTGACTTGTTTGTAGCTGAAATTCCTGAGCTGCTCTTACTACGTAGGTCACCTACACAGTGGTAACACTTTCTCTTAAGATGAGTAGTTGGTCAGAGTATATCTGTATGGCAAACGTCCTTTACACAGATTCTAGAGTACATTGCCACTTGCCTAAAAATCCAAGGACACAAGGTACATACTCATTTTTAGTGACTAAAGACTTTTAAAAACAAACTAAAAGAAGTCCTTACAACTGTTTTGGCACATTTGACCCAAACATGCCAATTAGTTTAACTTGTGATGCCAGTACAGTGGGAAGGAGTAGTTATCACCACAAGTACCTAGTCTGGTACTGCTCATCCCTTCATAAAAAGAAAGGATCTGGTGAAATACAAATCCTATATCAGTTCAAAGAAATTCAATTAGACAGTGTATGAAACTGGTGATTATGTCCAATGCATTCTTCACGTTTTAGTTGCATGTATCTAACTCTGTATTCATAGGCATTAAGCCTTCTTACAGGTCCCTACTGGGAAAAAATAACACAGAATGATTGCTCTTCAAATGCATTGCATTACCAGGACAATATGTGTGTGTTTACACATCATTGGCATGCATTAATTGGCTTGGGTAGAATTTCTTCATATGAGATCTGTATTTCACCAGACCCTTAGTTATTGCAAAGGGTGGTGCCAGACTACATAAGTACTTACATAGATGGCAGTGAGAGACCGATTGCTCATGTTTCCAAGACACTCCCTGACAGCTGTCCTCCAGAAACTCCACTTGTACAGCAAGAATAGATGGCCACAAACTAAAAAGATGATGGACAGACAACTACACTCTTGTTGCTTTCATATCTGAACTGAACTGACAGTAAAAGTTGACTGAATTTTGAGAGATTTATAATGGTCATTCCTGAGAGGTTACACAAAGAAGTTATAACCGAAATCCATTTTCATGGGAATTGCCCAAATGAAGTCAATTGCTTATCTAAATGTTTGGCGGCTACACATAGATTCTGACATTGAATCCTGCACTAAGGAGCATTTACCCTGCAAAGAGAACCACAGAAACCCTAACACTAACAGATAGAGCACCATCACAGGCTCCCAAACAATGGGAATGACTCCATCTAGATTTTTCCAGACCATTTCAAGGATATACATGTGGTTCATATCGGTAGATGCATTTGCTAAATGGCTAGAAGTAAATCAACTGTCTACCACAACTGTTATTAAATCTGTCAGCATTCTGAGAATTACATATCCTTCCCAGAATGGGCATTCCAAGCCAAGTTGCAAGTGACAAACAGTTCTGCAAAAACAATGGTATTCACCATAGCCTTACTGCCCCTTATCATCCAAATTCATTTCAAATGGAGAAGCTGAATAATTTGTGTAAACGTTTAAGACAACAATGCAAAAGGAGAAGGAAAAGTGTAGATAAATCTGAGTCAATTCCTTTACACTATAGAACAACACAACACTCAGCAATAGGCAAGTCACCAGCAGCCAGATAGATGTGAAGGTAAGGGTTCAAAATTATCATGGTACCCACATTGGCTCCACAGAATTATCACATACGTAGAAAGTTGGAACGTAATTACCTTGTAAGAGTCAAAGGACAGATGTGGAAGAGAGATGTTGACCAATTATGGCTATGCCATGTAACGTTCCTGCTGACTGAGAACATTGACAGTTATGTTGACTTTCTAAGCAGCAGCACCAGTGAACCTATGAAGAATTCATTGCTCTACTACTAGGAGATATCCTCTTCGCAGTATCCAACAACAAACTTACATCTATAAAAATTGACATAATGTAATCTTATATGATGTAATCTTATATGATGTACTTGATATGATAATGATGCAATCTTATGGTGCAATTGTGTGTAATTAATTTACTATATATATTATATATTATTCTGTGTACACGCTTGCAATATTTAGACTTTGTAAATGTTATGAACACTTATCGCATACAATAACTGCATGCAAACATACCTATTGACCCCCTAGGGCCTCTGTCACCAACATCACCTCTTGGTCCTTTGTCTCCTTTAATTCCATCTTCTCCTGGCACTCCTTGGTCTCCTTTTTTCCCTCTTTTGCCTGGAGGACCTATAGGACCTTGAGCTCCATCTTTACAAGTGCACTGTTCAGCTGACTGTCTTCTTCCAATGGCATGATCACCATTTAATATATTTGAATACAGCTAAAACATCAACAGAACATCACTTTTAATACAGTCTAAATTAATCTACCAACAAACTAATAAACAGTAAAGCAGCCAGAAATTACAAATAATTTATTAAAAGGGATATAATTTTAGGCTTAAAATAAAGAATGAGTGATTCCTATGGTTACAGCATACGGTACTGTTTAATAAGGTTTCCCTCTACAATAACGGACGCCAAAAATGCTGTGGTTTAAAATCGTCACAGAAACATGATACACTATACGAAAATCACTTATTGAATAGTCTTAGTGCATCAATCTTCAACTCTACTGTATTCACAGATGGCTAGATTGATATTATTTTTTTTAAATATCATCATAAAACCTAAATTTTGGCCTGTTTTCCTTCCTGCATAACCAGTCACAAGGCTAGAGGCCAAATGAAGCAGTATACGGCACCATTTGGTGCCACAATAACAAACTCACTGGTGGTATGTGCCTTTTCTGGTTCTGATGAGTGTCTGCTTTCTGTGCTTTCCCTTTCCAATTTTCTTCATGCAAGGAAGCCATATCAAATATTATTATTTTCATTGACACTTTCCTTAGAGGAGGAGAGTAAGTGGTATAGATACATGTAGCTGCACTTATGAAAACAATTGCATGCACTGTATTTCCTAAGCATTCAAATCATGCTGCCCTACAGTTAAAAATCAGGGCTCATTGTGATTTCACCCTTAATGATCTAGCTACTCCGTTAGTAGTACCAAGACACATGGTAGTGTCGTGCAGCCTAAGAAGCTGGTGCGCAACACCCGTGAGTATATTGACAGGAAGAACGAAAACGCAATTTTCGCACCTCCGTAGCTCTGTGCTGCCTTGATGAAACAAGACAATGTTTGCTGTGGACATGTCCTCCAACTTCAGCACTCCACATTCCAAATTTGAGCGAAATCGCTTCAAGCGTTCCCGAGATATGCGACTTCAAAAATTGGCTTAGTTTCTTCGTTTTTTGTTTCTTCTTATTTTTCTTCCTCTTTTTGCACACTTACAAAAACTGCTATAAAACACGAACGCCATATCCGATTGCCTTGACATTTGGCACACAGAAGTGGGATATAAAGGCGCATCTCGGTACTAACTTTGGCTGGAATATGATAAACAGGCAAAGAGTTATGAACGATTATTCACAAAAAATAACACCAATATGTTGTCACGCCTACAGGGTAAACCGCGTATGGGAATAAGCTGGAAATCGGTGGGTGAATAGGTTAATTATTGAACCTCAAACCTTTTGTGGTTTGAAAGAAATCGAGCTAAAAACCAGGAAGATACAACGAAAAAACCAACAGTGCGTAGCAATTATGCAATCGAGATTAGCTAATAAAAAACAACTGCTTGCCACGCCTACCAGATAAACCGCTTGGGATAATACTTTGAAAATCGTTGTACAGATGGAGTAATCATCTTAGAAAGGCTCTTCAATGGTGTAGAAGAATCAGACTTAAAGCCACTGAGTTATAACACGAAATCCAACTTGGTGCAGCAAGTGCGGGATTGAGATACTCTAATAGAGCAGTTATCCTAATAGAGCAGTCACCCTGAAGAGAATTCAAGACATCAGCTAGAAACAAGTAACCTGTATAGAGATCAGCTACAAACAAGTCACCCTGTAGAGAGATCCGCTACAAACAATTCACCATGTAGAGAGATCAGCTAGAAGAAGTTACCTTGTAGGGAGTTCATGCAACAATGGAAAGAGATAGTTCAGCTGGAAGAAATCACCTTGTAGTGTTCAGCTACAAAGAAACCACCATGTAGAGAGTTCAGCTACAAACAAATCGCCCTGTAGAGAGATCAATAGAAGAAGTTACCTTGCAGAGAGTTCAGTTACAAAGAAACCATCATGTAGAGAGTTTAGCTACAAACAATCTCCCTGTAGAGAGATCAGCTAGAAGAAGTTACCTTGTAGAGAGTTCAGCTACAAAGAAACCATCATGTATAGTGCAAACAAATTTCCCTGTAGAGAGATCAATAGAAGAAGTTACCTTGCAGAGAGTTCAGTTACAAAGAAACCATCATGTAGAGAGTTTATCTACAAACAAATCACCCTGTAGAGAGATCAGCTAGAAGAAGTTATCTTGTAGATAGTTCAGCTACAAACAAATCACCCTGTAGAGAAATCAGCTGGAAGAAGTTACCTTGTAGATAGTTCAGCTACAAACATATCACCCTGTAGAAAGATCAGCTAGAAGAAGTCACCTTGTAGAGAGTTCAGCTACAAAGAAACCACCATGTAGAGAGTTCAGCTGCAAACAAATCACCCTGTAAAAAAATCTGCCACAAACAAATCACCCTGTAGTAAGATCAGCTAGAAGAAGTCACCTTGTAGAGAGTTCAGCTACAAAGAAACCATCATGTAGAGAGTTCAGCTGCAAACAAATCACCTGTAGAGAGTTTGGCTACAAACAAATCTCCCTGTAGAGAGATCAGTTAGAAGAAGTTACCTTGTAGAGAGTTCAGCTACAAAGAAACCATTCTGTAAAGAGCTCAGCTGCAAATAAATCGCCTGTACAGAATTCAGCTACAAACAAATCACCCTATAGAGAGATCAGCTAGAAGTTACCTTGTAGATAGTTCAGCTACAAACAAATCAACCTGTAGAGAGATCAGCTAGAAGAAGTTACCTTGTAGATCGTTCAGCTACAAATAATTCACCCTGTAGAGAGAGCAGCAAGAAGAAGTCACCTTGTAGAGTGTTCAGTTACAAAGAAACCACCATGGAGAGTTCTGTAATAAATATATGTATTATATATATAATTTGTATATTTACTGATAAAATCAGAAATATTTAAAGTACATCTGCTTCATCTTTTCTGCTTCATCTTTTCTTCTTCCTGTGGTAAAGAAAAAAAGATAGGTTAAAAAAGTCCTAAAGACGGCCATAGGCCAGCTTTGGGGTATACAAATACAAAAAGAAATGAAATCTAATCCAAAACAGCCAAGCTGTAAAAAAAGAGTGCGGCCCTCAAAAAGGCTATGGTGAAAAAAGATGTGAAATCCAAGGTGGCGGCCAAGAAATGGCTGTGATGGTAGGTTAATGGTAAAAGCGGCACCTGAATTGTCGTTATTAAAATTTTTACCATTAACCTACCATCACAGCCATTTCTTGGCCGCCACCTTGGATTTCACATCTTTTTTCACCATAGCCTTTTTGAGGGCCGCACTCTTTTTTACAGCTTGGCTGTTTTGGATTAGATCAATATTACTGCAAAATATCATCTACAATGCTTATTTTCAACCATGAAAAAATTTATGATGATGTCATCTTACTTGCAATAGTGTGTGAGAGACTGGTTATCCTTGTTTCCGGGAATCATTGCTATGGGATAAATGCAGGGGCTCCTAAAACATTCAACAAAAGTTGCTTAGACAGTGATTCTATGGGCGTTTATAAGTGAGTCCGCCACATGGCAGTTGTGACAGTGAGTGGGTTTTAATAAGTAGTAGTTGTAACACGCCGGGCATGAGAGCATAGATATCAAATAAAAGCACGAATGCCCCGTGTTACAGTTAATATGTAACACTTCCAGGCTAGTAGCCAGCACCAGGTAATCAATCACCCAAGCCAATATTAGTGCAACCTCTGGATATAAGGGTGATATGCTTTTTCACCCAAATGCACAGAGCTACCACATTGTATTGATACCATCCTGTGCATAGATGTCATGAGATGCAGAAGAAGAGGGAGTGTGGTGATTGTGTCTGTAAGGAGGAGTTAACGTTTTTTACTCCATTGGTTTTTGCAACAATTGGGGGCATGGGAAAAGAAGCAATCACGTTTTATCACTGGCTTGCTGAGCTCCTCTCGAAACGCAATGCCTTATCCTATAGTAACACTTTGGAGTGGGTTTGCTATGATGAATGCATGGACAAATCCTAGAGATATCACAGAGAATTTCAGTTTTTCCAGTTCAATGTTTTAATAGAGCCTTATAAGGCATTGCACGAAATTACATTAAAAAGTGTAACTGCAACTTCCGTGGGGCAGGAAGTGGGGCACATTCCTTTAAGAGGCTACAACTTGACTTCTGGTGATCCATTTTGCATGAAACTTACACAGAACATAGAACAGAAGTTGTAATTAAAATAGTTATTTGGGCCAGGTTGCAAGGATAATGCCACCTCCTCTATTTCTTGTCCACTGTCCTCATCTGCCAATCTCATAATCGAATGATGGAAATGGACCGTCCACCCATATGCAAGCCTGAGAGGTGGACAGGAAGCAGAGAGTTTATTTGGAGTGGTTGCTTAACTCGAGAAGGCAATTGTCACCAAACAACATCTCAGTAAAAATTGCATAGCAATAATTAATGATTGTACATTGATTTTAAGTTGTGGGATTCTTCTATCGTACTTTTCAATGTGTTAAAGTTCTTGTTCCCACACAATTTTTGCCAATTATCAGCCGTAACTCATCCAGGTGAGTTACGGCATTGTGTTTGACATCTTTCTGGTGCCAGAGGTGTAGCAAGACTTTTCAGGGCATAGTGGCAAACCACTATAACTAAAGCTAAGGTGGTCTGAGCCCAAAGTAATTTTTTATTTGAAATTAACACCAGTGTTTATCACAATTATTGTGTTGCATTAGGGTGACTGCTCTATTAGGGTATCATAATATTTTAAGCTTTCTACTAAATACATAACACTCAGGCAAATTTTAAACATTAGACCCTCTGATATATTTAATGTGCAGACTGATTTCAGCAGTTTATTAGGATACAGTAACTACTAATACTGAATTGTGTCTGACTGCTACATTAGGGTGACTGTTCTATTAGAGTATCTCGATCTTGATGTTAAGCTTCCAAGACCTAGGTCAGGATTCTAGCTATGCCTCTGTCAGCCTGGTGGAACTTACAACACTTCTTTAGTTGTAAATCTTCTGCCGTAGCTGGCTTGATTTGCTCAATACTCCTGGCTGAGTATCTCGCACACCAATTCTTGAATGGTATCTACCAGTATGGCACTCTAGCGAATAGTGGTTCACTAAGTTTCTTTTGATAAAGTTTGAAGTTTGAAGTATCTAACAACTAGGTAAACGTGCAGCACATAGCTATGAACTGCTTGCTATAAACAGTACAAACCAGTTCCTACCGGTTCTTGAATGAGTTATACAAGTTCATTTTGTAGTATTACGTGTAGTGCATATAAACTGGTTGCTGTACATGTACACTCAAACTGGTTTTATGAGGGTGGAATGTATTGTAATTAACATGCACTATGTTTGAACTGGTTGCCAGGTACTGAAGAGATGTTACTATGGATAGCATTATATAGAAAACCTAACTTAGTAATGAAGGGTCGGATAAAAAAAAAGCTTCTTTATATATGACCGGATTTGCAAAAAGGGGTTTTCCATACACATCAAATTCTATGAACTTGGGAGACCATAACTTAGTGTTCAGTTAGCATAAACCTGAAAATTTCTCCATCCATTAAGCTATGTTGGTACTAACTACTGACCACATTTCAAGTATATAGTGTTTTCCAGTCTTAAGTTATATTAATCGTCAAAATTGGTAAATATGATGTGACAAGTGGAAGACCTTAATGGAACTCTGATCAGCCTGTGGATGGCTGTATGTGGCTGTACAGCTCCGTGGTGTTGAATAAATACCTCTGCCGTGAATTTTCTTGCATTTTAGCCAGTTTTGAGACCTGAACGGCCCATAACTTGGCCTAATTCATCCCTACGCCTTCTTTTTCAATTTTTTGAACAGCCTCTTGCTGTCCTTCCGAGCTTCCGCCTCCCTCCCCTTTTGGAGCTTGCCTGATACAGTCAACCACAGTTTAAAAACTATCTAAAATGGTGGGAAACTTAGCTGTAGGCTACTTGTACAGTGGATGCTCTGGAAGGTAAGGAATTGGTGTAAAACGTGTGAAAATTTGGTACACATAGTTCCAACCATTGGTGAGCTACAACACACCAAATACTTAAAACCGGCATTTCTCGATACTTTTAAATAGGCGATAAGACCGTTTTTCCCAGATTGGGTCACATATACAATAGTGACAGTGCAATTTTGTTACTACTGTCCGTATCTAAGAAATTTCCATAACTAAAAATAACATGCTATTATGCTAAAGTGACTAACTTCAATACAAGTAATGTTGTTATTGCTATCAGTTAGTGCTATGAAGTTTAGTGGGTAGAGGAGGAAGTCGCTACAGAGCATTCATGGTCACTCCCCTGGATTGTAAAATGTATTCTCACCCAGCAACCAAGTGGTAGTTATTATTAGTAGAATAAACAAGCCACCAAATAGGTAAACAGCAACCTTTAGGCTCCCTCCTTGTGCTTTCATCTAAACCTAACTTCATTATGGTCAATAAACTACATGCCACAAGACCAAATTAGGGCTGTCTGGACAATGGAGGTGCCTGGATAATAGAGGTCCAGATAAGGGAGGTTCCACTGCACCAAAAATAGCACTGGCGGCTGGCTCAAGGGGGTGCACATCTAGTCCAAACCAGCACGCCAGGTGCCAGCGGCACTCTACACAACAGTATAAATTCTCTCTGTTTAAAAGACCTCTAATATCATGTTGGCCACGAGAAGAAGGAATGTACCAGACCACCCGAATAAGAGAGGTTCCACTGTAAGTCCTATATAATAAGCCACACCTCAGACAAACATGGGAGTAAATAATTTAAGTATGTAAATTTGCTAAGTCCTTGTAACTACTCATGCAGGAGAGGAATTATCATAGTTAGCTATAAGTTAGCTATATAGTTAGCTAGCTCAAGCTCAGTATATGTATTGATCATACTTTCCAACAGTAGCTATATGATATTATAGTTGGAAAATATGCCTGTATTTATGGCAGGGGCGCATTTAGGGTTTCCTGGGGTTCCAGAAACCCCCTCTGACATTTTAACTTGCATCAGGAACTTGTTATCCTGAATATGCTCCTGTATGGTCATATGTATATAGCCTAACAGCTAGAGTTACTATATGCACACATGCATATAATGTACCACTTTCTATTTTTTTTTCATGCATGTGAGAGTCCATGCACTTTACACATACATATTCGCTATCTGCATGCATGCATGCACATTTCACAGTGCACTGATGCATGTATTGTGCTGCAGCTGATTGTAATTGCATGCTCTGTCATGTAATGGTATAGCTATAGGGTGAATGGAAAGGAAAACTATGATTGGCAGGTTACACAAAAATTATGAAAGAAAGCGTCAAGCATCAAAGAAACAGCAAGTTGGGTGTCCACTAAAGAATAAAGCAGAACATTGTTCTGTTGAGATCATAGTAAGCATCACACCCTCAAATAGTGAATGTGACACCATACCATCCTCAAGTGAATGCATCACCATATCCTCGGCTAATGAATATGTAACCATACCATCTTATATGACATCTCTCAGTCATGATCATATTTTGCCACAATCTGATGAGTTCACTAGTGAGTCATGGATTACTAACTTTACTCCACCACACATAAACTTACCGCAGAAATGGAATTACTTTAGCAACAGTAACAACACAGAATTACATGTGTATAAGATAGAGGACATGAATGCATACGGCAATATGAATCCATCACAACATTCCTTTACTGTTAGTCACAGTATTGCTATCAATAAAAATCTCATGTGGTCACTACATGTACATGGACAGCAAGTGGATTCAACTTTATGTACTTCACTTACTGAAATTTTAACAAGGGCAGGATTATGTAACTCATGCAAGCTATATAGACCAACTCTTAGAAAACTATGTAACTGCTTGAAACATCGCACACCAATAAATAGCAGCAGCCATACAAACAACAGGTCAGCATGTTTGTTCACATAGCTTAATTGTGAAGTTTGCATGCTAGCATTTAACTGTAAGTATAATACAGTAGCTACAATGCATGATTGATGTGCAAATTATTTACCATGTGCATAATAATTACATTGGATTATACACAGATATTTGATACCTACTGAAAAGGGTGCTAAAATCGATGACCTTAAAGACAAAGCAAGTGAGGCCATGAGGCAAGTGGAGAGATTGCAACAGCAAATCAACAAGTCAACCAAAGTTAGAGGGATCAGTTTAGATGAAAAGATTTATTTCACATTATGCTTGAAAGCGAGAGTGATACACATAAGAAATTTCCTAAGGGCAGTTTGGGATCAGCAATTGCATGCCGCAAGTGTGTCTGACTTTCGCCAAGTTAGGTGGCACCCATGTATGTATTATTAAATGGTGCTTAAACTTACTTAAAGCTACTTTCAAGTTCTGCGCATCATGCTATGAGGCCATCTGGATTCATAAAATTACCATCCGAACGTTCACTGAGGGACTATACTAACCACATCACAGAAAACCCAGGCTCATTTCAACCGAAAGTATTGAAAATGTTACAAAAAGAATCCACTATTGAGTCTATGCCTGAGTCAAAGCAGTTCATTATTTTAGTTTTTGATGAAATGAAAATTAAGGAAAGCATAGCAAACAACAAGCACAAAGGAGAGATAATTGGTTTTGATGGGTAATGAATGCTGTCTTCCCTTGGCTGTTCTCATGAACTTTGATTTTCCAATACCTCGATTCAAGATCTAATGTCGTAAAACACTTGGATTTCCCCAACTGGTCTAAAAGGTCGTTGATTCTTGGTAAAGGGAATAGGTCTGGCTTGGTAAGAACATGGTAATCTATACAAAATTGTAGTGTTCCATCCCTTTTTCTGACCAAGACAATGGGACTGGAGTCACTGGACCATGGGCTCTTAGATGGTGTGATCACTCCACTTCTCTGCATCCTCTCTAGTTGATTTGCTATCTCTTGGCGGGCAGCAAAAGGTGTTCTTCTCACCGAGTGTTTCCTTGGGGCCTCATCACTGAAGTCAATCTCAAATTCAATCAGGTCAGTCTCCCCTCTCTCATCCTCTTCTAGACTAAATATGTCATGATACTCCACTAACAGATCTTCTTCTGACAGTAGTTTGTTTTGACTCTTTCGGCATCTTGCTCATCTGTTGTTGTCTCCGCTTAATCCGTTCAACTGTTTTCTCAGATTGTAGGCTGATACCAAACAGGTTTACTTGAGGATTTCCTGCCTCCTCAACTGACCCTTCACGGACAACAGGGTAAGTCTTCATCTTTGGCAATAACTAACTCCACTTCAACAACTTGGCCTAAGTCCATACCTTTCTTTAACTGGTATGTGGACTTTCCAGTATTGGCTACCACCACTGCAGAAGAGCCATCATCTTTTACTTCTATAAGAGACTCTAAAATCTTCAATGAGGTGTCCAGTGAATCTGAAGGCTCTAACATAAATGTGCCTTTCTTATTCAAAACTTTTACTGGTACTACTGCAGTGAAATTGGCAGGCAAACGTACAGTTTTAATCAGACTCACTTGTGAGATGCTACCCATTTCTTGCTTGAAAACACACTTTAGTTCACTTGGCTCTTGTAAACTAGGCTCTTCCTTTTCATCATTCATGTCACTTCCCAAGGTTTGTGCTGGTTCAGTAGCAGGGGTAGTGTTGTTAGTCAGCTCTCCTGGTGTGTGAGTCTCCCTTGGCCTTACTTCCACAGTAGCCACTGCCTCCATACTGACTTGGGACTCTGTGTCCTGGTCTTCCTCAAGTGGCAGAATATCTTAATAAGGATAGTGATGGGTGTTATTGTAACAGGACCTTTCTGTAAAACCTGCACATTAGGATGATAGCTGACTACACCTAAGGTACGGCATACAGATTCAGACAATAATAGTGCATCAGGAGCTACTAACTTGATATATACAGCAGTACACAATGTATTCTCACCAAAACTGATGTTCAGGTCTATCTGCCCATCTAATGTTATGGGCTTTTGATCATATGAACATGCCCTCTGATCCGCTGATCTGATCTTGCTAGCCTCTAACCCTGCTGTTGACACAGTGTAGTAAAGCAGGTAATGGTTATGTCCGATTCTGTATCTATCAATCCAGTGACAGAAACTCCTTTAATTTTTACCTCTACAAAGCGAGAATCTCTACCAACATCAGTGTAAGACCTTGTCTGGATCATCTTGTTATCTTTTTTCTCCTGAGCAACTGTCTTTTTACCTTGACATTCAGTTTTGCGGGCGTGACAGTCACGAGCCAAATGATTTGGGCTGTCACACAAACAACACCTCAAAGATTGCTGCTTCCCAAATGGTTATGTTTGTTCTAGTCACCTCCAGATTTCTGGGTACTTTTGTAACTTTTTGTAGTTAAAACTATCTCACAATGATGATGATTTATCACTCTTCAAATACTGCTGTTTTTTCTTTAACTCAGCCAACCTCCTCTCTTCTTTCTTCGCTGCTACACACAATTCTCTATAGTTCTGAGAACCAGATACTGATGGTGACTCCATTAAAGTGTATGACAGACCTTCCTGTAATTGTCCATACTATAGCATATCTCTAGTTTCTGCTGACAGATTTTCACGAGCAAATGCTGTTTAAACACTTTCTCCAATCGCTGTATAAAATCAGATACGGTCTCACTTGGCTTTTGGCTGGTGTGTCAAAAATCCAAAGCTGCTATTGACTGATTTCCAGGGTCAAGATGTTCCCTCAACGCTTTTATAGCTGCGTGATAAGTGGCTTTGTCTTTGGTGGAATCCAATAGTTTCCATTCTAGTAATGCTCGGCCTCTAAGGTGACCAGCTAACTGTATTAATGACTCATCCTCTGTCTGACCATTCCAGCTAGCAGCAAGTTCCAATATTAGTATCCAATCATCAATAATATTGTGATCCGACTGTCTTCTGCGGTAAACTCATCTATAGGAGGAGCTTTCCCACAACGTTGTTGTACCTGACAGTGACCAAGCAGGGGAGTAACAGTTGGAAATCCACTACTTGTTGTATCAACGGAACTTATAGGCCTGCTATAGAATAAAGTGTTAGACAATTACAAATATGGATTGGTTACCACATTCATCCCTGAACTATTAGCAGGGCCCACAGGTCCAAATAACTCGTGTGGTCGCCACTGTGTAGGCTGTACTGTAGGCTGGTGTAAATATCCACCTGTATGTTGCTGACTATTTGTTGAAAGTTTGGATATAGATTGCATCACGCCTGACTGAAGAAATGGGACATTGCTAGTAACACTTGCTTGTCTCAAGAAATCTACATGACCTGTTCTTACCTCCTGGGGGTCATGTAGTATAGAAGAGACTGCACATGTAATACTAAGGGTTACACTAGCAAATGACAAAACTGGTAGAGTTGACAAACTTGTCATACTTGTTCCTACTACCTTCAGCCTGGTTAGCTCCATTTCTACCTCATTCAGTCTGTCCTGTACTAGTTTCATCTCTTCTTCCTTTTCAAGCATCAGGTTGTCATGAACTGTAAGCTGCTTGCAATTTATCTGCCAAAGCTCTTTAGTCCTTTCTTTACTCTTTTGGACCTCCTCCTGGAGATTGTGTACCTGTGAACATGACAACGGTAAATGTTGTTGGAGGGATTCTTTTTCAGCAGCCAATTTTTTTACTTTGGCGCTCTCTAACTCAATGAACTCTTGGGCTTCCAGAAGTCTCTGATGTTATGCTGACAAATCCTTTCTCAGGCACACTATTTCTTCCTGAGCTGATTGTAACTGCAGTTGTGTACAGTGTATTTGTCAACTCAGTTTCCATTAGACTCAGGACTTCCTCCACATGTTTTTCTTCTAAAGAAAAACTCTTCCTTTCTGCACTATCTCGGGCTAGTGATGTCCTTGATGAACCTGACACCAAGGTTGGAACTGAAACTTTACTTCCTGGAGCTAGTGATGCTCCAGATAGCTCCTCCTTCAAGACCGGAACTCTTAGAAACACACCATCCATATCTTGCAGTGACAATTCTTTTCCTCCCTCAGTCTTTGTGGCCACTACTCGAACATTGGAAAGGTCATTGTTATCATCACACAGTTTACCACACACCATTACTAACAGGTCACTACCTGAAGCTGTAGTGGGCAAGTCCAAGGCCCCTGCAATTTGCTGCACTTAGTGTGACTGGAGTCTCTTTGAATTGAGAGGAAAGGTCACAGTTGCTCTCTCCATTTGCAGTTTCTCCATAAAGGTTAAAGCCTAGCAACACTCTGGAATCTCTTAGCAAACTCTGTAAGCCTATTCCTGCTAGCTACTGCTGAACTACTTCTCTAACAGTCTCGCATCATGAAAGGCAGTGTCCTCCTGCTGGTCTGTGCCAAATCTCGGTAGGACCTCCGCTGTAGCATGGAAGACCCTCCTTATAACTCCAGGAGGCTCCAAGCAAGCAAATATGGCAGTCAATGTCTATCTTTCTTTAATTATAAAAGAGAGCAAAATCAACACAACTACAACTGTGACCTAACAGAGACTCAATCAAACATTAGAATACACAATTTTTATACTCTACTTACAACATTGACCTAATTTCACATTGTGTAATGTTTATTGTTAGTCACATTAATCAAATCTCTTGTTACAAGCTACTGAAATCATCACATATAAAAATACAACTAGGATTACTGATGGCTTGCACTTACAACACAGCGTAGGTCTGTGCACATTATGCCTCCCCTTGGAATACACCAGATTGATGCAAGATGTTACTGGATGACATACAGAGGATCGATGTCCCCTTAAGCACGGAAGCAAATCTCAAATGTCAGCCAAAATAATTATATCCCATTGCAACTTATTTCCCATTTGTCTTCCAATATGGAGAAGTAGTTTATTTTTGTTTCAATATGAAATCACACTTTGTGAAATATTTTGTTGCTCGATCATGATCATGTGTCTTGTTTTACTTGCGTGACATGTAATACAAATTGGTAGTTTTTTGGCATTGCTGCATGAGCACGATTTATCACAAACATATCATTCACCCCAGGTTGGAGTGACAAATTTCTACATGAGTTCAGACCACTCACATGATAGTGCACTAGCTAAATAAAATTATTCAGAAAACACTCTCCCTAGGAAACTTACGTTCTTCAAGCTTTCATAATATGTTTACTAGTGTAAAAATAATTTAAAAACTAAAACATGGGAATAGAGATCACTGAAAAAAGTAAAGAAGCAAGAGTTAAACAAACCAGTATGTTAAAAACACAGACGTCACTAATTGTCATGCATTTATGCTGCTGCAAATGCTGCAAAGATTCAAGCCACAAAAAATTTTTGGGAGGGGCACTTCTTCTCCTATCTTTTTGATTGTGGGGGAGGGGCTGTACCGCCACCCTTGCTGGAAAGTAACCATGCCCAAGTGTATTAATGGTTTTAGCTCTCAAACGCTTTTATTGTTTGATAGGTTAGCTGCAGTTGACTGCATTTCTTTTGCCTTACAAAAATGGTTGGTAATTTCTGCATGCGACACATTTTTATGACTACACCTCTTCATTAAACATGTCTTGAGAGAGAGAGAGAGAGAGAGAGAGAGAAGTGAAAAAAGGAGCATACTATGGGAGCAATATAAATTACAAACAGTGAACAACCTGGACTCAGCAATTCAACTGGAGCAGGGAAAGTAGGGTGTCCAGAGCTTGATCTGGAGCCATGAATACACATTATGGAAGACTTAAGGCAGTGAAATATTCAAGGTACAACGTATGACAGAGTTCCATGGAGCAGAACACCTGCTCCATATACAGTACAGCTCACAGGTAACATCGCATGTACACGCACGACACGTGTGAGGTGCGCTCAAGTGACCCGCAGGGGTACAGCAAGGCTACAGTCATGTTCCACGATAGTAAACTTCACTTGAGAGCATCACGCAACACGAGATAACAGGACTCACATAATGGCCAACCAAAGTTTCAGCTCTAGAAACCAAGAACTTTCGAAGCTAGCTACAGCGCTCGCTTGGCAGTGCTACAAAGTGGCAACAGCAAAAACTTGATTTGTATAGTGACAATAAACTACAGGCGCTTAATAAAACGATCATAACTTACGAATGCAGTCCTCAACCAAGATGCAAGTTTCAAAATTGAATTCTCCATGAACAAGCAAATCCATTGCTGGCTAAGATCTGTCTTCCAGGCCTTTCCTACAACCAGGGCGAACCGGCGTAGGCGAAAATGTGAGAAAAAAGTGATAGTGGACAGCTCATCCAATGTAAGGTAGACTAATGCTCATATCTTCCGTCTCCTTGGGAGTACTGACACGGAGCAAAGATTTTGGAACTCTTGCTTTGGGGATCACGATGCAACCAAGGTTGTTGGTGTTATCACTTCCCTTCATTGTGAAACAAGAGATTTAAAAATTACGTCTGAATTTTCCGTAGCCTGTGCCAGGCTTTAGAGAACAATAAAACAATTATTAGTCATGATTTGTGATTCCACTATAATTAATACAAACAAACAAAAGTCTATAATCATTAAGTAGTCCATTAAATGGCACTCCTCTCTTACCAGGTCCATTGGAGAAGGAGCTTGATCAAAGTGACTGGATGACAACCGGGCACCAAGGATACAGGCGATAGCCGAGCGCAGCAGAGAAAAGGATAAACAGGGAAGCCAGCCCAGAGTAACAGAGTAGCTATCCCCCAACTTAGTAGATAACAGAGAAGCCAGACACTTGAAAAAGATAGTGGCTTCATGAGCCAACCCCCCAGTGGCTGACAAAACGAGCGGAGTGAATGAGGCATGTTCCACCTCCCTGATCTGTTGGCCATAAGCATGGCATCTGACATTTTCATGCTTTTTGTAAGCAGTAGAGAGCCAGGCTTTAAAAGTGAAGGCATGTGCACAGTGCACAATACAGAAATTCAAATGCAAGTGAAACCTGCTGTATTTCACTCATTGCGTTCTGCGGGCCATGCATTCTACAGTAAAATTAGCTAACTAGGCTTGCACAAACATATGGGATACTTGCAGATCCAGTCACAAATGTTTACGTGATTTAAGTGTTAATCCCATCCATAAACAGCTTAGAGCTGTAAAAAAGTGTGCGTCCAAGTAAAGCAGAGTTAACTGTGACAAAAAGTAATGATACCATAATGCAGCCATGTGCGAGGTGTGCAAGTTGTAAAATTAATATTAGCTAATCAGATAATACAATAGTATTGTTAAAGTGTTAATGAGAACTATGTGATGCTGCTAGTTTTTAAGTGTGTGAGCATCTTCATAAATGCCACACAAATTTGACTATCAATTAAAGCAATGTGTATAGATTTTCTGATAGCAATAAATAGTTTGAGTTTGGCCATCTTTCCTTTTTTCACAGCATTGCCATATACAGGAAAGGCGACCAAACTCAAACTATTTATTGTTACCACAGAATCATACACACTGCTTTATTGAGAATCAAATTTGTGTGGCATTTATGAAGATGCTCACACACTTAAAACTAGCAGCATCACATAGTTCGCATTAACGCTTTAACAATACTATTGTATTATCTGACTAGCTAATATTAATTCTACGACTTGCACACCTCGCACATGGCCGCATTATGATATCATTACTTTTTGTCGCAGTTAACTCTGCTTTACTTGGACGCACACTTTTTTTACAGCTATAAGCTGTTTTTGGATGGGATTTCAATACGAATAAGCATACACTGTTGAAAACAGTAGGTGAGTTTCCATGGTTTGACAGAAACCCCAGATTACAGTGACAGAATATTAAAATACAACTGTAATTTTAGTGGCATGCAACTGCAGTTAACTAGCACCCATTTTAACTTGTACAGAGACAATAGAGAGGCACGTAATTATGTCCTGTTGTAAATAAATGACTTTAAAATTTATATCACTACTAAATAAGCATACCAGAATAGGCTATGATCTTTGCGAGGCTGTTGTCTCATCGCCTGAAGGTTGTCTTTTCATGTTGAAGGGATTTAGTGCCACTGAGACACAATTGGTGAGTTTAACTATACATGCACTTGTGTTGTAAAACTTAATTGTAAAAAGGCAATTAGCAAGGCGATTAGCACATACCATGATAAACATGTATTTGTACAGTAGAGTCTCTATCACGAGTGTTAGACATTGGGCCAGGGTAAAAATTTTACTGCTATATTTGGAGGTTGTAGCATTTGTATATCTTAGTACCTTAATAAATAATCCTCCACGATCACTAATCACTAATAGTACAGTGAAAACTGGTCATTTTTCAGGTAGGGACAAAATTTTCTGACCTAGCTTATTAAGAAGGTGGCTGCATTTTGCGGCCTTACAATGGTAAGAAGCATGCTGTTCTAACTGGCTATAGAAATGGATTTAGTGTGTGACAGCGTATGAGACAGTGAACGCTGGCAGCAAGGGGGCAGCCAATCTGTTAGAGCACCAAAGGCACTGCTTCAGACGTAAGCAGTTGGCTGTCAGCCCAAAGTGTAAAAATTTTCACCTTTGGTCCTTATAAGCTCCTGATGAAGAAAGTGATGAAGTCATTACCCTTAGAATATATGCTTTTCAGAGTATCCGTTTCAGTTCTACTATATAGTAGCCAAGCATAAGACGAACATAACACAGCATTCCAGTGGTTTAGTGGTGACCACAACACTGCCTGAGTTAAATTGTGGTGAGATTTGAGACTACCAGAAGCCCTGGAATGTCTTCAACACATGAAATACCAAATATCTAATGCCTGGCTTTCATCCACAGTGGACCTGTCTTGGTGGCTACTTGTACAGAAGGCTGCCTCTCTAAGATGGCCAACTTTTAAATTCTCTTGTGAGACATTTATCAAACTACGGTAGTACTGCTTAAGTAGGAATCCCCCGAAATGACATGCACTGCCAAAAATACCACCTTTTAAAAACCAGCTTAGAAACTTCTTACGCGACGAAAATCACCTTTACGGAATAATATTAGTCCTTCTAACATCAAATGTAGCATTAAAAACAAGAAAACACTTACTGGCGGATGGATATAGAATTTTTTTAAATCGTCGAAACTCGAAATTTCGTCTCACTCACTCACTCACTCACTCACTCACTCACTCACTCACTCACTCACTCACTCACTCACTCACTCACTCACTCACTCACTCACTCACTCACTGACCACAGTCGCAAGCCTAGAGCCCAAATGAAGCAGCGCACAATCACTATTTTACGCCACAACAACAAACCCACCGGTGGGATGTGCCTTTTGGGGTTCCGACAAGTGTACGCCCTGTGCGCCTTGTCTTTTCTCTTATCTTCAATCAGGCTGCTTGTCTTCTTCTTCATCAAATAAAACCATACTGAGGCGTTAATTTTCCATATCAACACTTTCTTTAAGCAGCATAATAGACACCACAAAATTATTTAAGGCGCTTAGACTACGCTACTGTACGGAGGTACCAGTACTCTACGATAGGTTGCAAGATCGTGCCCATTCTTAATTCTACGTGTTATAAATCTATCGATCGAGACCACGCTCCTTTACGCTAGCTGTATTTGTGACCACACACCTTCAAGTTGGTAGGCTGATGCGAGATACTCTAGTCTAATAATCGATCAAAACCAAGATGACCACACCCCTTTTTGGGCAAGCACACATCTTTGTAGGCTGACTAATACAGCAGTCACCCTAATAGAACAATCACATGTTTATAGCTAGCTGTATGCTATAACAAAAAATTAAGCAAACTAGTATATTAAAAATTATAAATTTAAAAATGAAGTAGGAATCCAAGCAATAAAAAGTAGTGAAACAAGAGATGAACATGGTAGCTATTACAGCATAGCTCAGTGTTAAATCCCTCCTTTGGCATGCATGGTATAACAATTATTTTGTGTTCAATGCCAAAGTAGGGATTTCCCACTGAGCTATGCTGTAATAGCTGCCATGTTCATATCTTGTTTCACTACTTTTTATTGCTTAGATTCCTACTTCATTTTTAAATTTATAATTTTTAATATACTAGTATGGTTAAATCAGTGCCTTGCTAAAGCAGCTACCTGCTTATAAGCCATGGCCCAAAAGTAACCATCTTACTGCACCTACTTAACTGGTTTACTTCAGGTACGGTACTGCTCAAGTACAATGTCGCACTCGCTTGCACATGCAGGTTTCCTTGAGATTTTAAAAATCACTAATTAAAGGGCGTGGCTCTCGTGAGGGAACAGCTGCCACACAGTCTTGCGAGCGAAACAGTTGCCACACCACTTAATTATCAATTTTTAAAATCTTGAGCAAAATTGTGCGTGCGAGCGAGTGCGATGTTGTGCTTCGCAGTGCTGTATACATGGTAGCCATATCAGATACTACTTAGCAGTGACACATCATGAGTATTTAAGTCACAATACGTTATTTTATCATCCATCTAAATACAATCCCTGAATGTGCCATTTTGTGTACAGAGCAATCTGTCACTGCATGAGTAAGGTTTCAGTGTATATTGTTAACCATTAATATTGTTCACAATATTGTGAACTATATGTACAGTGAAACCTCACTTAGTGGCCACCTCTTTAATAAGGCCACCTTGTTATTAAGGCCATTTTTTTTGGTCCTAGAGCTGGCCCTATTAATGTGCACTTATGTGCATTTTTATTTTTCCTAACCTTTCTGGTCCGTGCATAATGTGGTGACTTGAAATGCTAAAACGGTACGTAGCATGTCTTGTATGCACATGTTGTAATGTGTTGTAATGTGTCCACAAATATTAGAAATAAATATAATTGTATTCTCTATAAATACTCAGTTCCATTGTGCCACTGGGTTGTAAGTGGGTTGAGTATGGATCATCCAGGACATTTGGGTCACATTTTGTCCTGGGCAAGTGGATCTCATTCACTGATAGAATATACGTACAGGATCAGATCACGTGCATAAATTACAGTGGAACTTGTTTATTGCCACCTTCACTCAATAAGCAGGTAGCAGCAGTATATAAATTCTCAATTTGAAATTGGCTTTTCAAGAGAGGTTGTCTTTCTATTGGGGATGCAACAATGTGGGTAAATACCATATTGCGTATTGCCTTAAAAAATATTGCAATATATTGCTGTATTACAATATTTGGAATAGGGCCTTTGGTGATGTTGAAGTGCTATACTTGTGTAAATAACTCATGGGTTTAAGCTTCATAAGATACAGCAGATAGCATTAGTGTCATGTGGTGTACACCCACCAGTCAAAAGCTGCTTACAATGGCCAACAGTAATTAAATAGGTATTACAGTACAAGTAGGCAGTACTATAACCAGTACTGTTTGTTTAGGATATGTGGCTTCTAAAACATCAACAATTACATTCTGGTGGCTTTGATGCCCGCCCTCCAGGAGGGTGGCAACTGAATAGGCTAATTATCCACAAGCCACAGCCCATTACAATATTATGTAATATTTTGCAATACGCAATATATCGATATGCTTCATCACACATATTGTATTGTATAGTGATAGAAAATATTGCAATATATCGATATATCGATATATTGTTGCACCCCTACTTTCTATACTGGTAGCCATTAAGACAGGTTGTACTGATGGAGTGTACATACTAGAGATGCAAAAATATCCTCCACTTAGGGTCGTTTGATAGTGATGCAATGGAGACTATGTATTGTTGTATTTAAATACTATAGCAACTCTAGTATATATTTATAACAGGAATGTTTGTTAACTGTTTAGACATACTGGAGCCACACCCACTCATCTGGATTCTACAAATGGAGTCATACCAACTTGTTATCATTGCACTTACTCGTTACTCCCATTGTGTTTGGATGAATATCCATGCCATCGTGTGAGACTTAAGCTACCATGGCGGGCCACTGGAGAAGATTTTCATAGCAGTTATATCACAGTCATTATTGTACAATTCTTACATTATTGTTGTGAACACTGTTTGGCATTCATGTGCCCTCTGTATGTTGTAATTACATGTGTGATTTTGTGTGGGGGTGCTATAAAATGCATGGTGACAATTGTAAATTATCATTTGGGTTTTGCACACTTCCTTTTAGGCTAGCTACATGTGCTGATTACTCACAGCTTGTGTCAACAACTGGTAACCGCAGTTGTGCTCTGTGTCATTCTTTTAGCTGCACCCTTAGAGAGCAAATGGGCGACTAATTTAAATCGAACGATGGTATGCAGCACCATAGATTATAGACTATAATCTATGGCAGCACACTTCTTTATGGCTACATGCACTGATTAACTACACATACACAGCCCAGTTCATCAATAACCAGTGACTGCAGTTGTGCTCTGCGTCATTCTTTAAATTCTGAGTTAAATTCTTACAGAGAGCAAATTACATGGTAGCGACTAAATTCAAATTTCAAACTAGCCATTCTCGAAAACATGTTTCAATCTCAACAAAACTTTTAGAACAGTTTAAAGACACATTGCCCTACATTCCAAGCGAGTATTGCGGAAAACAACAATAGGGGTCTTGTATTTGGCCTCTAGGTCGACTGAGAATGACTGAAACTTTGTTTGGTGCTGAAATTACGACTGTAGGATATGAAGTATGGTGAAATCGATGATGTGAATTTTGAGGTGATTGAGAGAGTACTGAAGCAATAGCAGGGCAATCAATGTTTGGAATGTACACAGGAACGCAAGGCATACACCTGCAGTTGCGTCTAACCACATGCGATAAAAAATAATAAAAAACGAAACGTCCCCTTTGATGTCGGCAATCTCAATCTCAAAACAATCGGTATGGATTTGCTTCACTATTTGTGTGGTAGTTACTAGTGACACGATGAGTTTAACTCTAGAGTTTCAGAGGGATAGCGTAAGTGACGGGTGAGTTACAGTAAGGCCAAATTTTACAACATTTGTTCATGTAAAATCCTCACGTGTAGTGGTCACGTCATTTATTGTCTGCGGCACGCATTTCTGCTTTACTGGCCACGCTAAACTCAGTGGCGAGTGTTCTCATGCGTGGTGAGTTTCTCACATGGCTAGTGCTTATCCACGCGATGTTCCATAGGTCTTGTACAGTAAATTGCAAAAGAACGATCCCACGAGAAGACACAAGCATTACTCGCATGTGTATACTCGCAGCCTTACCTGTGAGCTGTACTGTATCTACCTATACTATCCTAGTGCACCCCCCTCCCCCCTTGCTAAACCCTGAATCTACCCCTGAAACAGAGATTTAGTATGTACTTAAAGCAAGAAGTTAGGAAATCAGTCACCAAATTCCTGGAGCCAATGGCTTTCCATAGCTAGGTATGACAGGAAATTTTGACGAAATAAGTTAACGAATTACACATTTCATCCATCAAGTGATAAGTGTCTTTAAAAGTATGTAGCTACATACTTTATATGACAACCCTTACACATACCATTTTGTATGTCCATGTAGTAGATGCTCCAATACCCCCCCGGCCCTTTTAAACGTAATTTTTATAAGAAAGTAATTTAAGTATTGTGAGTAATGGCCGCTAGCCCAGAGCTAGCGCACCTTCAGCACTGTACCCCCAATACCATTGATTGTGATTATCATATACCTGTATATAGTACTGTAAAGTCATAATCAAATCAAAATCAAATATGATTTCTTGATATTTAGCTAGCTAGCTAACATAGTTGGGGTCGCTACTCTAAAAATGTACCTTGTTACATATTACTTGTTACTTCTACGCAGTGCAATGTGCTAGTTACATATTACTCACATAAAAAAGCAACGAGTTACTTATTACTCGTTACTCTATTAGTAATAACATTACATATTACATATTGTTCATTACAAGCTAGGAAGTCCAACCTTCTACCAGCCTACAACTACAAGCGAGACAAGCATTCTCTGGTATAGTCCAGCCATAAAACATACTTTGTTGTAGTATCTTGACCTCAAGGGCACTCCCCATACACTATCACCCTTTGTTCATGTCTGCAACGTTGTCTCCAATGCTGTCTAAGCCCAATCCAATTACATGACTGAATACAATGCGTTTAAAAAAAAGTAACGCACTATATTCATTACAATTTCTGAATGTAATTTCCGTTACATATTACTCGCTACACAGTCATGTAATGCATTATAGTACTCGTTACTGTAGAAGTACTATTATTACATAACGTGTTACTTTTGTAGCGCGTTATCCCAAACTCTGCTAGCTAATTCGTCAAATTTGAAGAAGTCTGGATTCATAAACTCAGTTTTCCTTGCCTGTCGCATGGTAGCCCAGATGACAGATGATATCAAACATTTATTTTGAGCTCACGTTCGAGTCAATGCCGGCTAGCTAGCTACTTCACATGCGAGGGGTAGGTGATGAGCCAAAATCATCTATGAAATTTCAAATTTTGAAATATGAGTGCCCATATTTCATCTTTCAAGAACATTTCAAGTCATATTTCTACGTAAAATTCAGTAATTCCAAACTTAAAAAAATCCATAAAATTCAGTAATTTCAAATAACAAAATCCGTAATTTTAAAAGATTTTCGTAAAATTCCATAAACTCTCGTCACATCTGTTTGATCGTCACTTTCATTTTTCAAATGTACAAAATTTCAGGCAATAGTTCATCTTTCAGAAATAATTTCAGAGGTTACCTACGAAATTTCAGGTCATCACCTCAAGGGGTCCTTCACTTTAAATCTCATTGACGAAATTTCTAAATTTCAACTGAGCACACAAATTTCCACATTTCAAAATAAATTCAAATACATTTCTGTACATCTCTGACCTTTTGACTCCTGTCAAAGTGGCGAACAAAGCGGTTTTGTTGGTTAGGGAACTAGGGTTGAATGGTTTGCCAGCAGAAATGCCTTGTATAGTTTTGATAACTCCACAAACAGTACCCAGTGTGCTCGACAGGTTGTAACGAGTGTGTGGTTTCGAACCATGCCATGCTGTGACAAGCCTGCCGACGCACAAACTGAACTAATTCACCTTAGAAAGGATTCATCAGAGTACAATTACATACCTAGCTAGTTTGAGTGATTCATGGCTCAGCTATTACATAGATAGAACTGTCATTTGAAGTTGGAAATTAGAAGTTAAATTTCTACATTTCCGGTTTTTTTCCCCGGGCTAGATGGAATGTCCTTGCCACCACCCCCAGCACTGGCTGTCAGGTACAGGACAGCTGGATAACTCCAGCGACTATTAGGAACAAAGCTATTCAAGGACATTGGTATTAAGCATGCTCTCAGAATAGGCCAGATCAATACTGGCAGATGTAGGACATGCAGTAGAACGATGACCCCTCAAACACATAATGGATGATCTTAATAAAGAGAAGCAAAGTCTGCATCTCATCCAGTACAAACACTGACTTTAATTCATTTCCCGCTTGTCAGCCAACATGGAAGCTAGTTTCTTAACCCTTAAACGCGCAAAGGCCATTATAGTGGCCCTCACGCATGGCAGTAAACAAAGCGCTGTAACTTCCGAACCATTGTCCCTATGGCTACGCAACTGCCATCATTTAATTCATGATGTAATAGCGAATGACATGATATGTAGGGTTTTACCCTACACTGAAACACAGGGCCAAAACTCGCCATGAAACTAACTTTTTATGAAATGAACACGTAAAACTGTTTACATACCTTTGGAAAAAGACTCGTATCTCCTTCCCTGTTCATTCTATTGTTCTGCAATAAACGCCGATCGATTCACCATTCAATTATGCCTCAGGCCATATATGGGTCACGTGACTCAGCCAATTACAAATATGGCTGCCACCAGAAGGAATACGAAATCGCAAAAAGTCTAGACGCTATTCTTCATCGCTTCATAACAAGTGAGCGCCTGTTGTTACAGTGGTTATTTAAACTTCCCCTGATAGCCTATTGAATAAACTTTCTGTTTATATAAGGTGTTAGGCTAATTCAGTTTAGCAAACTCTCACTACTTTCAATATAAAACCAATTTTGGTAAACACGCATTTCTCAAAACCTGCGTGCACGTTTAAGGGTTAAACACTGTGGTTGCAGTTGGGCCCATACCTCCACAAGCAGAAAAAACCAAAAGAGAGAAGTAAATTAAGCCATAGATTATATATTCATTACCCGGGATATGAAACGTAGTGGCGCGCTCCAATAGCAACCGCACATTCCAAAATTCCAATCTGCGTTGTTAATTATTTCTATGCACTCCATGTTCTAGTTCAGCGATAAGGTGAAACTGTTAACTCTACTTCGTTGTTTGTTCGTTCATTTAAAAGTGAGTTTAAGTAAGGAAAAGACCATGTTACTGAAAAGAAGCGGTCAATTCGGCCTTGTTCTGGCGTTTCTACACAATTTGTAAGAAACTGACGGGCAGCTGCTACAACCTATATTTGTGTACCAATTTCATTGCGTTAATGTATCTGTTTCGACTGTTTGACACTTTTCTGCAGTAGAGGACCTATGTAAGATTTGTATTACCTGGTTAGTTTATCAATTTCAGACTGGGATGTCAGGTTGTGGATAGTTGTTTGCAAGAGTTGCTGTTAGCAACAAGAAATTTTTGTGTACCTGCCAAGCTAAACTACTGGTACTATTTTAGTACTTTTGTTTTGCAAAGTAGTCTACTGTTATTAAAGTTTTGCATGAGTGATATAATGAAGTGCCACATAATTTGTGATGGTTTCCATGACTCACAGAATTCACTCTTTTTTAGGGCTCATTCAATGATACTACACATTACCTACAAGTACTGTATGCTGGTTAAACAGACAGAATTTTATTGGAAAGCAACCGTCGTACTACATTCCAACACAGGAAGGAAAGTTATTTACTGATATCCAGTGACAGATTACAATGACAACAAAGTTGATATACGAAACAGTGAGATCAACCACATATTTGGAACACCTTAGAAGCACAATAGGCAGATGGTTTAACAAAAAGACACTGTCAACACACAATGTCGAGGAATTTAGAACCTGAATGAATCAAGTGACCTAAAATATATTGAAGTTGTAACAATATTTTTGGTAAAAGGCAGGGCGTACCGAGGGGGATTTCCAAGGGTTTCAGGAAACCCCTTTGGATTTTACAAACTACTTGAAACATTAAGAAATTGAAACTTCAGGTTTCCAGAATCTGGAATCTATCATGAACAGGGCATATTTTAAATAGTTTCTAAATGATAGCAACACTTATAACATTGTTCTGAATTATGATTTTTGTGAAAAAAGATTGAGATACTCTAATAGAGCAGTCAGGTAATATGAACTACTCTAATTATGTCACTTAGCTGTATAGTGAAACCTCTTTTCAAAATTCCTGCGCACACCCATGAAAGGGGGTGTGCTGGTGCGAATGAGACCATGGACAAGTTTCCTGGTTATTAAGGGTGTTTGCAGTATCCTAGTACAGTTGTGTTGTATATATAGCACAATCTTGTCAAACAATAATGGCAATAGTACTGTACAGGTCATTCACACATGGTGGTCTCCACTGCCCACCAGTGTGGAGAATTACTGATAATAAGTTTCAAAATCTATACTGTACCTAGCCAATATTCCGGCTTGTATTATTTCATTCAACTGTAAACCATGCAACAGTAAAAATATTGAAATTGTAGCACATTAATACATCATAAAATTTTGTACAGTAATGTTAACAACTTATGCTGTAGCATTATAGGTATGTGCTAAATATTTATGTTGTTTCCTGGGCCGTGCTCAGGATTCATGATTGGTCAGGCTCAGCTACAAGACGTGCCAAACTGTCTGTGTAGTGCATACATACAATTATTTTGTAATTCACATCTGTGATGCAAGATGTAATATGTCCACTGGCGAGAAATACGGATGAGCTATGGTCCAGATGTGCTATAATACTAAATACTAAGACCAGGTGGTTGTCACATGAGATTCAGGATAGCTATGTCGTAACTAACGCACAATACAGCAGGTTCTGGATTGGCGGGGGGTTGGAGGGCTAGCGATTCCGCGGATACAACACAACGAGGTCATCCACTGTTCATGATGTACGAAAACATAGCATACACTCATACGCATGCGTAAGAATTACAACTCTTATAATTACAACAGTAAAGTAATATAAATACAGTCAGTTCATGACATCCTCCGGGCCCCGTAGGATTTTATTCCACTCAGACTCTCATTCTGGCCTTAACTGCAGCTGATCTTGGAGGATGTGAGGATGACAGTGGTTCGGCTTCTGGTGTGCTAACTTGATCATCGTTATCATCCTCAATTGCATTCTTTCCTGCATTGACCTCTAGTGGGTAGAGCTTGCTGATGGGCCTGTTAGTAATGCCATTGGCAGTTCGAATCGTGGCTGATCTCACAAGACTGTCATTTCCACGTTGTAACTCCTGTACTACTGCAAGATTCCATTTCAGTCTAGGACTATCATCATGGATTATCACCACATCTCCTACCCGTATTCGTTCCTTATCAGTACCAGTGTTAGCAGTATGGGTTTCTCTTAAAGACGTCTAATATTCTTTCTTCCACCGGCTCCAGAAGTGTTGTATGATCAGAGCTTGAGTTTTAGCCTTCTTGCTTAAGGTATGATGCAGCTTTTGACCAGCTTCTTGGAAGTTCTTATCACTTAACTCTTCTTCATCAGTCAAGGAATGTGGTACAGTGTTGATGATTCTACCATATAGTATATGTGACGGTGTCAGGGGCTCCGGATCATTGTGGTCTGTACTAGCATATGTTAACGGCCTGTTGTTTAGGTGAGTCTCGATCTCCACAATTAACGTCTGTAAGCTGGATAGTGTGACAAAAGCACGACCAAGTGTCTTCTTAATAGCATTCTTCGTCAATCCGACTAGACGTTCCCAGTAGCCTCCGTACCAGGGAGCTCGGCGGGGAATGAACCTCCATTCTACACCTTGATTGCCTAGACTTTCCTGTACCCCAGTAGACTCAAACAGTACCTTCAGATCATCAGCAGCTGAAATGAAGGTCGACGCATTATCAGACAGTACAATTCGTGGTAAGGATTTCCTGCTTGAGAATCTGCGAAAGGCTTGAAGGAACGTGTCCTCTGAAAGATCCGTCACCACTTCCAAATGAACAGCCCTAGTACTGTCACACGTGAATAAGCATACATAAACCTTATTCTCCCCTTCTGGTGCTCGAATGTATAAGGCTCCAGTGAAGTCTATACCAGTCACTGTAAACGGTTCCATCATCTGTACACGGTGTTTTGGAAGTGGTGGTGGATTGGGTGCCTTGTAGTGGCTTCCACATAACTTGTTGCACACAACACAATGCCTTAATATGTTCTTAATGCACTGTCTGGTAGTAGGTATCCAGTATCTTTGTCGAATATATGTTACAGTACTGTTTGTTCCAGCGTGAAAGTGCTTCTCATGGATATCGCGGACAATGAGTTCAGTAAGCCTGTGTCTCCTTGGCAGTAGGAAAGGGAACTTGGTTGAATGGAAAACTGGCGCATTATGTATCCTCCCCCCCGCAGCAGATGATACCTTGCTTGTTTAGGTAAAGATGGAGTTGACGTACTAGAGGAAGACGGGGAGATGACTTGGACTGAAGGTTGGTGAGTTCATTGGAGAAAATCTCTTGCTGGGTAGCTGTAATCCACGGGATTGGTTGAGCTCTGTTGCGGTCAGTGGTCCAGTAACTGTGGATGATGTGGCTTTCAGGTTGGTAATGAAGCGTAATACATATGCAGTGATCCTATACAGCTTAGTTAGTGTACTGTACCTGCTGATGTCGATACACTGATTCACGCCTGGCTTGTGGACATTAGCTGTTTCCATCACAGCAGTAGTAGATTCGACTTCCTCATCTGTGTTAACATGAAGGATAGAAGAGGGTGACCATTGAGGCCAATCAGATTCTGTGGTTAACCAAGCTGGACCTCGAGACCATGGTGACGATGAACATAATTGAGATGGTGTTATGCCTCGAGTCAACAGATCAGCTGCATTATCTTCAGTGTGACAGTAACCCCACACGGAGGTAGGAAACAGGGAGCAAATGTCCTTAACCTGGTTGGCAACAAATGGTTTGAGCTGCTTACTGCTAAATATCCAGTGCAAGGTAATCTGACTGTCACTCCACAGTCTGATGTTCACTTCACCCAATTGAGGCTGTAGTGTGGAAACAATAAACTTGGCAAGGTGGGCGGCTATGGCTGCTGCCCACAATTCAAGCCTGGGTAATGTGGTATCCTTAAGAGGTGACACTCGGGATTTCGCCATCAACAAATCTACTTGGTCTGCACTCTGGAGGTAAGCTACAGCTCCATAAGCCTTCAAACTTGCGTCAGCAAACACATGTAAATATACACATTGGTTAGTACACATAACAGAGTACCTACGTGTCATCACCATCCCTGCAACTTCTTCAATGTCTGCAGCTACTTGGCTCCATCTAATGATAAAGTCATCTTTTAACGGTTCATCCCATCTCACTTGTTGCTTCCATAGCTCTTGCATCAACAATTTGGCTTGAACAGTAATAGGGGATAGCCACTCAAGAGGGTCATACTGTTTGGACGATGCTTGCAGGACACTTCGCTTGGTCACAGGGGAGTGATTGATTTGGCATTGTGAAAGATAGTGTGTCAGTGCATGTGTTCCACTTCAATCCAAGTACGTTGACCGTGGTGTCAGCATCCAATGTGTTATCTCGTTGTGCCTGTTCTTGCAGTTTTGGACTGTTTGATGCCCACGAGCGCAGGTTAAACTTGGCATCACTCATAATGGCTCTAGATTCTGTGTAGTACTGCAGAATTTCTTCCTCTGACTGGCAACCTGAAATGATATTGTCAACGTACAAATTCTTCTTCATATCATGAGACACTGGTGAATCAAATGACTTGAGATGGAGGTCTAATGTAGCGTTAAGCATAAACGGGGAGCTAACAGAGCCAAACAGTACAACTTTAAATCTGTATGAGATAAACGGACTCTCTGGGTTAGTGGGATCTGCTAGCCACAAAAATCTTGTAAAATCTCTATCTAATCCAAAACAGCCAAGCTGTAAAAAAAGAGTGCGGCCCTGAGAAAGGCTATGGTGAAAAAAGATGTGAAATCCAAGGTGGCGGCCAAGAAATGGCTGTGATGGTAGGTTAATGGTAAAAATTTTAATAACGACAATTCAGGTGAATTTTGTGCCAAGACCAAGCGGCACCAAATTCACCTGAATTGTTGTTATTAAAATTTTTACCATTAACCTACCATCACAGCCATTTCTTGGCCGCCACCTTGGATTTCACATCTTTTTTCACCATAGCCTTTCTCAGGGCCGCACTCTTTTTTTACAGCTTGGCTGTTTTGGATTAGATTTCACTTCTTTTTGTATTTGTATATCCCAAAGCCGGCCATAAAGCCGGCCTATGGCCGGCTTTAGGGCTTTTTAACCTGTCATTTTTTCTTTACTACAGGAAGAAGAAAAGATGAAGCAGGGTGATTTCTTTGTAGCTAACCTCTCTGCAAGGTGATCCTTCTGGCTGATCTCTGTACCGGATGACTTGTTTGTAGCTGAACTCTCTACAGGGTGATTTGTTTGTAGTTGAACTCTCTACAAGGTGACTTCTTCTAGCTGATCTTTCTACAGGGTGATTTGTTTGTAGCTGAATTCTCTACAGGGTGATTTGTTTGCAGCTAAACTGCTACAATGTAACTTCTTCTAGCTGAACTCTCTACGGGTGGCTTGTTTCTAGCTGATCTCTCTACAGGGTGACTTGTTTGTAGCTGAACTCTCTACAGGGTGATTTGTTTGTAGCTGAACTCTCTACAGGGTGATTTGTTTGTAGCTGAACTCTCTACAGGGTGATTTGTTTGTAGCTGAACTGTCTACAAGGTAACTTCTTCTAGCTGATCTTTCTACAAGGTGATTTGTTTGTAGCTGAATTCTCTACAGGGTGATTTGTTTGTAGCTGAACTGTCTACAAGGTAACTTCTTCTAGCTGATCTTTCTACAAGGTGATTTGTTTCTAGCTGAACTCTCTACAGGGTGATTTGTTTGTAGCTGAACTCTCTACAAGGTAACTACTTCTAGCTGATCTTTCTACAGGGTGATTTGTTTGCAGCTAAACTGCTACAATGTAACTTCTTCTAGCTGAACTCTCTACGGGTGGCTTGTTTCTAGCTGATCTCTCTACAGGGTGACTTGTTTGTAGCTGAACTCTCTACAGGGTGATTTGTTTGTAGCTGAACTGTCTACAAGGTAACTTCTTCTAGCTGATCTTTCTACAAGGTGATTTGTTTGTAGCTGAATTCTCTACAGGGTGATTTGTTTGTAGCTGAACTGTCTACAAGGTAACTTCTTCTAGCTGATCTTTCTACAAGGTGATTTGTTTGTAGCTGAACTCTCTACAGGGTGATTTGTTTGTAGCTGAACTCTCTACAAGGTAACTTCATCTAGCTGATCTTTCTACAGGGTGATTTGTTTGTAGCTGAATTCTCTACAGGGTGATTTGTTTGCAGCTAAACTGCTACAATGTAACTTCTTCTAGCTGAACTCTATACGGGTGGCTTGTTTCTAGCTGAACTCTCTACAGGGTGATTTGTTTGTAGCTGAACTCTCTACAAGGTAACTTCTTCTAGCTGATCTTTCTACAAGGTGATTTGTTTGTAGCTGAATTCTCTACAGGGCAATTTGTTTGCAGCTGAACTCTCTACATGGTAGTTTCTTTGTAGCTGAACTCTCTACAATGTGACTTCTTCTAGCTGAACTCTCTACAGGGTGACTTGTTTCTAGCTGATCTCTCTACAGGGTGACTTGCTGAACTCTCTACAGGGTGATTTGTTTGTAGCTGAACTCTCTACAAGGTAACTTCTTCTAGCTGATCTTTCTACAAGGTGATTTGTTTGTAGCTGAATTCTCTACAGGGCAATTAGTTTGCAGCTGAACTCTCTACATGGTAGTTTCTTTGTAGCTGAACTCTCTACAATGTGAATTCTTCTAGCTGAACTCTCTACAGGGTGACTTGTTTCTAGCTGATCTCTCTACAGGGTGACTTGTTTCTAGCTGAACTCTCTACAGGGTGATTTGTTTGTAGCTGAACTCTCTACAAGGTAACTTCTTCTAGCTGATCTTTCTACATGGTGATTTGTTTGTCTCTACAGGGCAATTTGTTTACAGCTTAACTCTCTACATGGTAGTTTCTTTGTAGCTGAACTCTCTACAATGTAACTTCTTCTAGCTGAACTCTCTACGGGTGACTTGTTTCTAGCTGATCTCTCTACAGGGTGATTGTTTGTAGCTGAACTCTCTACAAGGTAACTTCTTCTAGCTGATCTCTCTACAGGGTGACTTGTTTCTAGCTGATCTTTCTACAGGGTGATTTGTTTGTAGCTGAATTCTCTACAGGGCAATTTGTTTGCAGTTGAACTCTGTACATGGTAGTTTCTTTGTAGCTGAACTCTCTACAATGTAACTTCTTCTAGCTGATCTCTCTACAGGGTGACTTGTTTCTAGCTAAACTCTCTACAGGGTGATTTGTTTGTAGCTGAACTCTCTACAAGGTAACTTCTTCTAGGTGATCTTTCTACAAGGTGATTTGTCTGTAGCTGAATTCTCTACAGGGAAATTTGTTTGCTGCTGAACTCTGTACATGGTAGTTTCTTTGTAGCTGAACTTTCTACAATGTAACTTCTTCTAGCTGAACTCTCTACAGGATGACTTGTTTGTAGCTGAACTCTCTACAGGGTGATTTGTTTGTAGCTGAACTCTCTACAAGGTAACTTCTTCTAGCTGATCTTTCTACAGGGTGATTTGTTTGTAGCTGAATTCTCTACAGGGCAATTTGTTTGCAGTTGAACTCTGTACATGGTAGTTTCTTTGTAGCTGAACTCTCTACAATGTAACTTCTTCTAGCTGAACTCTCTACAGGGTGACTTGTTTCTAGCTGATCTCTCTACAATGTAACTTCTTCTAGCTGAACTCTCTAAAGGGTGACTTGTTTGTAGCTGAACCCTCTACAGGGTGATTTGTTTGCAGCTGAGCTCTCTACATGGTAGTTTCTTTGTAACCGAACTCTCTACAATGTAACTTCTTCTAGCTGAACTCTCTACAGGATGACTTGTTTCTAACTGAACTCTCTACAGTGTGATCTGTTCATAGCGGAACTTTCTACTGGGTGATTTGTTTGCAGCTAAACTCTTTTCATGATTGTTTCTTTGTAACTGAACTCTCTACAAGGTAACTTCTTCTAGCTGATCTCTCTACAGGGCAATTTGTTTGTAGCTGAATTCTCTACAGGGTGATTTATTTCAGCTGAACTCTCTACATGATGGCTTCTTTGTAGCTGAACTCTCTATTAGGTACCTTCTTCTATCTGATCTGACTACAGGGTGACTTGTTTGTAGCTGAATTCCCTACAGAATAACTTGCAATGTAATATAACTGAGTAAATTATACATGCAGCTGAATGCTTTATTAGGGTGACTGTTCTATTAGAGTATCTCGATCTCGCATTTGCTGCACGTAGTTGCTTTTCGAATCATAACTCAGTGATTTGTAATCCGATTCTTCTGTACTACTGCAAGAACTTTCTATGATGATTATTCCAGCTACATACTGATTTTCAGTTCGTTGCTCTAAGCGGTTTGTCTGGTAGACACAAAAACTAATAGTTTTTTATTCATAAAAATCGATCGCGTAATTTTGACACAGGTTGGGTTTTGTGTCATATCTCCATGGTCTTTATCCCGATTCCTTTCAAACCACAAAAAGGCACTCCTACGATGGTTGCTCCATCTACATATCAATTTTCAACTGATTCTTCCAAGGCGTTTACCCTGTAGGCGTGACAGACCTTCGACCTTATTTTACGCAAATAATCGGTCATAACTCCGTGAATGTTCATCGGATTCCTACCAAAGTTGGTACGGAGATCCGCCTTACTGAGCCCTTTAAGTGTGCCAAATTTCAGCCCAATCCGAGCACGCATTCGTGTTTTATGGCGAATTGTGCGAAGTGTGCGAAATGAAGATGAAGAAGAAAAAAACGAAGAAATTAAAACGAAATTTTGTTCGCTCGTATCTCGGAAATGGCTGGAGCGATTTTCTTCAAATTTGGTATGTAGACTCCCCTATCTGGGCGGCACGTCTCTAGCAAATTTGGTTCCAATCGGATAAGGAATCACAGAGCTACATAGGTGTGAAAATTGCGTTTTCTTTCTTCCTGTTAATATACTCACGGTGTGGCGCGCCGGCTTCTTGGGCCACACGACACACTATCGTGTGTCTTGATCTTGGCTGTCAAGCTTCACATGGAGAAATGCTTTCTCGATATCCGTCAACAGAGCATAGCAGTGCAAACGGAACCTCAACAATACTGCACAGAGATCGGTCAGAGCTGAATCACCTACCATTAGACAGTCATTGAAACTGGCATGTCTGGGTGACTGGCGACAACTACAGTTGTAGACAATTCGTATGGGAGTAGTTGGAGAATTCTTTCTGACAGGGTGGTGAGGTATGTAATGGCTTTCTTTGGTACTCAGGCTTGGGGCGTATTCTATAAAATTTCTCTGTTGCTGATCAGCAATAATATTCCCATAAAGTTGAAGCAGGCCTGGTTGGTGACTTAATCTTCTGGCCAGGGCTCTTGTCTGATGGTCACAAATTGCTAGGTTGGAAGGGAGGAATGGATAGTTCTCCTTCAAAGGGAATCGTACGATGTATGACCCATCTGTATCTTGTGATATGTAGTTCTCTTGGTATGTGAGCAAAAATGATTCTGAAGGCTTATCAGCTGTATCTGGTGGAGGGGTTGGGGAAGGAGGGGAACAATCGTTCATGATCGAGTCTGGATAATCAGAAACTTCAATGTTAGATGTTTGCATTGTGTAGGAGTGAAGCAATCCGGCAATTGATTCTGATTGTACTGGTAATGGTCCTGACAGTAAGTATCCCAACTTTGACTGCATAGCAGTAGGACCTCTTCCCCGTACTATATGGTTTCCCACGATCTTCCAGTAATAGTCTACTCCAATCAAGAGTGAAATTTCAAACTTCTCTGCTGAACTAACTGGGTGAGCCAGTGTTAAGCCTCGTAAATGAGGAAGGTTGTGCAAGTCTGACCTCACAAAATTCTGGATGGGTGCGGCAATTTTTGGAACCACTAAGGCCGAAATCTTGATGTCACCTTCAGTTGTTTCTAGGATAAAATTGACCAAACTGACTTGATTGTTAAGGGAGGTTGATCCACCAAATGATGAAGTTGCTAAGCTCTCCTTGTGATGTGGGCTTGCACCTAGTTGAGCAGCTAAGGTTTCAGTAACAAAGGACCTTTGTGCTCCTTCATCAAATAGTACATTGCGTTTATTACCAACTCTAACAAGTGCAATGGCTGTCTTCAATAGACACTGAGGGTTACGCTTAACAACAAGCAGGCGTTGTGTAGCCATTGTGTATTCACCAATGTGTTGTTGCGTGGGGACAAAACTGTTTGAAGCAGGGTTCAGTGAACCTTGTGGAGCTTGACTGGTTAGAGGAGGTGAAACTTGGCTGGTCTGTGGGGGTTGTGATGTGGCATTCTGTTGTCTTACAGTTGTAGCACCACTGATAAGTGGATTGTCCATTCCACATAAAGTAGTATGGTGCTTCTTATGGCACAATCTACACCGGTTCTTAGAGTTACAATTCATTGCCTTGTGACTGCCCAAATAATTGAAACACAACCTCTCCCTCTTTACCACCTCTAGCCGTGCTTTTACATCCACTACTACAACATTACACTGTGCTGAGCTGTGCAGTCCCTTACAATAAACACAAGTTGGTATAGCACTCACAAATCTCTTATCAGCTAACTGCTGTCCAGACTGTCCCTTACGTATTCTGCGAGAAAGGATCCTGTGACGGTCGATCGACCGCTGTCACCTTGATTGTCTAGACCAGACTCCAGTACAATGATCTCTTTCTCTATAGCCCTGCGCACTTCATCTATGTTCCATTCCTCCGAGGTGTGGTCACGTGTAAGGTTACGTCTGACAGCTGATGGTAACCTTCTGAAGATGATAGGAATTAAAAAATCTCCAAATGTATCCTTAGTCTTTCCCAATGCCTCTAATCCTCGTATATGGCTTTCCAAAGTGTCATAAAGTTGGCGGAGACTGGCTGCATTGTTGGAAGGGGTAGGAAGGTCTGTCAAAGCTTGCATATGCGCATTAATGATGTGTTGCTTCTTTCCAAATCTGGATTCTAGGAGCGCAACTGACTGCTCATAGTTGGCATCTGTTAAGGTAAGTCCACTAACTGCTCTGGAAGCTTCACCATCCAACTGTCCAAGTAGATAATTGAATTTCTCATTACCAGTAAGATGCGTGCTTGAATGGACAGCAGCCTTGAAGGAGTCCCAGAAAGTCTGCCAGCCTAGTGGGTCCCCAGAGTATCTTGGCAAGTCAAGCTTAATGCTTTGGCAGACGACTAGCAGTTGCTCTGACAGTGGTCTCAGTAGTCGAGTGAGTCACAGTTGTTGCTCTAGCCTTCTCTAAGTAACGTTTAAGATGAGTCATTCTCTCAATTAGTGTATCCTGAATGTCTAATGAGTCCAGTACGTCACCTTCTATGTCCGATGGCTCTTCCATTATAGTTTGGATCTTAGAGTCGAGTTGTTGAATTGCTTCGGCTTTACGCTGAAGTTGGTCGAAGTGAGAAGTAACGGCAGTGATGGTCTCTTCAGTCGCGGGTTGCGAGAGATTCAGTTCCTCCAACTTTCCATAAAGGCGTGTTAAATGGGATCGATATGCCTTTCGAGATCCCTTTAACGTGTCTAGCCCTTCCATCTGCGAAGAAATACCAGAAAGAACTTATCAACAGTAAGATTGGCTTGCCTTGATGGGTACCATTAATAATAATGCCACGGTGCCACGACGTTTGCGGGATGGGTTACAAAGTAGCAAAACCAATCAGAAATCCTGGTCACAGCACCAATGTCGTGACTAACGCACAATACAGCAGGTTCTGGATTGGCGGGGGGTTGGAGGGCTAGCGATTCCGCGGATACAACACAACGAGGTCATCAACTGTTCATGATGTACGAAAACATAGCATACACTCATACGCATGCGTAAGAATTACAACTCTTATAATTACAACAGTAAAGTAATATAAATACCGTCAGTTCATGACAAGCTATGATGCAGCTCCACCAATTATTAGCAAATTCTCCTATACTCATGCCTGTCGTACATCTGCTCAGGAATGTTGTATCATGGAAGTCGGGTACGTAGCAGCATCATCAGTTACCGGCAGATCCGTCGGACCGCCTTGTTCAGAGACTATCACTGGCACCCCACCCTTCTGGATCTTGTTCTGAATCACTAGAGAAGACGCTTAACTCCCATTAGGCAGCAAATACACAATTTAACTTAATGATTTTATACACTAGCTCGCCTTCAAATACCTTTTTAGCCAGTCTTTTACGTTCTTCCCATTACATGCGCGTTACTATAGTACATTCTAATTAAGCGTGTTAACAACGCGGAGTGTCAAAAGCAAAGTACTCCATTTCATATCCCGGGTAACGAATATATAATCTATGATTAAGCTCTCACCCGATAAGCACGTCTCTTGCTCATTAGTTACATCATAGATAATATACCCCCTTGGATTGGAAACTAGTAAGCGCCCCTGGTTACAGGCTGGTTTCGCGCCCCCTTCAATAACAAGACGAGTTTCTCTGGGCGAAACAAGACTCACCACTGGTAAAAGGTTCTTTCTCAAGATGTTTTGGAAGCCAACAGCGAGTTTTGAGGCAAAATTGGCTCTTTGTTGTGCAAACGGTAGAAACGAAACTGAATGCGAGATCAGCTGGTTTGGACACATTCAAGGGAAACACCGAAACCCTGTACGCTACGCCTTTCGCACTCAGACCATACCATGGAGCATTATTTGATGACTTCGTAATATAAATTGTGTAGCAATACTGTTTAGAATCACAGAGAGAATGTGCTTCCAATTTTGCCAAAAAATACCATCTCAAAAACCTACCAAAGAAGTTATGGGAAGGCATATCATTTAGCCGAAGCAATTCTTTATAGCATAGTTAACCTTGTGATACTTTCTTTTTCTACCTACAACACTTAGTTTAGCCAAGAATGTGCTTCCAAAAAAAGCATGTAATCCGCCATTGTAAGGCCTTCCGACCAAGGGGCGTGAAGTGGTCCAACTAACCAGAACAATTATCATAACAACACCACAAGTCATTCTCGTTACAAAATAAAGTCGTTCATGCCACCGTTCTGCTGTAATAGGATTAAATTTGTTGAGGCGCGAAACCAGCCTAAGGACACTGGTTCTTGTACAAAGTCTATGGGCGCGCGGCGCAGTTTCCAATCCATGGGGGGTATATTATCTACGGTTACATAGCACCGGGACAGTGCCTATTCCGACCCTAAATGTCCCGCCGGGCCACATGCAACATCAAGTCGTGCACTGAACATTCTACATTTCCGTCTGGTTTCCACATTTCTGATTTCCAGCAACCATCGACGATACTGATTTCTAGATGTGAAGGACCCCTCGCTCACATGCAGTAACTTAAACTAGCGAGCTACACCCGGCTACATGTACAATGTACGTAGTCCTAGGCTAACGTACGTAGTTAGCTCAGTAATTATTACAGTTACAGCTACTTACTTGGATTTGGTTTTGTAGCTTCAACAACATCTCCCGGTCATACTGTACTTGCTGCTGTAATAAATCTAGAGATGACTGAAAGTACCAAGTCACACCAAATAGCAACACTAAGCTAACAACTGATAATACTAGACCGGCTCCCAAAACAACATCTTTGTTGTTATTGGTTGCCATTTTTGTGGTTGATGACAATGCACACGATCGGGATGCAAAATTCTTTGGCTATCGTTTTATCACCCATAGATAATATATTATCTATGGGTGAACAAAATTCTTTGGCTATCGTTTTGTTTACCCATAGATAATACGTTATCTATGGTTCACCCATAGATAACGTATGGGGTGTCTATTTATAATTATCTATGGTTCACCCAAGTCGAGTCCATAAGCGCCTCATAAAAATAATTACGTATATATGAGTCAGTATTATAGCGATTTCGTGACATCATGGAAGAGAGAAGCATGAACAGAAGCAGTAAACTGTCTAATAAGCTGAGTTGACTGCCATTGTTTGAGGTACAATGTGTGCACTTGTATTACAAGTACTATGTTTTTCCTGTTTCTTGTCTACCCTGGGAATAGTATATGAACAGAACATGGCTTACAATTCAGCCTTAAGTGATCAACATTAGGGCTTGGAAAATGTTAGGTACAACATAGTGTACTGCCATTTGGCCATGCAGGCAAACTTGATACTTGTTTCTCAACCATGCCGTGGATTCTATGTGGGAGGGAGGTCATTTTATATATGTACACCTATCAATGCTAACCCCATACTGCCCATACAGGCAGCTAGGGTGGTGATCAAATGGGGATTTAATAAAGCAAAAATGTTACCTGCTGGAATACTGCTGCTACCTGTAAACCCATTGTCATTAGATACAAAATAGAAAATTTATTGCAGTGACCTACACCTGGCAGGATATTTTATTGGTAGCTAAACCCCAAATCTCACCAACCAAGCCTGTACTGGGGGTTATGGATGATAGGTGCACTGTTCATTGTTGAACAAAATGCTCACAAACCACTGCAAAAGCAGGTTATCCACTATGCAGAAATTAGCGGATCAAAATATGTGTGCACGTGATTAATAATTTGAGGCAGGAAGATGTAAGTAACGCAGTTAGGAATGAGAAACAATTAATCTGGCCTTAGAGTGTACATTGATTTTGGGGTCATGCAACTTACAGCTAAATGTGCTGTGTTTCCATGCTTTATTAGAATTGTGATTGAAGCTCTTGAAATGACTAAGGTTTACAAGCTAAGTGTATATAGCAGTCTTGTAGTTAGAGAATGAGAAAGTCAACTAGGGTAGCAACCCACCCAGCTAAACTGGAGAACAAATACCAACTGTTCATGTCTTTGAAGGTCCAGGTGGGACTTCGGGTACCCACACCTTCATCTGTGAGACATGCATGGTACAGCCTCCTGCAGATTACTAGTCCTGCCCCTGGAAGATCTGCTGGTGCTGACTCGAAGCACCTGAATGGCACACAGGTGTCCCAGTGCTGGTTCACTGCGTGGGTGTGACCGCTAGTGGCAGCTAAAGGTTTTGCTTTGTGTGTGTGTACCTGTTAGTCTCACATAACCAGACCAGTATTTTAATGTAAAGGCTCCCAAGCTGAAAAGGGTTTGCTACAGACATGGGTCTCAGTACACGAGTAAACTAATACTTCAGTACAAATTTGAAAGTACTGGCTTTATCTCAAATTTCCCAATGTATTTGTAAGTTTTTTGCTAAGTACTTGGGTAATTAAAGTACTTATAAGTATTTTAAGCACTTTTTAAGTATTGTTTACTTTGTATGCATGTGTATACTAGGTAAGATTGGAAAACACTAGAAGAATTCATGAAGTTATATATTATACTTCTACAGCAAATGACATGTGAGTTATGGGTGCTAATTTACAGTGTGGTAGGCTGTCGTCATAATTTCCATGTTGAAATAGCTTACTTCTGCACATGGAGGAGTACAGGAAAAGTACTATATCTTATTTGTCAGTTCATGGTGAATAGATTGGTAGCTTGTTTCAGTCATGAGTTATGATCGATTCATTAAGCACCTGTAACTAATTTGCCATATTGTTGCTGTACAAATTATCAACTGTTCCAACTGTGTAGTGCTATAACCCAAAGACCACTCATCTTACAAGGCTGAAACTTTGACATCCACTCCTTTGTTACAAAAATGGAATTCGAGAAATGTGCAAAGCTTTTGCTCAGTCGGTCGCATTCAGCATGAAGTGACAAATCCATACATGTGGTTGTTGCCTTTTTGAGTGGTGTAATCAACACTTCATATTTCCTGCTGGGTGTTGTCACAATTTGCCTATTGGAAGTATACCAGACCCTTTTAGCACAATAGCATCGCAAAAAATGGTGCAATCTATGTACATGTCACACTTCTAGTGGTTTTTTTTAGCCACTATTGTAGTCAAATTAGTCTAGTGTGATTATATTCCTGCTGCAATTTTAATATCACTGCAAATGAATAAAGTGCTCCCAGTCATTTTCAGCTAAAAGATGATTTAGGAAATTAGGAGAATACTGAGCATGACAGTTCAATTTATAAAGCGTCATTGTGTAACATGCATCAAGTTTCATACCACAAGTTGCTGCGGAGATTTATAGATGTATTTTACACATTATGGAATTTTTCATTTATTGACCAGTGAAATAAAGAATATGCTGGTACGAATGCCAATCTAACGCAATAAATTATCTGTATTATCTATGCAACAGGTAATTAACGATTGGTTAGTAGGCATGTTTCAAAGTCAGTTTACAAACTACATATATGTGTTTTGCTTCATGCATACTTACAAAATTCTTACTGATAAATGAGCTTGGTTCCAACTATGCAAAAACATCACACATCCCTAATAAGTGGGCGTAGCTCACAAAAGAATTTGGCTTGCTGTTAGACTATAGACTACAACTCATATGATAACAGTGCATTTATGTAATCACATGGATTTTAGTACTAATCAATTAGTAGGTGTAGCTCCATATGTATAAGCCTGCAGACAGTAACTGACGCAAAGACAAAGCAATAACTAGCTGCCACTCCTATTGCAATATTATCGATAATATATTTCTACAATAATTAATAATGTTTGAAGTCCAGCTTTGTTAAATAATTATAAATGTACCACTCTGCGTGGGCAGTTCAAAGGCACCGCCAGTGCCATAATTTGTATATTGCACTGCTGCAGACCGCAGCGAGTGCATTATAACTTATAACGCACTGGTTGCGGTTTTGTAGACCACAACGAGTGCATTATAAGTTATAATGCACCGACCGCAGTGCAATATACAGATATTGCACTGGCTGCGGTTTTGTGCAGCATAGCACAAGTGCCGGTGGCGAAGACCACTACGACACCTCACCTAATAGGTGGAAAGACACTTCACAGATCACTCGAATTCTTTTATAGCCTGACATGTAAAGGTCGATTGTGGGCCATAACGTCACCAATACGTATAATGTTTACAAGCAGCCAATGGCGATCGAAAAAGCTAACGCGGGTGGCCACAACTCTAGTCTACATATATATAAACGTACTTATACACCTTACTAGTCTGGTGCCATCTTAGCCCAGATTAAACTGTAGTCCACTTCGACAATGACTGAATAAAACAAATATATTCCAAATAATACTAACCTTTACGTTCGATTGTGGGAACCAGTTTTGTCATGCCACCAGATTCGAGTTTAGCCAGTGTCAATAGTAAGAATTAGACTAGTATCGTTTAGTAGTTAGGTTTAGTTTACTTAAACGTCTATTTAGCTGCTTTTTTTCGCTCGAGAGAATCACTATGGTGATTAGTCTAGTGCTTAGTCTATATGGTACACTGGCATGCTGAGCACTACATGATGAGAGTCGAACAGCGAATGCAGGTTAGTGATATAACCCATAACGTACTAGCTTTCAATATCTCAGGTGGCTGCAGTACTGCAGGGGGAACGTCATCACAACGTCTGGCTTGGTTACCTACAATCGATGTTAGAAACCTGGCCTTTATAAGTGTCACAGCTGTCTTGTGAGACTCTCCCCACCTATTAGGTGAGTGGTAAATAACAGTTATACAACGTGCACTCGTGCTCTGCCTGTATAAACGCACTTGCCTTCGGGCCTGACGGCCCTCAGGCTCGTGCGTTTATATCAGGCAGAACACTCATGGCCGTTGTATAACTATATAATACATAATATCAGTCTTATCATAATTCTCAGCAGCAACCTACATTGATTCATGCATACCTGCAGACTGCAATACGCCTATATCTACTGATAATTGCATGGCTATACGTATGCCTATACGTATGCATGGGCTGAGGGGGCACAGACCCATGGGCTGAGGGGGCTGAGGGGGCACAGACCCCGTTGAAAAATAAGTTTTTAAAAATCTTGGGGGAAAGGTATAGTATAGATTGGCATTATTAATTTTAGCATTTTTCCTGTGTTTAGTGCCAATTTAAAGCGATTTCTAAGCCTTAAAATTGCAAACATCCTGCAGCTTAGCCACCCCCAGACCCTCCTAAAATGCTACAGTCATGCAACAACATCCATTCTGTGCCCTCCCTGTATGTCAGGTCTACAATCGTGGCCAGTGGAAATAACAAGTAATATTTCATCTCTCTACTATATAACAAGCGACCTCAGCTCTGACTGTCACTACTACTCACCTACTAAAACCGCTGATATTAGATCCATCACAGGCACAATCTCGGGCACAATGGTGCTGCTGCAGTACTGGGTAGTTTGGGCGTCTTTTCTTATTTAATACTAAGGGAACAACTAAAAACACGAGCGCATGAGAAAGAAGCCAGCCTTACCTGGAGAAGAGGATCCAGCACAACAAGAGAAGGCGGTTCCTGGCCCTCGCTCTCAGCCTTTTTAATCTCGTGAGTACACATGACCACAGAAAAGGCGGGCATTTTATACTGTCCGAGATACTGTCAGTATGTGCCCCACAGATTCTACTGGTGAGAGATAGTCCTAAAAGCGTCTCTGAAGTGGTGTATTCTATGCCGCAAAGTTAGCGCCTCTAGCTACAGGTCAGTTGAGAATGGTGTTGTTCTATTGCTCTTGACCAGGGTAGATGATTCCGTCTGACAGGTTTTTGTTCATGGCCTACAGATGAACGTATCATCTTGTTAACCATTATATGCTGATCTCCCTGGCCACTTGGCTAGCAATAGCCTGCTAAGTATCTCATCAACATCTAGTAGATAGGCCTGAACCGCCTGATAAAGTTTTGATCTCCAATTCTTATTGGAACTGTCACAGTACTTACCAACAGAGACCAACATGTTTGTGGCTGCCAGCTCTAGGGAGAAAGCTTTTTATGGTCCTTTTAGTCCTTGATCATACTGGCTTATCAGTTTGTTGGTTGTCTAGGTCACTTCTTACCACTGTTGACATCTAATTTATGTAAAGTCCGTTGTCTTCAATAACACTGTGTTTGAGCTATTTTCAAACAAGTTGCGATATCAGAACTGTGGGATGTTATGAATCTCGTAACTATTGATGATTATTGTATGTATGCATGTATGTTGTAATGTACTGCTTTTTTTGTCTTGAGCTACCTGTGTTTCAGCTAGCTGTGTACCCCTGAGTATAGGCCCTTGTATATTGTCAATGCGTATGTTATCTTGATAAAATAAAATGTTTCTCTGTTTTTGTAATTAATGTGTATAGGTGGTTGAGAGAGATAGCCTTTTCTGGAAGCCTACATAAGGGCTACTACAGAGGCACATGTGGTTTCTGGAAAATCTCCTTCAAGAAGAGTTCAAGGTACAGACATATTACTATGTTGTACACAAGGGTGTCTCCAGTGATGCATCCCCAAGGGATCTGGGAACATGACTAAAACACGGTACATGATGGAAAATGGAATGGCTAAATGACTGGAAAAAACCTTGCCTTAAAATTTTGCAATATAATCCACAGTACAGTTGCCCCAGAACATCCAGATGATCGCAAAGCATGGTGCTTACTGTGAACTGTACAGTACTAAAGCGAAATTGTTGCTGTTAAGTAACAATCGTACAACTGGTTTACAATCCACTATTTTGTCTGTAGAAGTCATCTCATACTCTACAACATGGTCTGCTTTGAAGCCTAGAATGAAGACTCCAACACCTCCTTAGTCTCGTGCCCGAACCACTTTGAAACCAGGCATATTTTATTCGAGCCAATATGGTAGATTCAAATTGTGATTGTTCTATTAGGGTGGTTGACTGCTCTATTAGAGTATTTTGATATGAACTTTTGTAATGCGTATATATTTATTTATATTTAAATACATATATATCTTGTCACCTTTAATGCAGACATGACCAGTGTTGGGCAAGTTACTTGGAAAAAGTAACTTGTTACATATTACATATTACTTTCAACTGAACCATTTAGTTACATATTACATACGTATTACCCATAAAATAAAGTAACTGTAATATTACTACGTATTACATTACTTTTTGTCCACGGCCTTAAGCTGTCACGTGTGCAACTACCACCTTATTACGTGACATGATTGCATTGTGTAAATGTTGTTTATAAGTAAATAAGCTTCATTCGTTACTTTGTTGTGGCTAGGCTTTACTCAGCAACTAGTAACGAGATTAGTAACTTCGTTACTTGTAGTAATAATATTACTTAATATGTTAGACTTATTAAAGTAACTTCATTACTTATGTAGTATGCCGTTTTTAGCAAAGTAACTCGAGTTATAATATACCGTATTTTGTTATATTAATTTGTTACCAGAAAAAGTAATATTATTATGTAATGTGTTACTCCCAACACTGGGCATGACCCGTAAGTTACTGCTGAATTATTGAGTAGATGAAGCGCAAATGTAACAAAATGTTTGTGTAGGCAAATCTCAGTGGTGGAAGCGTGTACTGACACACGCTGCTTGGCACACGTGAAAGAGTAGTATCTGTTCCGTTTCTTTAGCAACACAACGTGGTGAGTTGGCATCGTCTGAAGCTACACCACAGTGAGACGTTTAAGCAACCATGCACCTGGAAACGGAAACTGTTGATACGCACTCACTTAGGGAGTATTTTGGCAACTACCGTATGTTCTATTAGGGTAATGTAACTATGTTCTGTTAGAGTAGTTGAATGGAACTCCAAAAGGGTTGCTTCAATTAGCTCTGCAATAAATTAAATTAGTTCTGTATTAGCTCTATCGTAAATACCGAATACATTGTAGTGGTCAATACATTATAGTAAAAGCACTGCCACGCGTGTGTGTATGAAAAATACAGCACGAGGCTGTGTGTTGAAAGGCTAATACAGAGGCAAAGCCGAGTGCTGTATTTGCCTCAAGGCACCTCCCAAGTGCTGTATTTTTGATACACACAAGCAAGGCGGTGCTTTAAGTGTTATATTGTACTTCCTGGTCATGTGGCTTGGAGCGATTTTCTTTTGTACTCAAACCGCTGCAATTTTTGGTGTACAGGATATTAGTAATTTTTAAAATAATCTATTTCTAGTTGTAGAACGAACCAATAGAGTTAGTTTAGCTACTTTTAGCAATTTACAATGTCGTGCACATGATTAATCGTGCTGTCTGAAGTCATGTTTAAGGTGACACCAAATTGATTAAGTCTAGCCGCACAAAACAATTTGTTTCAACCCATGCGCTTAATGAGCTATTTTAGGATTACCCAAAACTTTGCTAGTGTACAACTTAATCTATGCCTAAAAAGCTGTTGTGATAGCCTGTGATGCTTTAGTTTAGTATACAAAGTTTCGTGAAATAACATGCCTTCACTTTTAGCCTATATAACTCTGAAGGTTCAAGCCGATTTTTAAATAACTTGGCCGATGAACAACCTAGCGCTCAGCCACTTCAGTTGCAACTATTTCTCACCTTGTAGAACAATTCTACGCTTTTCTTTTCACTGAAAACAACATGGAAAGTGGTTTATCTGTGAACTACAACATTGGCCAACAACTCCCATCAATCCCGAATTGCAAAATATCGAAGCGTACTATTGTAGAGTAACGCTTACTCAATGCCTATACCAAATTTTGATGGTCTGTGGTGCATAATTTTGTAGTTATTTAGCCAGAAAGGAGACGGTGTGGCTAGTCAGAGCGTGGTCTGTATAACAGTAATCAACAACAGTAGCTGGGCGGTGATACAGAGATCGTTCTATTAGTCCACGAGACCCTTCGCTGTAGTTCATAGATTTCCGCATTTGTTCGCATATTACCACAAACATCCAGTCCGATTAATTTTGTGCGGCTGCCCTTAATTGGTTCAGCGCCATTTTAAAAAGCTTCATGATCAGACGGTCAGTAAGTGTTTACTCAATCTATTTCTAGCCGTAGAAGGAATCCATAGGGCTAGTTTGACTGGTTTTTAGTGAATTACTTATGAGGTTGTTTACGTAAAATTCTGCGAATAAATTCCTTGCATAAGTTTGCTATATTTTCCCAATTAAGTGCATAACTGTACTGTATTTGTCCAGTTAGCTGCATAACTGTACTATATGACTCATAAAGTACAGTTATGTAGTTAATTGGTACTGTATGGATTATATGATATGTGGCATCACTTTGATCCTCCCACACAAAGTACAATATGTTATAGTTAAAGCACCACCGCATGTGTGTATGAAAAATAATACAGCACAAGGGGGCGTGTTGAGAGGCTAATACAACATGAGGCGAAGCCGAGTGCTGTATTTGCCTCGAGACACCCCCCAAGTGCTGTGTTTTTCATACACACAAGCAAGGCGGTGCTTTAAGTGTTATATTGTACTTCCTGATCTCATCTGGCTTGGAGCAATTTTCTCTAGTACTCAACCGCTGCGATTTTCGGTGATCAGGATATCAGTAAGTGTTTAAATAATGTATTTCTAGTTGTAGAACAAACTAATAGAGTTAGTTTGGCTAGTTTGGCTAGCTTAGCGATTTACAATGTCACGTACGTAATCTATCATGCTGTGAGGGGGGTCGTGTTTAAAAAGCTTTGTGATCAGACGATCAGTAAGTGTTTATACAACCTACTTCTAGATGTAGAACGGATTCATAGGGTTAGTTTGGCTGGTTTTAGCAATTTACTTGTGTTGTTTACGAGGTTGTTTACGTAACATTCCTTGAATATATTCCCCTCATAGCTGTGCTGTATTTGCCCAATTAAGGGCATAACTGTACTGTATTTGCCCAATTAGCTGCATAACTGTACTGTATGACTCATACAGTCTGTACTCATACAGTACTGCTATGCAGATAATTGGTACTGTATGAACAATACGATATGTGGCATTGCTTTGATCCTCCCACACAAAGTACAAAATACAATAAAAATGAATTGTGTGCTTGCAGAATGAGTAGCTGAGTGAAAAGTTTTTACTTTTCTGCCTTCCCGTTTAATTGTGATCAGTATGTTATTAATTGAAAGGCTCTAATTATATTTAGCAATACCGAGGTGTCACTTTAACAATATACCAAAAAGAGGTTTTTTGGAAATACTGCAGACCCCTATTTATGTGGCCTAATGTATTTCGCGGACTGGACTCACGGACTGGACTTGCGGACTGGACTCACACACTGAGCTGGAAACAGCTTTTAAACAATAATCCAGGCATTATCCATCTCTTGCAACACTGGAGACACCACTATTGAGTTACAACTGCTGATACTGCTCTTCCTTACATGTAAACAAACTAGCGGTGCACTAATTAATTAGAATACACTTACGATACACGAGTGCTAGCAGTGATAAAGCGTGGTAGAGGCTATTGTTGTAGCTTAGATGTTTTTCTTTTATTGCTTTAGCACTAGTGCTAGGGTTGTAGAGATGAGCCAGTAATAATTCTTAGCAGGGTAGCTATAGGTGGCACTGCCCAGCGAGGTGATGGGGCTATGCAATTAAACTGACTCATCACTACAGTCCTAACACCAGTGCTAAGTACTGGAGCAACAAAGGAAAAACAGCTGAGCTACAACAATAGCCTCTATTATACTTTATCACTGCTAGTACTCGTGTATCGTAAGTGTATTCTATTAAATTAGTGCAAGCGGTAGTTTGTTAACTTGTGAGGAAGAGCAGTATCAGCAGTTGTAACTCGATAGTGGTGTCTCCAGTGTTGCAAGAGATGGGTAATTCCTAGATTATTGTTTAAAAGTTGTTTCCAGCTCAGTGCGGGAGTCCAGTCCGCGAGTCCAGTCCGTGAGTCCAGTCCGCGAAATACATTAGGCCTATTTATGTAACCTTTTAAATTAAAGTTTATCATTTATTTTTTGTAGGAGAAGAAATTCATGGTGATGGTATTTATTGTGACTATCCGTTAACTTGTCAAAGAACTTATAAGCTACATAGTGTTTTGCAACTGCTGGAGGAGATGCATGGGTTATTACAGAGCAAACAACATAATGGTAAGCATAGTGTGTTTATATCACAGTACTGGGTTGATTGTGTACTGTTTCATGTAGCTTGTGTTACCACCAGTGACGATTAGCAATGTGTTTGTGGTGACACTGATGATGTGACCAATGCTGTGTTAAGCTGCTGTTTCTGTTGCTACTCAATTGAGTGAGTGTACATGTTTTGTGGCAGAGACAGGGTACTATAAATGTCCCAATTTTAATGTGTTGTGTGAACAATAAACGTCATTTTGCCCTTTATAAAATTCCTTTGTGTTGTTTATCTATAGTAACAACACCAAAGTTTTAGTATGTTGTGATGGATAGACAGTTGAAACTGTAAGAATCTAGTATGACCAATAAATTGCAGGTGTCTTAATCAATCCTAGCTCATGGAGGGTACAGTAGGAAGGTTGGGCTATCATTGCATAGGTTTTATCATTAGGAGCGTTCTTTCACCATGTATCTAAATGATTACAGTGTACGTAAAGTTTTAAACCAAGTGTGTGCCCACAGTTGGCAAAGGCCAACTGGGATTTACTGAAAATGCTTTCTGTAAGATGTGTATGTTTATTTGTTTGTCTGTCCACACCCACACTTGTGCGGCAAAGCAGCTTTCTGGCTAAATTATGCCTGTATTAAACTTCCAAATAGATAAGCTTTGTTTTGAAGGTGGTTATCTTCTCCCAGTTTAAAAATCAGGAGTAGCAACCTTCTGCAGACTGTGTGGGTGGCCTCCCAATGAGCTTTTCAAAACTGAAAAACACTGTAGTAGGCCTTGTAGGCTCCCAGGAAATGCGTATCTATTCACCTTTTAATGCAGCATGACCCGTACTTATGGAAATTAAGCAAGGGCATATCCAAGATGTTTCGAAGGTGGTTTAATTATAAAAATAATGCATTGCTATGACTATTTTGTTAGAGTAGTTTGTTATTATAGAATACCCCTGACTGCTGTATTAGGGTATCTCAATCTTTCTGTAGGTTTTAACAGTCACTAATGACTCACTATAATACCTAATTACAGTTAATAGCGGATTAGGAGTTGGTGTTGCACACTAAATCTGTTACTTCTGAGTAAGTTAAAATTTGCAAGGGATTTCTGGAACCCCAGGAAACATGCGCCTCGGTGGATTAGCCCTGAGGCTTTGTTTAGAGAATTTTTTGGAAAGACAAGAGAAGATAATTTGTGCTTAATTTTGCTGTTTTACATGTTCCTGGCAGTGCCTAGCAACATATTTCTGGAGTTACAAAGTACAATAGAGGGATTATATTTAATAGTAAATAGATAGATAAAATTGTCCAGCACGGCATCTGGTTTTTAAAAGTAACTTAGCATTAACATGGCACATAGGCGATGGAACCCCCCCACACACACACACACTTTTTGGCGAAAGGCTGCCCTACTTTAGCCCAACGCGTGTTTAAAAAGATCAAGGTATCAGTTTCTCTAATAAAACAGTCATATCAAGAGTTCATAATATAAAAAAGAGAGGAGAGTGTCCTACTGTAGTATAGCCTGTATAAACGGGTATGTCGAAGTTATGATGCAATACCTATAGTCACTTTCAATGTGTTAGTTGGTCAGGCATGCACTCAGCATTAAGTTTCAATAACCATTGTAGTTATGGTTTCAATAAGCAGTCCACTGATGGCATTGTCAACACTCCTTAACACTTTACGTGTTGACATGATGTCCTAAAGAAATCAAAGTTTTACTGCATTACTTCGAGATATGCGTTTATACAGGCTATACTGTAGTAGGACACTCTCCTCTCTTTTCATATTATGAACTCTTGGTCGTATGTATGTTTTACCTGTAATATCACAGTGAAAATATTTTCAATAAAATTGATTGTTCTATTAGAGTATTTAGACTCTTAAGTGTATGTTCTATTAGAGTAGTTGATCAAAACTTTGTATACAAATGAATGGGCTTTGCTTATCCAAAATAAATTCACTCATCTAAACACTTATGATTGAACTGATTATGGAGGTTCCACTGTAAACTTGAGCAGAGAAGAAACATGCATTCAGCAAATAGCTGACAATGGCAATATCTTCAGTCACATGAGAACAGGTTATCTTTACTTTTGTAAAACTAAAAAAGGCTTTAAAAATCCTGCTATTACAGTTTTTTAACAACTACTGTATGTTCTGTATGTGCGTTCTGTCACAGAAGTTGAATGGAACTCTAAATAGGTTGCATTTGCGAGAAAACTGATTCAAGTTTTATCATTTCTGTAGGAGAAGTGATGCTGTTTGTTGAGACTACCTGTTAACTTGTCAGATAACTTGGTTAGTATCTCCACGTACTAAATAGTGTCTTAGAGTTGTGTACTGTTTTAGCAACTACTGGAGGAGATCACATGGATTATTACAGAACATATAAATGGTATGCATAATGTATGTATCACAGTACTGGGTTGACTACAGCTGTGTACTGTTTCATGTAGCTTGTGTCACTGCCAGTGATGAGTAGTAGTTATAACACTGCAACTTTGTGTCAAGCTTCTGGTTCCTCTGCTTCTCAACCGAGTGAGTGTACATGTTCTGTGGTAGAGACATAATATAAATGCCTTTGAATAACATCTATACAGTTTCAATGTGTATTATGTGAATAAAAAAGTTCTGACACCCTGTTCACACTACCTTCTAATCCGAGTACAGCACAGCATGGCTTAAGATAATAAATTGCAGTGTAAATTGTGTGCCAAATGGTGCTCATACAGCTTAGATGAGGTAAGCTGGCCTGTGTTAAAAATATACCGTGATAGTATGAACGGGGTGTAGATAAATTCTAATGCAATATGGGACCTTGATTATATGATCAATAGAAATAGTTGCTCTATTAGATTATTTTGACAACTACTGTATGCTCTATTAGAGTAGCTAAATGAAACTCTATTATCTCGCATCTAACTGGCACACAAGTTTTCATATAATATAGGTTACATTACAGTGGAATCTCCCTTATCTGTCTGGACAGGCCAAATTAGTTATATGGTTTGTAGTCTACAGTAGACCCTCGTTTATCCAGAACCTCGATTATCCGGAATTGAAAATGACTGTTCTTTTTGAGTATAGGTGTATGTTCTATTAGAGTATTTCAACGGAGCTCTAGATAAATGTATGGGCTTCAATTATCCAAACTATTCAATTATCCGAACACTTTTATCATTGTCCAGGGCTCAACCCAGAATATAAACCTAGAGGGGCGAAGTAAGTCGCTTCGGATTCTAGGGGGGTCTGGGGGGCATGCTCCCCCAGGAAAATTTTGAAAATTTAAGTGTAAATATACTCAATTTTGGTGAAATTTTACTGTGATGCCATTGAATATTGACCATTGGATTATACAACTTTGGGATCAATTAAACCTTTCCGTTTCTCAAGGCTTTAGGTATAAACCTAGGGGGGGAAATAGCTAACCCAGAGGGGGCCTGTGCCCCCCCCCCCCCCCTAGATTAACCCCTGTTGTCTGAGAACAAAGGGGTTTGGATAACCAAGGGTCTGAAGTTTGGGAAAGCACAGCCACTTGGTTGCTAGATCAACCGGGAATCCAGATAACTTGTGTCCGGATAACTGAGGTTCCACAGTATGTGCATTTCATGGCCTATTTCCTGGGCTGTAAAAATGTGTCGTCTGACCAAACTACGGAAATGATTGCTCTATTAGCATAATGACTGTTCTATTGGGGTAGTTGAAATACTGGTCTTTGAAATGATGTTCTTTATATAATATTTTAAACCTTAAACCCATAAAGAGTTTTTGCGGAATGTGTGTTTACACATTACCGGCACATATGGCAACTTAAAATGGAGAAACTACTCTTTCTGCTTAAAACTTGACATTGGTTAAAACTCTGTTAACTGGGCTACTTGGAGAAGTTTAAATGAACACTGTAACTACAAAGGCTTACTCGTTATGAAGCATTGAAGAATTCCAATGTTCCAGTCTATCTTAGCGTGTTCTTGCCATATGTATAGTTTTGATCACGTGAGAAATAGATGCCCTGATGGAAAATTTAACAACGCAAATCGCAAGTTGGTTATAAACGAGTTTGTAAACTTTTTGTGTGTTTCTTTAATGAAAAGCTGCTTACATGGCAGGTTTTGGCTTTACTGTTTCACGTAAAACCCTTGGTATACCATTTTACTGCTTATTACATAACAAGTACATTATGCCATAAATTGCTTAGTGATAGGAGATACACTTCGAAACTTACAGCACTTGTATTAGGCATGTGTATTTGGGCCAGTTTTCTGGCGTATGCGTGGGTTTAAGGGTTAAGATTATTTATATACTTCAGACTTATATGGACCACCCCTAGTCCAAAAGGGTTTGGATAACTGAGGTTACACTGGTAAGTGGCTTCCTACTTTGTGCACTACAACTGCACATGCAGTACCATATGGCAACAAAATTTGGTGGTAAGCTAAATTTGGCGAATTGGTGATTCTTCACCAAATCGCCAAATTTTAATTTCGCCAATATTATATAGTTATACAACGGCCACGAGTGCTCTGCCTGATATAAACGCACGAGCCTGAGGGCCGTTAGGCCCGAAGGCAAGTGCATTTATACAGGCAGAGCACGAGTGCACGTTGTATAACTGTTATGTACCACTCACCTAATAGGTGGGGAGAGTCTCACAAGACAGCTGTGACACTTATAAAGGCCAGGTTTCTAACATCGATTGTGGGTAACCAAGCCGGACGTTGCGATGACGTTCCCCCTGCAGTACTGCAGCCACCTGAGATATTGAAAGCTAGTACGCTATGGGTTATATCACTAACCTGCATTCGCTGTTCGACTCTCATTATGTAGTGCTCAACATGCCAGCGTGATCACTCAATCGCCATATAGACTAAGCGCCAGACTAATCGCCATAGTGATTCCCTCGAGCGAAAAAAAGTAGCTAAATAGACGTTTTAAGTAAACAAAACCCAACTACTAAACGATACTAGTCTAATTCTACTAAACGATACTAGTCTAATTCTTACTATTCACACTGGCTAAACTCGAATCTGGTGGCATGACAAAACTGGTTACCACAATCGAACGTAAAGGTTAGTATTATTTAGAATATATTGTTTTATTGAGTCATTGTCGAAGTGGACTACAGTTTAATCTGGGCTAAGATGGCACCAGACTAGTAAGGTGTATAAGTACATTTATATACAGTGGAACCTGTGTTACGGTCACCTGGATTAAGCGGTCACCTCTGCATAACGGCCATGGACACGAGGTCCCAAATATTTTCCCATACAAATGTATGCATTGTTGTCTGCATTAAGCGGTCACCTGTCTAACGCGTATAACGGCCAACCAAGAATTCGCCTATGAATCACTGTATACATAACTTTCTCCTTCATATAGCGGTCGCTACCTTTTATGGTGGCTTGTTAAGCCAACTGTCTGGCACTACGGCACCGTTTCAATTAATGCACAATTATCACACTTCCTGCCTTTCAATGAATACTATATAATATATCAGGCTTCATTGCTTAAACGTATTCAATAGCTATAACCAACATTCATAACAAGCTCACCTTGTCCTTTCTGTACTAAAATATTACTGCATTGCGGTTGGCGCGAGCCTCTTAATAATAATCACTCATTTATAACGGCCATGGCCACTAAAATGCTGCTGACCATCTTATACAGGTTTTCTCTATAACAGCCACCTGTATATAAAGGCCAGATATATCTGGTCCCAAGGTGACCATTATAGACAGGTTCCACTGTATATGTAGACTAGAGTTGTAGCCACCCGTGTTGGCTTTTTCGATCGCCATTGGCTGCTTGTAAACATTATACGTATTGGTGACGTTATGGCCCACAATCGACCTTTACATGTCAGGCTATAAAAGGATTCGAGTGATCTGTGAAGTGTTCTTCCACCTATTAGGTGAGGTGTCGTAGTGGTCTTCGCCACCGGCACTTGTGCTATGCTGCATAAAACCACAGCCAGTGCAATATCTGTATATTGCACTGCGGTCGGTGCATTATAACTTATAATGCACTCGTTGTGGTCTAAAAAACCGCAACCAGTGCGTTATAAGTTATAATGCACTCGCTGCGGTCTGCAGCAGTGCAATATACAAATTATGGCACTGGCGGTGCCTTTGAACTGCCCACGCAGAGTGGTACATATATATATATATACATATATATATATATAATGTATTAAAAGTCTCGTAAGAAACTATCAATAGCAGTCACCTTCCTATAAGATGTCTCTTGCAATGGTTGTCATTTCTTCGTCTGAACCACCACCCAGCTGCAAATATACAAATCTCAAGTGGCCACTGGTGAAGGGCTAGCTGTACCAATACCACATTTTACAGCTTATACCAATATCCAATATATTTATTGTCTATTTCCGATACTGCTTTTCTAATAAACTCATATTAAATATCCAGCCAATACTTCAAAATTATAGCCAATATGTATTATTGTGCATAATAGATTAGTTCCTAACCAATGATTGTTCCGGGGGGCGTACCGAGGGGGGTTTCCAGGGGTTTTAAGAAATCCCTTTGGATTTTGCACATTACATCAAACATGAAATCTCTGCTTTCTAAATCTGATGAAAAGGACGCATTATAAAAGTTCTTACTTAAATGATGGTCTAACAAGATTACAACCCTTACAGCATTGTTCTGAACTATATGATTTTGGAATTGAGATACTCTAATAAAGCAGTCAGGTAATATAAACTATATTCTATCATAACTAACCTCTTTTCAAAATTCTTGCGTATGCCCTTGGATTGTTCTTGGTCAGTACAATGTCAGAGCAGTATCATCCAGCAAAAATGTATTACCACAAATGGTACAAAAAACCCTCAAAAATGAAAAAAGTGTAGCCACTGGAGGAGCTAAACTCAGGGCAATTCACACTGTAACTCAGAGGCTTACCACGTGCCCATAAAGTCACTTGGACAATTGCAGCTTTCAATAGTAGTTATCTAGTACTTACACTACTTAAGTGGAGTATCTGTACTATAGACTTGCAATTGACCGATACTGATACTTGTAATATCGGTACTGGTACAGTCTTACTGGTGACCGTAGGTGAATTCAAAGATTCGTTCCAACGAATAAACGTTTGAATGTGGGTTAAATTGTTTGGTACTAATTAGATATACCGTATGTTCTATTAGAGTAGTTGAATGGGAACTCTAATGGGCTGTGTTTATTTAATACAAGTACAAAGAAAAATTTGGAATTTTCAACTAGAGTAGGAACCATAGCACATCGATAAAAAGTACTGAAACAAGCTGGAGTAGTGCACGATATCACAGTAAAACAATAAGAAGTGTTATAGCCCTACTGTGCATTTCCATTAATTATATATGGTATCTTGAGCACAGTAGGGATATAACACTTCTTATTGTTTTACTGTGATTTAATATCGTGCACTACTCCAGCTTGTTTCAGTACTTTTTATCGATGTGCTATGGTCCCTACTCTAGTTAAAAATTCCAAAATTTTCTTTGTTCTTGTTTGTTAACTTTCTTTGTAAATAATTATTATGACTGGTGAACCCACGCATACCGCATCTGTATAATGGCGCTGCACCCAAAATTTTTTCGTCCCAATTATCGTCTGAAGAGTGAAGTATCCATTACGCTTTGTTGTCAGCTATATTCAACCCGTTACGTAGCATTTTCGAATCAAGAACTGTTCGAAAAGAACCTCTGCACACTGAGACGCATTCTGAAGTAAATTATGCCGCGTGCCCCAGTTATATCAATTATCATATGAAAAGTGAAATATCCATTACGCTTCGTTGTTGGCTGTGTTCAACCCATTACACAACAGTACGAATCAAGAACTTTTGACAAGCACCTCTGCTATCAAAAAAGCCCCTATGAAAAATACGGACAATTTCCGTTACATGAAGGGAAGCCATCACGTGCTATCGCCAAATTGACACTTTTCGCTGTCAGCAAAGATGAATAGGACACAAAGGAGAACACTGCATGGTAAGTCCATGAAGAATGCATTATACGTACTGCAGTATGCCAAAAGAAACCTGTCGGGACGAAGCGACGTCGAACAGTGAAAAAATCAAGCCTGTAGCCTTAGCCGTTATCGAGTTACGCTTGTCTGAAGGCATCAGTCAGTCAGTTACTTACTCAGTCAGTAGAAAATTCCGTTAAATAAATTATTTTTAAAATTCTGTAGCAACTTGTTGAAAGCATTTCGGGTTGATCTGAAAGCTTGTTTGGGCTTAGTTTCACCTAACCATGCAATACTGCCTGATCGTCGTTAGGGAAATTGAGGCTGTTTTTTTGGGTGATATTATTTCGTGGGCCGCGCCTACTCCTTTGTGCAGTACCTATACTATACAGTGCTATCGTAGTGTATGATACATATGTAGCATGTATGTGATTGAACTAGCATATGTGACCCACTGAGTGAAAACCCGACTAGTTTCCATAATTATGCTTTTGAGAAAAATTGAATTGAAATGTATTGGGTAAAAACTACAAAAATAAAATTTCAAGCCTTTTAATTGCTTCGGTAAATAGTGAAACAAGGCTCAAATCAGTGACCTATGGATTTGCCTATTAATAGTGAGTAATAATATCATTGTTTCGTTTTAGTCCCATGAAGCAAACGTAGTCATGAGCATTTGTTTATGGTACAGTAAAATATTACATAAACGTCACCGTTTCTAAGTTTAAACAGCCTTTCTGTTTAAATGCATGTATGTATGTAGGGCAAACACTGCATGTAGTTTGCTGAATGCCCCAATTCTTGATGAAGACAATGAGCCAAGTCCCATCTTCATAGAGCTTGTTTCGTTTATGAGTTATGATCAATTAAACGAGTGCCTGTAATTTTTCCCCAAATATATATATATATATATATATATATAGTCATTGTACAAATTGATTGTTTTGCATTTCCTGCAGGAAATGCAAAACAATCGATATTGGTATAACTTTACAACTATTGATCAGATAAGGCTGAAACATTCACATTCCACTAGTAAGACTGGTTTTTCCCTCTGGATAACAAAGAAGTTATAAAAAGAAGTTTGATGATAAAAATGCAAACTAAGTCGGGTTTTTGTTCAGCGGGTCACACATAATGGATACCATGCAAATTTGTTTCCAGTGCTGGAAGCGTTCATGGAGTTGTGGTGACTGCTCAATTAGAGTATTTTGTCCCTGGGTGTGTGTTCTATTAGAGTGGGGCTAAGATTCATGTATAATTGAATGTTACTTGCATCCTGTATATGCATTAATTCATATCTAGGATTACATGTATATTTTGTAGATGAGCAAATACCATGATGAATGATGAGCTAGTGGATGGATGGACATGCCATATGCAACACACCTTATACTCATGGACATAACAAAATAAATAAACGTACTTATGTAGCTACTTGCATATTTGTATGTGCACATTTAGTGGTAAACTACGTATGTGAATTTGTTCATGTACACATGTTGTTTGTTAATTTGCATAGCATGATAAAAATGAGGAATGAAAATCATGCGTATGGATTTGGAATGAGCTACATACTGGGTTGCAGGATGCACTACATACCGTATACATAGCATGTAATACATACCATACATTATAGTATGTAATGCATACCAGAAGTATGATCAACATACCGAATATTGGTATGCTCAGTGTAACACCCAAAACATACCATTTTTTGGATGAATTTCATACTTCGTTTTTAACAGTGGCTTGTTTCTAGCTGATCTCTCTACATAGTGACTTGTTTCTAGCTGAACGCTCTACAGGGTGACTTATTTGTAGCTACAGGGTGACTTATTTGTAGCTGAAGTCTCTACAAGGTAACTTCTTCTAGCTGATCTTTCTACAGGGTGATTTGTTTGTAGCTGAATTCTCTACAGGGAGATTTGTTTGTAGCTGAACTCTCTACATGGTAGTTTCTTTGTAGCTGAACTCTCTACAACAGCGTTGAAACCGGGTCGGGTCATCCGGGTCACATTTTCTCGGGTCATCCGGGTCTGACCCAGTTTACAATTTATCCAGGTCTGACCCGGATTGGATCACGTGAGAAACGAAATTGTTCGTTTGACGAGGTGGAAACTTATAAACGCTATCGCGTAGCTCTTTCGTGAGCCACGCCCACTTATCGCATTACCAACAGACGCTCAGCCACGCCCATTTGTTAGTAAGTGTAGTATGTAGCACGAAACTGAGGGTATCTATGGTGAGGGGTAGCTATTGTTAGTAAGTGAAGACTTTTTTTTTTTTTTTTTTTTGGTCTTCAACCTACAGCTAGGCTGAAGTTGCAATATTTACTCAACACGAATGGAACGCTCAAGATGTAGACTCGTTCGCTCGCTCGAGACTAGCTGAAACACGTCTAGGCTTTAATTAATTCGGGTCACATCCGGGTCAATCCGGGTCACATCCGGGTCACATCCGGGTCAGTGGGTCATCCGGGTCAGCAGTAGTGACCCGGTTTCAACGTTGCTCTACAATGTAACTTCTTCTAGCTGGACTCTCTACGGGTGGCCTGTTTCTAGCTTATCTCTCTACAGGGTGACTTGTTTCTAGCTGAACTTTCTGCAAGGTAACTTCTTCTAGCTGATCTTTCTACAGGGTGATTTGTGTGTAGCTAAATTCTCTACAGGGCGATTTGTTTGCAACTGAACTCTCTACATGGTAGTTTCTTTGTAGCTGAACTCTCTACAATGTAACTTCTTCTAGCTGAACTCTCTACAGGTGGCTTGTTTCTAGCAGATCTCTCTACAGGGTGACTTGTTTCTAGCTGAACTCTCTACAGGGTGATTTGTTTGTAGCTGAACTCTCTACAAGGTAACTTCTTCTAGCTGATCTTGGTAATTTTTTTGTAGCTGAATTCTCTACTGGGCGATTTGTTTGCAGCTGAACTCTCTACATGGTAGTTTCTTTGTAGCTGAACTTTCTACAATGTAATTTCTTCTAGCTGAACTCTCTACAGGATGACTTGTTTCTAGCTGATCTCTGTACAGGGTGACTTGTTCCTAGCTGAACTCTCTACAGGTGATTTGTTTGCAGCTGAACTCTCTTACATGGTGGTTTCATTGTAGCTGAACTCTCTACAAAGTGACTTCTTCTAGCTGATCTATCTACAAGATGACTTGTTTCTAACTGAACTCTCTACAGTGTGATCTGTTCATAGCGGAACTTTCTACTGGGTGATTTGTTTGCAGCTAAACTCTTTGCATGATTGTTTCTTTGTAACTGAACTCTCTACAAGGTAACTCCTTCTAGCCAATCTCTCTACAGGGTAATTTGTTTGTAGATGAATTCTCTACAGGGTGATTTATTTGAGCTGAACTCTCTACATGATGGCTTCTTTGTAGCTGAACCATCTATAAGGTATCTTCTTCTAGCTGATCTGACTACAGGGTGACTTGTTTGTAGCTGAATTCTCGACAGAATAACTTGCAATGTAATATTACTGAGTAAATTATAAATGCAGCTGAATGCTATATTAGGGTGACTGTTCTATTAGAGTATCTCGATCTCGCATTTGCTGCACGTAGTTGCCTTTCGAATCTTAACTCAGTGATTTGTGATCCGATTCTTCTGTACTACTGCAAGGACTTTCTATGATGATTATTTCAGCTACATACTGATTTTCAGCTCGTTGGTCTAAGCGGTTTGCCTGGTAGACACGAAAACTATTAGTTTTTTATTCATAACAATCGATCGCGTAATTTTGACACAGGTTGGGTTTTGTGTCATATCTCCATGGTCTTTATCCCGATTCCTTTCAAACCACAAAAAGGCACTCCTACGATGGTTGCTCCATCTACATATCAATTTTCAACTGATTCCTCCAAGGGGTTTACCCTGTAGGCGTGACAGACCTTCAACCTTATTTTACGCAAATAATCGGTCATAACTCCGTGAATGTTCATCGGATTCCTACCAAAGTAGGTACGGAGATCCGCCTTAATGAGCCCTTTAAGAGTGCCAAATTTCAGCCCAATCCGAGCACACATTCGTGTTTTATGGCGAATTTTGCGAGGTGTGCGAAATGAAGAAGAAGAAAAACGAAGAAATTAAAACGAAATTTTGTTCGCTCGTATCTCGGAAATGGCTGGAGCGATTGTCTTCACATTTGGTATGTAGACTCCCCTAACTGGGTGGCACGTCTCTATAAAATTTGGTTCCAATCGGATAAGGGATCACAGAGCTACATAGGTGTGAAAATTGCGTTTTCTTTCTTCCTGTTAATATACTAACGGCGTGGCGCGCCGGCTTCTTGGGCCGCACGACACACTATCGTGTGTCTTGATAGGGTATTAAATTTGCATTATATAGCAATAAATAACTCATATATTATATTCTTTCCTGCATTCATGGACTGCTCCAGGAAATTGGTGACTGGTTTTGTAAATTTCCACCTGCTAAATAAAATACTTGCATGTGAACACCTCACAAATTTTTGTTGAGTTTTTCCTAACATTGTTGCACATATACATATATGGATAGTTTGTTGTAACTGTTAGCTATATGTGCACTAAAGAGAAGGTTTCATAGCTGGGAGAATTTAACATCCCTGTGGAGTATATAATTATTACTCTGAAAGATTATGTACGCAACAGACACACTACATAATACCACCAAACCATCATGAATGGTGATTAGTATGGTCAATATTTGCTGGGTATATACACAGTAAAAACTGAAGTGTCCAATTGCAGGACACCAAAATGTCCCAATACAGACACCATTGTAACCAGTGGCAGGACATTTTGGTGTCCTGCAATTGGACACTTCAGTTTTTACAGTGTAGGAAATCTAAACTTTTGTATTCCATGCCATTGAGCACTATATACACTGCATATGATGATAAATCAAATACACGCACAAACAATCAGATTATATTATGCACACATAATGCTTTGATCAAATCTCTTCATAATATGCTAACAAAGTCTCTTGAAAATGATGATATCCTGGATGTGTCCTTCTTCTATTAGTGCGACCATCATTCCTGTATATGGCATAAAGAAGGTTGAATTATATAAAGCTATGCATGGGTGAGAACAAAGTCAATGGAAAGGTGTGCCTTTATTTTCCATTAAGTACAATTGTGTGCTTTACAGCCTACCAACTACACTTTATGAAATTTCAGTAATCTTTCAAAGATCGAAAGGTAGGTGATTTCCAATGCAAAATTAATAATATATGAAATCCCAAGTCAAAGTATATATACAAAGCAAACAAATGTTGCTGAATATTTTGAAATAATGAAGTATTATAGCAAATTTGATCTTTGTTACAATATGCATAACTTTGTGACTATAAATAGTTTTACTATATACATTTTTACACTTGAAAAAGCAAACATTATGTTGCATCTAATCAGTGCGAATCTTTACATATGCGGAACAAAATTGATTTTGTCATGGGCTTCATAATCTTGCCTATACTCGATTTGTTATCATGAGAATATGTTATTCTTAGTTATAGATGCATACATCCCATCTACGTAATTCCAATACATACTTCACAAGTAAGTGGGTAGCATCATCTAAATCATGATGTCTCTTCAACTTCATACGTATCCAAGTGGTTAATGGCTTCTTAGCTAGGACTGCACAAAGTAAGCAAATAGGGGTGACAACCAGAAATACACAAATTATTGTAGTTGTAGAGTCTGAAAATTCATAAGTATTCAAATTAACAACCAATACCATGTTTAGTAGAATTGTAGCATCTAATGCATTATGCATTCACAAGTTCATTGGCATATGGTTGGACCCATATATGAATTACAACTATGATCACGCAAGCTGTTTGTAGAAAATAAACTCTGCTTTGATAGTCGCCAACAGTATATGAAATAATGAAGATTGCCAATCGACATATAAAGTAATAAGCAGCAAACCAATGATATCTGTCTTTGTAGCTCCCTTGAAATTGATCCAGCAATGGTTTGATTTTAATCAAATTGATTTTTCTTCGTAGAAATGGCTCAAGTAAAAGCAAGCATGGAAGTCCCATCACAAAAATTATTACGCATAAAATTGCTACAATTCCATAGACCACATGTCTACCACTGAAATATTTTGCATCTGGTGAAGAAAAAGTGAATGTGTCATTAACATTGTTAAATGTCAGTGGTTTCAATAACTGAAGGGAGGTTGATGTTAGTGATGTATACGCTAACAAGAGCAAAACACAAACAGTTCGTACAATATAATGTTTTCCAAAGTATGCCATCCTTGAATATTTGACTACCTTGGTTATAATGAAGAGTATGAGTGAGACAGCTAACACGTGGATGTAGTTGATAAACTGTTGATCAATTCCACTTAATCCTTCAACAGAACACAACTTTCCAATGAACTGAGGAGTCAGTTTGGCTAAACTTGATATCACTGCAACCAGCTGAAACACTACATCAGAAGTGTACAAGTCATTTCCTAAGAAAACATCCACTGTACTGTAAAAGTAAATTATCCCATACAAATGTCCCAGGGATATCTGGAATTTGGAATGCATTATACACACACCTACTACTATTATAATCCAATACAGAATTGTCAACACAATCACCAATGATAACATCCCAGAACACTTCTTCCTATCAACACAGTCAGGAGCATTACGTGCTAGAGTATATCCTGGACTACAGCCACCACAAGCTACTCCAGTCCTGTGTGGTCTACACTGATCATCTGTTTGCCTTGGAAAGTTGTAATACCCATTTACTGTCTCTATATTATGATAACTAAGATCGCAATAGAAGATGGGACATAATGAGACTGTGCATGTCCCTGAGACATTACCAAACCAGTATCCTTGTCTGATATCAGCAATATCTCCATAACACTGCATAACATCATCATCATCATCACCATCGTCATTGTCACTGCTGTTATCATCATCATTGTTGTCGTCATTATCATCATCATTGTCATCATTGTAGCATCCACATTTTTGTGGGTTCTTACTATATACAAATCCAATAGCAAATGAAGACAAGTTGAATAACAGCGTTGCATTCAGTTCTTTTATATCTATATCAAAGAAAGAATTGAAGCTATTATTTAGAGTACTGTCAACATCATAATTGACATAAACATCATGAGTAGCATGGTGTGACTACAATCATTTCTCTCTTATCATGCATACCAAAAATAATAATGTTCTATCCTATAATGCAGGTTAGGCCAGGCAAAGTAGATTCCTTGTTTCTCATCAGTCACTTCCTCAATTTTGATGTGAGCAGGTGTTCAATATTCATTATGATATCCTGTTAATCAAATATTTTAAAAATTTGTTTTTATACCATTTATCACAAGAATCATGTCATGATATACAACCATATGAATATTTTTACACAGCTGATTCCCATCCACAGTAGCAGTGAGACAAACAAATGCCATCGTTAGGCACCAGCCTATTATGCTTTTAATTTTTCCTATTATGCTATGCTGCAGTGCTCAAAATTTTTGCCTATTATACTCATAATTATGCTCAATTTTTTCTGCAGTTCCCATGTTTTGTCACTTTCTAATGGATAATGATAAACTTTGGCTTATGAATAGCTGGTTAAATGTAAAAGTAAATGCTCATTGTGCATTAAGAATTTGGCTGCATTGTAAACTATAATAATAGTCGTGTCAAATAACTAGGCTTTACTGCGGCAACAACTATTCTGTCCACCTTTTTCAGTGGTACAGTGGATCCTCACTAATCCGAACTCCAGTAATCCGAACGCTCGATAATCCGAACAGTACAAATGACTGTTTTATTAGAGTATTTTCAAACAAATGTATGTTCTATTAGAGTAATTGAATTAGGTTCTGTATATAATCAATGGGTTCACTAATTCAAACAAATTCACTAATCTGAACAAACTTTTGTCAACTTGAGAACAGAGCTGTTCGGATTAGTGAGGATCCACTGTATGCATTTTTGCTTATACAGTATGACATAATTATTCTGCCTATTATGCTAGCATTATGTTTGATGCTTTCGGGCACCTATTATGCTCAAAATTATGCCAGCATAATAGGCTGGTGCCTAGCCATCGTTAACACAAGGTACATCACATGCATTAAGATCACGTGCAAAATAGGGGGCATGATATACTAGATTGTAACAAATGAAAGTTGAGGTGGCAGTGCTTTGGTAGAAGCAGGAGGCTGATGAGAAACAAGCAATCTACTTTGCCTGGCTTATTTGGAATTGCATGTTTTCTGTAGTGGAATTATAACACATGCTGTAAGTACTAATTCCCCCCAAAACACCTTTGCTGTAAAAAAAGGTGTGTCCAAGAAACTACAAGTACTTGTAACCCCATGTAAAAACAACTCAGCTGTAGAAAGACTACATGAAATTAACTGGTAACTGAAAGAGCTGATATCTGGAGTGGCCAAGAATCAAGTTTACTACAACTAACTATGATTATCAAAGTTTTACCAAATCCATGCAAGAATACCTTGGCTGTAAAACAGGTAAATAAAAGCTACTGGCAACCAAAACAGCTGATATCTGAAGTGGCAAAGAATAAAATTTATGTTGATACAACTAACTACAATTATTAATGGATTTGTAACATTGAATCTTAACCATTCAACTGTGTTCTATACATTCACCCCTTTCTACATCCTAAATTAATTCATTGTAACTCTAATTGGCTGATAATTTGGTCACCTTTTTTCAATAGTCATTTTAGAGAAAAAAGGCAGCCAAATTATCAGCCAATTAGAGTTACAAAGAGTTAATTTACGATGTAGCAGGGATGAATGTATAGGACACAGTTGAATGGTTAAGATTCAATGTTACAAATCCATTAATAATTGTAGTTAGTTGTATCAACATAAATTTTATTCTTTGCCACTTCAGATATCAGCTGTTTTGGTTGCCAGTAACTTTTATTTACCTGTTTTACAGCCAAGGTATTCTTGCATGGATTTGGTAAAACTTTGATAATCATAGTTAGTTGTAGTAAACTTGATTCTTGGCCACTCCAGATATCAGCTCTTTCAGTTACCAGTTAATTTCATGGAGTCTTTTTTCTACAGCTGAGTTGTTTTTACATGGGGTTACAGGTACTTTTAGTTTCTTGGACGCACCTTTTTTTTACAGAAAATGTATTTTTGGGGGATATCACAAATGTTTATTCAGTTATATAATTTACAGATCAAGCCATGGGGGTGTATGATGAATTCTGCATTGTAGGGTGTAGTGACCAAACACAAATCTACTGATAAGTGCTAAACATATATCATACATTCCTAGTAGCTGTGAATTGTTATTAGAATCAGGGCTACAATTTACTGGTCAGTGGTCAGGCCAAGTAATGACAAAAGTCAGGTTACTACTGAAGATATGTGCAAAACACTTACTTGCAAGCCATGCTTTTCTAGGTTGTCTGGGGGATGCCCCATCTGAGAAAAAAATTGACATAGTAATTTTGAGATTGAATCTGGGAGTGTATTCAGACAGAAATTAATATTTTCTGCTATATTACTAGATGAAGTTTCTATTAGAGTAGTTTATTGCCTGACTGTTCAATTAGAGTATATCAATCCATGAATAAAACCTGCTACGACTGCTGCTATAGTGACCGTAGGAGGACTTAGCAACTTGGTTTGTTATTCACAGCACAACATGCTTTGCTGAGGGTCTATTAAAGAGATCACAAACGTGGTACACCAGATTATACTAATATCATTTCATTACATAGACACATAATATACAAGCACAAGACACACACAAAATTTGCAAACACAATACGTACTATACATTTTCACACATATACACCATGTATTGGTTGTATTTGATGTAAACAGGTTATTATCACCTAGCTCTCTTGAAATGCTCTTGTAGGTAAGCTGATAATTTCCTTACTTATTGTTGTTAAAAAATTCTTGCAGTGCTCCTGCAGAGGTAGCTACTGGGGAGTGAATGATTATCATTGATATCATAATTCATAATACTTGTTGTAATGTGAAATCAATTATGTATACTGTATCACTATACTATTGTTATGTTAATGTGCATGATTTATCATTGAGGAGTATGATTTTGGTATAATGTTGGTAGACTGTAGGCTACTGCATGGTGTGTTTGACTATACAGCGGCATGCAGAGGAACCAACTTGTATTTCAAGTTTTAGAAGGGAGGACGGGTGCATGTAGTGCAGACATTTTGTGATGGTGGGGACCTGAGGATATGAGTATGCATCCACATTAGTGTGCTGTTCACATGTAGAGCATGACAACTATGGGGATCTGCTGGTGGGTATAGCTATCAGCTATGCATATGCCTCACAGGATACTTATTACAGCTATCCAGGGGCCCCACTTTAACTGGACCCCTTAATTTCTCTGGGTGACCCCTCCTATAATTATAGGGAGCAGTGGATTCCACAAGGGTATGGCACTCCAATACATTAATTGTGTACTCCTACCAGTGCCTTCAGATAAAGGACACATGGTCAAGTACCCATGTACATTTACAAGTGTTCACGTGTGCTACTGGAGGTGTGAAAAGGACTTTCCAAGGGCCTTTCCCTAAATTTGGACAAAAGTTGATGCCTGCTTTTGCCTGGCCATGCTTGGCTACCCCTGACCCTGCTGCACTGGTTGACGCGCGTCTAATTTCTACTGGTATGGCACATGTATGAAGTGGTATGACCAAATACGGAAATGACGCATCACCTTTACCTACTTTGCGAAAGGGTGTAACTGTAAGTTTTTGTATGTGTGTATAAATAAGACGTTGTAGCCCTTCTCTTGACTGAACATTAGTGAATTTAATAGAGTTAGCCATTAGGTGCACATGTTATACACCTATCAATGTCATGCTCCACCTACCCCAGAGGTGGGGATTTATTGGGGATTGTCAAAAGCCAGACAACACATTCCCCACCCTTGGGGACAACTTCGAGTTACAAATCCCCTACTATTATCCTTGGGAATCACTGATACATGCTAACAACATAGTTTATTCGTGTTGCAAATGCCCCTACATTGGGGATGAGTTAGGGTGACCGCCCACTGCCCGACCTGGGGTAGGTGTGGCATAACATTGATAGTTGTATTAGTGTAAGAGAGGAGATAGTTATTCCTTTACACTGTTGTACGTAGTAAGTTTCCTAAGATTATGGTCAAATTTTGCCAGGTGTTAAAATTCACCTTGCCCAGTGTATCTGGAAGAAATTGTATTGCATATTTTTAGTTCCAGTTTCATGTTTATACTATGAAATCTTCAGTGCACGAGGTTATCCTGCATTGTTATTTATCAAGGTCTCATTGTTGCTGATGGAAACATATTGTAGAAGTCTGTATTATGTTGCTATAGTCGTGAGTCTTGACTGCCTGCATATTGATTGGCATTGTTCTAAATGACTGAATTTATATAGAGCAACTAGTGTGGAGTTGGATAGCTGTGTCATTGGAAGTCCCAGGAACTTTGACTGCAGGTAGAAAATAAACACAAGTGAATATTTGCTGTGTGCTGACCGGCAATGGTTTAAATGACTGGATTTGTGTTTTAGAGTTGGGATTGTGTTACTGTATGTAAGATGTTTGGTGTTCCAATAGTTTCACATGGCCAGATCATTTTATTTTACAGATCAATTACTAGTACTGGTACTAACCACCAATGTCTAGATTATGACACTACTCTGATATGAAGGTGTCAGTCCTGTTTTCCAGGTACATTTATGTGCAATGAGATTTTGGAACCTCTCATATTTGACAGTCTGTGCATGGTAAATGTGCAATAGTGCATGCCAAACTTGTTACCAAGATCTTTTCTCTTCAGATTGAAAGTGTTCTTTTTCTTGGCAGGTCCAGTGAAAATGAGACATTGGTTTTATTGGGGAAGGCATGGACTACTAGTGGTTTGCCACTTGCAGCACAGGTTGTTGGTAAACGGACCACAGTTTTTGTAAAGGAAGATCAAACTGGTACGCATGTGCACATGTTCTTTTTTGCTCCCTTACACACATACACACAAACACGAGCACACACGAGCACACACACACATTGTACACGAGCACAGTATACACACAGTAAACCAGTAAACTATACATGCATACACAACATATTGCTTGTGTAAACTTTATATTGGTATAACTTTGTATATAACTTAATATTGCTACTCTTAAATCCAGGTATGTGACCCAGAGTGGAGTAGGAGGTGGAGTTTCTCCCAGGCTAGATGGAATGCCAACTGTAGTAGCAGCTGCGTGTGTTTTAATTGAGGCATGCGCTTTGTAGTTTCTTGGCCGTGCGCCTCACTACCATGAGTATTGTGAGTCTTGATATTATAGCATTTTGCTCCATTAGTTGATAAAACAATTACTCTTGTTGACATTGGTTTACATTACTATTGTTAAACATGACAGTAGCACCATTACCAATTATTGTGATGTTGTGAAGGATTCCTGATCCTATTGGAGAGGTAGTGTTTAGTGTAACTGATTCTGATGTGATGTTTGCAATAGAACTATTTGCCAGGTGTAGATAAGCATAGTAGAGAGAATCACAAGGACATGTTCCATTTATACAACATTCACCAATGGTCACACCTTCATTATTGATTGAGCATGTGATTACTGTACCATCAACATATGAAATAAACTGGCTGGTTGCCATAAAACAAATTAATATCAATACAACTTCAGTTTCCATCACCTATACTGTATAAATGCACAGCAATACAGTCATTCATAGAGACAAATCTAGTAAGGTTCACAGTTATAAAAATTATATGTATTAGAAAACCATTGAGGTGTAGCAAAGTCACTAAACATGTATATAGCTATCCAGTGAAAATTGAGCAAAAGATTAAATTTCATTATGGTACGTACACCCCTGTTCTTTTAGGCTATGTATAAGGAAAAACTGGCAATCAGAAATAAAAAGCGATGAAACAAGAGAGGTCGTCAATAGCACATGGCTAGCCATGACTGAAGTAGGGATGAAATGTCTACTTATAATATACCGTTCACAGAATAGTATAGCTGCAGGTGTGGATGACCTCCAGCCTTGTTTCATTACTTTTATGATCCATATACTCACTGGTGAATTATCACATATTTCATCAAAGGAAAGAATGGTGTCAAACACATTATAGAAATTAATAATGCAACTAAACTTGTGCTCTGGCTATATATAAATTACTGAAACATGATTCACTTCAGTTCCCACTTGTTATACAGTATTACAAAATAATGTAGAATAGCATGAAAAGTATCTTTCCAATTAATTCAGTCACTTTGGGAAATTATGTCATATAACTTAACGTGCCCTCTATTAGTTACTGAATTGTAAAGTGGCCAGCCATTTTCCTTCGGTTTCAGCTATGTTTCACCTGTTATACAGCAGAACAGTATGAGAAGCACCTCTAGATCTGTAATCAATCCAGTCACACTACAGACAATAATTAAGTACTGAAGCTATGCTGCATGTTTCTGTGAATCAATTCCTAGTGGAGAAAGAAACGGAACGTAAAGAAGGACAATTGCAAAGGTAGGTCTATGTGCATGTGTCTTCACTAATTTTAGTGTTCTTTCATGGTAGCACTGTGCCCCAAACTGTACAACTTTCCCAACATTGTAGGTTTGGAGACTTTTGTAAAACTGATGAATGGGTTGGACGCTATCAACAACCAAACCGCTAGTATTCTGGACACATAGAGTGATGTCTTTGAAGGATTAGGATGCATAGCAGATGCTTCATACCACATCAAAATTTACGAAAGTTCCCAATCAGATGTACACCCACCAAGAAAAATCCCTGTCTATCTGAAGCCAAAGAATCAACAGGAACTTGATAATATAATGGAAGAGCTTGATCCATGTGATTTAAATAACGCAGTTAAATGTGATTACCACCCAATAAATACAGTTGATGATATTGTAACAAGAATGCCAAATGCCAAGGTGTTCTCAGTACTGAATGCTTCTGGAAAGTCAAGTTAGACACACCAAGTGCCAAGCTCTGCACTTTTGGGCACTACATGTTTAAATGCCTTCATTTGGACTCTCATCTTGATATATTCCAAAAATTAGGTCAGAGATGTTTCGTGATGTAGGAGTCGAAGTTGTTGTTGATGACCTGCTGATATGGGTGAAAATGAGGAACAACATGACACCTGCTTAATGCAAGTTTTAATTAGAAAGAGCACATCAGCTAGGCTCAATAAGAACAAGTGCCAACTCAAGAAAGATGCTATTACTTACATTGGAAACATACTCAGCAAATATGGCCTGAACCAGATGGAGGCAATTGTTATCATGTCCTTCCCAACAAACATCAGAGATTTCTAGGTATGCTAACGTATTTAGGTAAATTTATACCCAATTTATCTCACATAGCTTCACTGCTTTGAACCTTACTAGAAAAGAACATGGAATGGCATTGGCAAGCTGAACAGGCAAATAGTTTTACATCTTTGAAGGAACTGATCAAAAAAGCTCATGTACTCAAGTACTTCAACTCTAGTAAGTCTACCAAATTACCAGTTGATGCTGATTCTAAAGGATTAGAAGAAGTCCTCCTACAGGACAATCACCCCCATTGCCTATGCATCCAGAGCACTCACCACATACCAGCACACTATGCCCAAATTGAACTTGCAATGACATTTGGTTCCATGAATACATTTTTGGCATGCTTGCCATTGAAGTGGAAACTGACCAGAGAACTTTGGAAGCCATACCCAAGAAGCTTTATCATTATATGCACCAGCTAGACTCCAAAAGATGATAATGTCTATACGAAAGTATTCAAACAAGCTTGTATACCACCCTGGAAAATATAGTGATTGCTGACACCCTACCAAGAGCATAGCTCCAAGTCATTTGATTTTGAAGTAAACGTATTATCAGCGCTCCAAACTAGAGCAACTTCAATCAACAACTCAAGCTGACTCAGCTTTACAGCAATTAATGCAGCTAACTATGGACAGCTGGCCAAGACAAAAGTGTCAACTCATTGTATACCATATTAGCAAGAGTTCATAATATATGCTATGAACCCTTGATATTAGTTAGTCTTTCCAAGAACAGATATCATTCAGTGATGGAATCCTTTTCAAAGGTGAAAAGATTATAATCCCTATTGCCTTGTAGTCCGAAATGTTGGTGTTGATTCATAGTTCCATTTGGGCATAGAGAAGGGTAAAAGGCGAGCAAGAGACGTTTTATATTGGCAAGGAAAGTCATCACCAATCCAATATACTGTCTCAGCTTGTAGTACCTGTAACATGTATCAAAGGAAAATCAAATCAGAAGGAACCCCTGATCCCACATTCTGTTCCGTGGTCTAAAGTTGGAATTTACATTTTCGAACTACAAGAAAGCAATATCTGGTGATAGCAGATTATTACTCAGGATTTGTTGAATTAGACCTGCTTACACATACCACAGCCAAACAAGTGATTACTCATTGCAAGTCTCAGTTTTCCCACTATGGAATACCTGATGTTTTGATATATGACAATTAATGGCCCCCATTTTTCTAACCATGAGTTTTAACAGTTTATCAAGCACTATCATGCAGATGGACACCTCCAACCTGTACCACCCACAGTCAAATGGAGTCAAATGGTATGGTTGAGAAAGCTGTACAAACTGTCAAAAGGCTAATTAAAAAGGTAACACATGATGGAAATTACCCATATCTAGCATTAATTGTGAGAGTATCGTAATACTCCATGGTCAGATACCCTTGGCTTACTAGTCCAGCACCTTATGGGTAGATCAGATGTACAAAGACTCTCATACCCACTTCAAGCACTTTGCTATAGCTGGAAAAGTCAACCCAAACAGTACAGAAGGAACTTTAACAACATCAAAGACAACAAAAACTGCATGTATCATGACCAACATACAAACCCATTGATGTTGCAGACTCAATACTGATGATAACCAGGCAAAAGATGGCAAATGGAAGCCAGCTAAAGTTACCAGTTTAAACCAAATAGGCCCTCGTAGGAAATAGTATTGTGGAAATAGAAAGGATCTAAGAAAGGTAACAGGTGGTACAAGTATTAACACAAGTGTCGATGATTTCCTCGACGATCAATCATATGACAGTAATCCAAGTGAACCAGTCAGAGAAAATTGCGATGACTGTGAGTCAGTTCTAGCAGTTGCATCAGATCCAACCTTAAGACATTCCCGACGAACTATCAGGGCGCCAGTTTGATATGCCGACTAATCCACATAACTGTAATGTATAGCTACACAGCACACATTGAGTGTACAGTTTCACTTAAATTTGATCAGAGCACTGCGGAAGGAATTTTGATTCTGTGTACCCCATAACACGCTCCTTTTTGTAAGGATGGTGATATAACAGTGCTTGAAATAGTGTCAAAATAATCCGCTGTCAAAATGTCTGGACAAAGTCACCAATGACCTGTCATTAATTGTGGTTGTCCAGTCACTTTCAAAATGTACTTTAACATGTGAAGCATGCTCATTCTGGGGGGGGGGGGGGGGGGGGGGTCTGGGGGGATGCTTCCCCAGGAAATTTTTTAGAATTACGACATCTGAGATCACATCTGGAAGCATTTTGAAAGGGTAAGTTTAATCTGTGAATCACTTACAAACTTTATGTATGATTATTATTATTGACAGGAAACAAGAATTGATCAGTTTGTTATTGTATTTGTATCTTACTTATAAAATTAATGTTACAATTATTGAAAGTATTATTACACTGATAATTACAGTGAGTGATATGGTCATAAACAGTCATAGCTATAGCTAATTCCGTCAGTAATGTCAAGCTCACAAATAACTCCCATCTTGGTTAAGGTTTTTTTTAGTGATTGTGTAAATAATATCCATTTTTCTTTTATTCTTCAACCTGGCAGCCTCACTAAGGTTGGCTTGAGCCATTGCCCTTGCAATTGGTACATATTCCATCAAGTTACTGGCTGACTCCTTGGCCTCTATGATGCCACTGCTTGCTTGTGCATATATCCTCGCATAATTGTATATCAGGTCAAAGCGTGAATATTGGTCGTGCCTTCAATAAAGGCTGGCCTATACTGTCGCATCGAGCAGAGCTTACCATTAGAGTTCACATTTTAGCCTGCATGCGGGTCACGTGCTCCCGATCACCAGACGTTGTTTCAAACCACAACCATCGTATCGTCTGAAGACTTTTATCGTTTCAAACAGAAACTTCTCCACCGTTTTCTCCACTACCACACGGTTCTTAGTGCCTCCGCAGCCATTGTTAGCAGTATCTTCACTGAATCTCCTTTGTCTGGACAATTTGTCTGGATAAATAGAAACTTATTCAGACATTCCGTGTATTGTCCGGATAATGTCCAGATAATGTCCGGTTGTCGAACGTTATTTCGAGCACTGTAATGCAATTCGATAACCACATGATCTTGTACAATATTGCATGTGCTTTATCATGAGATATTATTCAGAACATTCTCAACACGTTTGTTACAATCAGTAACTACTGAACAAACTTTAAAGTAGGCCTGCCTAGTACACTGTAGGAAATAGCTCCTAAAGAGTGAAGACCTACAATCCAATCACCATGTAAGTATATGGCTAGTGTGGCCACACATTGCATTGGTGGGAAAACAACTTCAATTCTTCGGAAATTTCCTCCTAAGCTATTAGGATGTCACATGTCAATAGGACGGCTATACGTGACGTGATTGTCACATGTCGTGAGTAGCTATATGACTCAGAGTCACATGACTGTAATTAACATGTATATTTTTTTTACTGAAAAGGGAAATCTTTCTGACGATGTGCTGCGGTCTCGCGTACCGGTCCACATCCCCTTCATTCATTGGGTCGGAAAATAAAAAAAGGGGGGGCTCTGTAGATACGTCTGATAAGCGAGACCATCAATAAGGTTGCTTGTAGCAAAAAGAAAAAAAAAATGAGGTACGTAGCTATATTTGAGCTGTTCAATAAAGCTAGTGATAAGAATATTGCTAACAGCTATAGACCTATACAATACGTAATTAGCGTACGTACCTGTAGCTAGTGTTGAAACTTCAGCTGATAACAACAGCCAGTCGATGTAGAGCATCACTAAGCTAACGTTTGTACCGCGTACGATAGTCGGATACTACTCTACCAATGGTACTGTGTTACGTCATTACAATGACGGAAGCAGTACATGAGTAGGTAGTCTGCCGCTTTTTAGCGAAGGGCCGGGCGCTGCTAGTCTAGCGTGGCCCGACCCTTTCCTCGCAGCCGCTTATCGATTGGAGATTATAAGCGGCGCGCTGTACTAGGCAAGTGGGTGTCACTCCAATAAGCACTGTACCACGATCAGTCTGCGACCGCGGTCAAAACTGGTCAAGATCGATTTTCGATTTTGACCGTTGACTTTCATCGAATTTTTGTCTTGACCATGGACCTGGTTCCGTTTATTTTCGCTATATTTTCGTGCACTATTTACTCGCGAAGCTTTGACCGTGCTGGGAAGACAGTTTGACCGTTGTTCTTCGTGAAAAATCGACCCTGTTCATTGACCTTTAGCTTTGACCGCGGTCGCAGATCGTAGTACTGTGTATATTGGAGACCAAGTGACTAGGCACTGCCAGACTAGCCAAGTAAATCTATCGTGGCATGGGACCTGCATTTAGAACATCATGCAGAGCCTACTTTGAGGGTACCCTACGATATATTGGCTAAATAGTATATTTCTACTGACAAGTTGACGGACTATATGTAATTGCTTGATTCAAGGGGTAACCAACCGCCCACGCAGACTTCTAAATTGTGTACTAGAGTCCCAATATTTAAGTATTTCAAAACGTATTTCTGAATTATTTCAATAAATATTTCATGTATTTATAATTGGATTTCTCAGATAGTGTACGAGAGTCGCTTGTGAGCTACCCCTTTGCTTGATTTCAGTCTTCACCTTTGGATTGAGACATAGCTACATAACTTGTTAATGTCTTTTGTAGCAATTATTTTGATGACCATATAACTACAGCCTGGAAAATGGCAAATAGCTATCCCTTCCTTATACCCTCTAGTACACACCGTATATCAGAAAGAACACTGATTGTGGGATTGGTTGTGTTCATTTTTGTCAGTGTTGTTCTCTAACTGATGTTAAGTTAGGGTATTTTACTACAGTGCCTTTCAGTCTAACATTACATGACACTGGACAGGAGGCAGCATGTTGCCAAGATGGTTGTAACTTGTAATGCCTGGATGCATCGTAAGTTAGTGGGCTAGCTATCTTCAAAATTATATGATATCCTTAGTATGCATATGCATATATGCATAAGGAAGGTCCCACTGTATTTATTTCACCACTTACTGCTAATGCAGCACGAGCTCCATCAAATTCCGAATCAGCACCGAGCAGTATACACCTCTGACTATCATTATTATGGGAACAAGCAAGAGATAATGAGTGATATTGTGGATTTTCCTAAGGTATATAAAACATTAGTGACTCCAGAAACTGCTTCACACATGCATGAGCACAGTAAAGGTATACAATATGGAACTGCTGTGCTGTGTAGTTTATAATTAGTCTGTCCCTAAAGTTATTTCAATGGTGGGCACATATTCTAGAGGATTAAATGTACTTCATTACCTCATTATAATTTTAATCTCGTATTTTGTAGCAGAAACATGTGAAATGACACTACTGTAACAACAAAAATGAATTATAGTCTACTTATATACGCAATTTACAAAGTGCACAGTATTTAGCTATTCCAGCAACAGGCCATTACCATGACTATACTATGTACAATAATTGTTACATTATCAAATACAGTATATGTATAAACAACGTGGAATTACACTGCTTGAAGTTTCTTAGTTTACTACAGTGGTATATCCCCAGTATATGGAACAGTTAATTGTTTGGAATTTTAGTAGCTTTTCAGTAAACCTGCATTCACTGATGTTTACTGAGAGTTTAAAACTTAGTAAAACAATTATGTTCCATGTACTTAAAGTTACTGACATTTTACTATCAGTATAACTGGGCACAACTACAGTAAAGCAGCTTAACAAATTAGTAAACTACGAACCTTCAAGCAGTATTATTTACTGTAACTTACTGCAGGTGACTGAGTATTCATCAGATGTAATAGTAGAGTGCATGAAAAGTACAGTAAAACATTAAAATACACCTGCTGTACAAAAATGCACTACAACTGTATGTTCATTAAATTATGTGTGTAGTTAATAATGTATACACAAAATGCCCATGCAGTATCGACTCTTCACTTGCATAATCAAATTTGCATTCAATCAGTTTGCAATTGAAAAAAATTGTGGATTGACAGAAAAGCATAACTATATACACTTTGTTATGTTTGTAAGTTCTTGGCATAAAACTATGTCAATGACATAGTGTAGTAACTTAATGATAGCTCCACATGAAGTTGCAACATCTTCAAGAAGGGGTCTACAAGTTGGTCCACATGCTGTCTCAACAACTGTCTGAGATGGAGAATCAAACATCGTTAAAGCTGAATTTAGATTTTTTGAAGCTTCTTCACAAATGTCATTATTTGACTGTCTCTGACCAGCCCCATTACAATATGCATATTCGTATATATGCATACCATTATATTCAGTGTGCAAGTTTAATCACAAAAGTGTTTATAATTAGATATGTAATTGAATAATGAAGCCCATTCTATTTTATGTACAGAGCTATGTTTAATACTTTTAAACAAGTATACACTAAACAGTGAAACCTGTGTATTAATGACACCACAAGGGAAGTGTCCTAATTGTCAAGGTGTCCTGATTTTCTAGATACATTACCTAGTGTGCAGATTACACAGGTGTCCTCACTGTCAAGTGTCCTAATTAACAGGTTCCACTGTAGAACATTTATTTCTAATATTTAGAGTTTGCAACTAGACTACAGGCATTTAATGTCCTATACTATTTGATTTATAGTTCATATTTTTTTAAGATTAACTTTGTTTTTGATTTTTATGATAGGCTAGTGGTGGACAGTGCTCCTCATTCAGTACAAACAATGATGAACTATGTGCAGTGGTACATAGGTTATGTGTGTAGTTATTCATGTAATAGTGTGTTTAACAACATTAGAACATTATAGTGTTGTACACTGTAGGTGGCATAATTATAAGATAAATTATGTGAATTTATGTAAATTATTCAGAAGGGTTAGTAGCATTATTATGCTATGAAATAAATAATTATTATATAGACTCAACTCTTCTTTAACAAACTTGTGCTACAGTATGCTTGGCAAAATTCAGCAGATGCTTGCTAGCTGTACATCAGTAGACAAATGTACAAATTTTATGTATACAGGTTACTGGATCTTTGAAAATCGGTTTTAATATAACATTTTTTGACAACTATAACCCAAATAAGACATTTCAAGCTGTTGTCCAGCATTACAGTTTTTAAAATCATTGGTTACCACTTTGACTAGTCCAACAGACTGATTAATGGCAACACAATGAATTCTGATTGTTTCACACATGACATGAGAACAGATTTTCTCAAAATATTTTCTCCCTTCCTTTCAACTGAAGTTAGGGCACACTATTCTAATTATAATTTCATACAGTGTAGCACTGTTTGCACTATTATTCTTATCATACTATGACTGGTGAATGTTTTATTGTACCAATATCTGTAAATGTGCTACGAATAAGCTAATTATAAACCATACACATGCATATATTATTATGATTTCTAAGAAGTACGTGTCATTTAACTTTAATTCCTGTAACTACGTAACTTTTTGTTATTTGCACATCACAGTCTGTATGTGAAATTGCACAACTTTTGCACTCATTGAATGTGTTATTGTGTTATTGTAGTGCTTCTTACCTAAAAACATCTCGCACATCTGCTCAAATTCTTACTGCCTGTGGAATCGATGATCCTGGAAGATGTGTGGTAAGTAGTACTCATGAAGTCAAAATAGGGTGTCACACACTCTCAGCGTATTCTGTATATTCCTATTTATCATCATGCAATCTTGTATCATGTGATCCATGAGTTGATCTGGACAGTATTCAAATTGAGCATAATCGACTCTAAAAGTTTACAGTAGTTGATTCTTTTCATAATGACACTGACAATATGCTTGGAGCATATGAGTTAGACTTGAAAGAAAGGGAATTAGCAACCCAGAAAGAACTAGATCTTAAAGAAAAAGAATTACAAATGCAACTGAACTGGAACTAAAAGCTAAGATTAACACCAGTATCAAAGAGATTATCATAGTTATAATAGATCCCCATGATAGCATGACACAAATATTTGAGGCTACCCAGGTCCAGTCATGGATTTTTTTCTCCTTTCTCCACCTTTTCAAACACACTTTATGTAACAACTTTAAACAGGCTGTAGGACCAGGTGTCCTACAGACCTTCAGCACACTTGTACTGTAAAGCCTTAATAAATAAACTAATGTCCATTTGGTTCCACAGGGGTACTTTGAGATAATAAGTCACTCTCTAGAGTTCCTATGGATACTTATACATGAAATTGGCAAGGAGAAAAAGTCCTGACCAACTGGCAGACTCCTGTAAGCATTTGAGCATAATCAGATGGCTACAGGTACGAGGCTGCCCAGGTCCAATCATGGATTTTTCTCCTTTCTCCATCTTTTCAAACACACTTTATGTAACAACTTTAAACAGGCTGTATAGAACCAGGTGTCCTACAGACCTTCAGCACTTGTGCTGTAAAGCCTTAATAAAACATAATATTTTAAAAATGTAACTGGAATGCTATAAATTTGATAACTGTAGTCCTTAACATTTCATTTTGGTGTTTTTACCCATCAAATGGCACTTTGCCAAATATGCCTCATTTTAACTATATTTCTAAAATAAACAGTGATGATCGTGACTTCTATCTTTTCAGGAGTTTTTTATGAACTATAAGATGCTCAAACAGGCCAGAAAAATTAATATAAAGCAATCATATAGCAAGCTCATTACTTTTGTGTGACCTATTGTAATGTTTCAGCCTGTTTGGAATGCAATAACATTATGCTTACTGTATCTTGATGGCTGGTGTAACGACAATTCACTAGCTAATATTTAGACGTTAAAATGTCATAGTAAATGTATATTGAATACATGTTTATGTAGCAATTTGGTGCAGTTGGAGGAGCTGAGATAATAAAGTCAATCAACACACTGGGTCTGCTGGTGATAACAGTTTCCATTATGATGATGACTGTATTCTGATCAGTTATCTCAAACTGTATACACCGGAATTATAATATTTTGTGCACATATATTTGATGTAGCTATAGACCACCAAATTTTTGTATATTATAGCAAAAACGTCATGTTAACCAGGGTAACTGAGCAATCCAGGGGCAGATCCAGGAGCTGGCAAGGGGAGGGGTACAAACAGGCTAAGTTGTACTGAGGTGGTGGGGAGAGCAGATTCTCTTGCTAGTTACTGTAATTTTTTAAGTAGCAATGATCACTCCTTATAGCAGGTTGATTTTTGTCGTAATGGCCTTTACAGATGATTGTGAAATCTTAAAATCTGTTTAAAAGGCTATGAAAGTCTTTACACCAGCAACACGATAATTATATTAGAGGCGCTTAGTACACACTAAGGTGATGTATAAGAGTTTGACCATATAAATATATGGTTTGACAGCTGTTTTATTTTCAAATTGGGGTTTCCGGTGAGCTTGCAATAAATGGTGGTAATATGCTGTTTTCCTGAGTTATATCATTGATTTCGATCTAACTAGTGTTGTTCCAGTTCTCAGTTCTGGAACTAAATAATTCCAGTTCCAACTAGAACTGGAACTTAGACTGGACCTAGAACTATAATTTTGTTTTCCTCAAAATTTGAACTAGAATTATGAAGAAATAATTTTATCAAGTACTGGAACTAATACCAGAACTGGAATTGGCCATAACCATACAGTATTTGCCAATGAGATTTTTGCTCATTACAAGACCAGAATTTTATCTGCTGACAAAAAACACACAATGTAGTATATAGCTTCATAAAAGCTGTATGTATTACAACCACGTATGTATGCACTAAAATATTGCTTGAAACAACTGTTTAGCAATAATATTAGAAGCGAATGCCAAATGCAATGCTGGCTCACATTGTTATGTCTGGTTCAGTGTTTGATAATTAGCTACAGGTCTTTTAGTACCACCCTATATAGTGTTAGTGTTATAGTTGTTTGTGTAATAATATTGATAACTACAGTATTGTATAACTTCATAGTGAGTGTCCATAATTCATTATGGGATTTTGGTAATAAAATAAATGTTGTTCTAGAAATAATTCTAAATGTCATGGTTCCTGAACTGGACCTAGAACTGTAATTCTAAAGGTCAAGGTTCCAGCACTTGAACTAGAACTGTAATTCTAAAGGTTATGCATGGTTCCAGAACTAGAACTGGAACTGTAATTTTATAGATTATGGATTATGGTTCCAAAACTGGGACTAGAACTGTAAAACTAGCTGATACTGGAACAACACTAGGTCTAACGAGGTGTTTAGTATTTCTATCAAAAGAAGTATGGCTTTTTCACAGAGTGAGGGAGGTGGGCATTTACCCCAAATGTGAGCCCAAATACCTCATCCCGGATTCGCCATTAGTCCGGTCCATTGTAGTTTGAGGTTCTTCTTGCTGCACTTTTCCATAATGTACATGTGCATTACGGGATCAGCTACAAATTACCCTTTAGAGAGATCAGCTACACACAAATCAACTTGTAGAGAGATCAGCTACAAACAAATCACCCTGTAGAGAGATCAGCTAGAAACTACACACAATGTAAGGAGTTCAGCTACAAATAAATCACCCTGTAGAGAGATCAGCTAGAAACTACACGCAATGTAAGGAGTTCAGCTACAAATAAATCACCCTGTAGAGAGTTCAGCTAAAACAAATCAACCTGCAGAGAGATCAGCTACAAACAAATCACCTTATAGACAGTTCAGCTACAAACAAATTACTTGTAGAGGGATCAGCTACAAACAAATCAACCTGCAGAGAGATCAGCTACACACAATTCAACTTGTAGAGAGATCAGCTACAAACAAATCACCCTGTAGAGAGATCAGCTAGAAACTAGACACAATGTAAGGAGTTCAGCTACAACCAAATTACCCTGTAGAGAGTTCAGCTACAAACAAACCAACCTGTAGAGCGATCAGCTAGAAACAAATCACCCTGTAGAGAGTTCAGCTAAAACAAATCAATCTGCAGAGGGATCAGCTACAAACAAATCACCCTGTAGAGAGATCAGCTAGAAACTAGACACAATGTAAGGAGTTCAGCTACAACCAAATTACCCTGTAGAGAGTTCAGCTACAAACAAACCAACCTGTAGAGCGATCAGCTAGAAACAAATCACCCTGAAGAGAGGTCAGCTACAAAAAATCACCCTGTAGAGATATCAGCTAGAAACAAATCACCCTGAAGAGAGGTCAGCTACAAAAAATCACCTTGTAGAGAGATCAACTACAAACAAAACACTTTGCAGAGAGTTCAGCAACAAACAAATCAACCTTTAGAGCGATCAGCAACAAACAAATCAACCTGTATAGAGATCATCTAGAAACAAATCAACCTGCAGAGAGATCAGCTACAAACAAATCAGCTTGTAGAGAGATCAGTTACACACAAATCAACCTGTAGAGAGATAAGCTAGAAACAAATCACCCTGTAGAGAGTTCAGCTAAAACAAATCAATCTGCAGAGAGATCAGCTACAAACAAATCACCCTGTAGAGAGATCAGCTACAAACTAGACACAATGTAAGGAGTTCAGCTACAACCAAATTACCCTGTAGAGAGTTCATCTACAAACAAATCAACCTGTAGAGCAATCAGCTAGAAACAAATCACCCTGAAGAGAGGTCAGCTACAAAAAATCATCCTGTATAGAGATCAGCTAGAAACAAATCGCCCTGAAGAGAGGTCAGCTACAAAAAAATCACCCTGTAGAGAGATCAGCTAGAAACAAATCACCCTGAAGAGAGGTCAGCTACAAACAAAACACTTTGCAGAGAGTTCAGCTACAAACAAATCAACTTTTAGAGCGATCAGCAACAAACAAATCAACTTGTAGAGAGATCAGCTAGAAACAAATCAACCTGCAGAGAGATCAGCTACAAATAAATCAGCTTGTAGAGAGATCAGTTACACACAAATCAACCTGTAGAGAGATAAGCTAGAAACAAATCACCCTGTAGAGAGTTCAGCTAAAACAAATCAATCTGCAGAGAGATCAGCTACAAACAAATCACCCTGTAGAGAGATCAGCTACAAACTAGACACAATGTAAGGAGTTCAGCTACAACCAAATTACCCTGTAGAGAGTTCATCTACAAACAAATCAACCTGTAGAACAATCAGCTAGAAACAAATCACCCTGAAGAGAGGTCAGCTACAAAAAATCACCCTGTAGAGAGATCAGCTAGAAACAAATCACCCTGAAGAGAGGTCAGCTACAAACAAAACACTTTGCAGAGAGTTCAGCTACAAACAAATCAACTTTTAGAGCGATCAGCAACAAACAAATCAACTTGTAGAGAGATCAGCTACAAACAAATCAACCTGCAGAGAGATCAGTTACAAACAAATCAGCTTGTAGAGAGATCAGTTACACACACATCAACCTGTAGAGAGATAAGCTAGAAACAAATCACCCTGTAGAGAGTTCAGCTACAAGCAAAACACCCTGTAGAGAGTTCAGCAACAAAGAACCACCATGTAGAGAGTTCAGCTGCAAACAAATCACCTTATAGAGAGTTCAGCTACAAAAAATTACCCTGTAGAGAGATCAGCTAGAAACTAGACACAATGTAAGGAGTTCAGCTACAAGTAAATCAGCCTGTAGAGAGTTCGGCCAAAACAAATCAACCTGCAGAGAGATCAGCTACAAACAAATCACCTTATAGACAGTTCAGCTACAAACAAATTACCTTGTAGAGAGATCGGCTACAAATTAATCAACCCGCAGAGAGATCAGCTACTCTTAAGTCAACTTGTAGAGAGATTAGCTACAAATAAATTACCCTGTATAGAGATCAGCTAGAAACTAGACACAATGTAAGGAGTTCAGCTACAAGCAAATCACCCTTTAGTG